>NC_088992.1:13088721-13406756 GCF_963932015.1 Anas acuta
CCCACTGGCACATCCTGTGACGCTCCTCCTGTTGGCAGCATGTGCCTGCACCTGCTGCTTTTCATGTTTCCATGGTCTAGGACCATGTCTTGCTTTGAGAGCTGCCCTCAGGGCTGTGCTCAGAGGGAAGACTTGCTCCCTGCCTCCACCGTGGTTATATGTGGCTGTATAACACAATCAGCTTGCAAGGTTACTTACTCATCTCATTATACAAGCATAAACTCTAGGCAGACAAATATAAAGCAAAATAAGGTTTATGCCTCATGGAGAAAGCTTATTGCATCTCCTAAATTGGAATAAAATATGTTCAGGTGAAACGCTTTGCTACCATTACAGCAGGGCTCCCAGTGCTACGGGAAGGGTTCCCACTGCAGTGCTGCCAGCGGGCTCAGAGACCAGTCTGCCCAGTGCTGGTCCCAGGAGAGCCAGAGGTGGAAACACTGCACCAGGGAGGCCAGGACAGTGTGCGGGATGGTGGCAGTGATGCAGTCATGGAAGAAGGGTGATATCTGCATGGTTCCTGTGCCTGCCTCAGTTTCCCAGCATCTGGCTTTAAATGACAGCGCTCGCTCCCATGCTGGCAGTTAATGAGATCATGTTTGTACATGGCTCTGAACATGAATGTCTCTGCGATGTGTAAGTGCTAAATACTATTAGCAAGTAACAGCAGTTCTCCTTTGGTACAGGGCTCTGCTGACTTTGCCTGAGGCCATTCAAACCCAGTGAAGCATCACCCTCAGCAGCGCTACCTGCGCTGTGCCAGACCTCTGCATCCTGCGCTGCACTGGAAACCAGCCCAGCCCCACGGAGATGGATCTGTGTGTCCAGAACCAGCAGGGGGTGTTGGTGTGGGAGCCAGGTGAGTGAGAGATGGAAGAGACACCGGCATCAGGCAGGAGGGTGTGGGAAGGTGTCCCACCTGGAATGGTGGGACTGGTAGGGGCTGGCATATGCAGACCCCAGGCTCTCAGCCCTGGGGAGGACATGGTCAATGCACTTGTCTGCTGTTTCTGGGCTGTTTCTGTAGCCTGCAGAATCTGTGCCATAAGGTGGGAGTTGGAGCCATCCCCAGAGCAGTCCCAAATCCATAATCGATGTCCCTGCCTGGGTGCTGCTTTCCCTGCAGTGTCAGGGCACGCAACCTGCTTAACACCCGTCTCTATCTCAGCATCTTCTGTGCTCACCCTTACAAGCATGCTCTTCCCATCCTTCCTCTTCAGGCTACCTGATCATCTCTGTGCTGGATCCTGCCTGGAGACAGATGATGTGCTGGGCAGGAATGGCAAAGTTTATTAAGTTGGGGTGGGAAGCTCTAGCAGGCTGGGTTCACAATTAGGCTCCCAAAGGCAAGATCATAAAGCATTCAGACACTTGGGATACAGGGCTGATTACCAGCATCTTTCATCATTAAATATTAACACCAAGGCTGCTTAAAGGCCAGTGAAAGAATTATAGAATTTAATACCCATCACGCTCTATCAATAGGCCGGGAGAAATATGGTCCTTTCGCGTATGTGTTTTTTTTAATGCTTCAATGTAAACTAGAAGACTGGCAAAATTAAACAGCACAATTCTTGGTTAGGAGCCACTGGGAATTACAAACAGGGAGCACCAGGGATCAGACTTGCTTGATATGCTAGGGGAGCGAGCTCATTAAAACATAGGCATTGGTACCAGGAGAGGAAATTAAAGCATAAGTTAAGCAAAGAAATCCATCTATGGAGTGTGGCTCCAGTCCCCAGCACTCCCCAGTGTGGCTGTCGGCTCCCTGGGACCCTGAGCCACTCCCAGCCTGGTGGCCTGGGCCAAAGGAGCATCTGCACCCAGCTCCATGCAGGAATACCTAGTATGCTGGGGAGCAGGATATGGTGCGAAACCCTCCCTGGTGTCCACATCCCCCTTTGCCTTTGTTCACAGGGTGGGGGGGAATGGTGAGGACAGACAGCTGGAGATCCCCAGCATCACTGGTGGCATCCAAGCCCATAGTAGAAAGTGGGGAAAATCCCAGCAGCCTGGAGGAGATGGCGATCTGGGTGTGACAGACGCAATTTTTTGGCTTCCTTCTGTGTTATCCTGCTGGGACGTGCTGCAGTTGATATGCAGTACAGGGGCAGCTCGCCCTGCCACTGCTGTCCCCACCACACTCCTCTCCGCTGGGCTCAGTAACACTCATTGCCTCAGTGCTGGCACAGCAGAGCTGATCAATGGAGTATTCAGGTGGCCTAAACTACCTCTCTGTTAGCAAACAGGGCACACAAGGCTTCTCCAGTCTCCATCCAGGCTGAGATATCCCCAGGCTGTCCTGTTCACCTGCTTCTCCTCCACAGGCCCTGCTGGTGGCCACACAAACCAAACCGAGCAGTGTGGCTGCAGCCAGAGCTGGAGCCACCTCCCATCAGGTCCGTGAGCCAGCACCTCCCGACAGCTGCCTGGTGTCAGCCCGGCTTCACCCTGCAGGAAGCCACTCTTGGCTTTTGGATGGGGCCATGCACACATGGTGGCTGCAGCTGGACGCGTGGCACCTTCCTGGTGGGATGCTCAGAGGTGGGACGCTTCGGCCCTGCTCAAATCTCCCTCTTGTCCCCTGCCTCCCTTACCATAAGGATAAAGATGGCCCAGAAGATTTTGCTGCACAAAACCAATGCATTTTTTCCCCCTTGCATTTTCTACAGAACCACCAGGACTGGTCTGACTCACAGAAACCACGTCAGCTCCCACCCAGCCTGGAGCTGGAGGTGGAAAGCCATTAGCAGAGCTGCCACTCTACCAAGTGCTTTCCAAGCTTCCCTTATAGACACACTTCAATAGCAGCTCCAGATCTATAGCTCAAACTATAGGACCAAAATAGTCACGTTCACACGTTGGGAAGCACCATGACAGCATAAACGCAGCAACCCTGCTTGGTACCAGCCCCAAAGCACCGATGTGCAGCCTTCGTACCACCAGGCTGTGCGCCCAGGAATACATCGGCACAGTCAAGCCGTGATTTTCCATCTCGCCTCCCCTCCCTCCTGCCTGTGCAGTGCACGTGCAGGCAGATGGCTGCGATAGGAGCGTGCGAGCTGCCCGAGCCCACCAGTGACCGACGGGAACACCAGCACCAGCGTGGGTCACCGAAGAGGCTGGCTGCAGCATCAGGAAGGCAAATCCAGACATGACTGACTCCAGGGAGCCTGATTGAAATAACTAATTAGTTTCTCGCAGCCGCTCGCTTTTGCAAGAATAAGACCGTGTCCCACTCCATATTTCATAATGAATCCCACTCTATGTTTTCTAATGATTTGTTTAACCGGGTTCTCCGTGTCCCAGGCTGCCGTGCCAGCGTGGCCCTGCTCAGCCTACCCCAGGTGCTGGGGGAAGCTTTTGATATTCTCTGAAGTTTACCTTTCCCTGCTGGTATGCATTATTTTTATTATTTTTCCCATCACAGTAGTGTAAATTCCACCTCTCGGTGCCATTCAAAATAATTCCCCCCTTCTCATGTTTATGCATGCGGATACATGCAGATGGTTATCATTTTTGTTCTACTCTTTTGAGCACCCCTTAGGACATCCAAATAGGTGAGCTGTTCCCTTGTCCTGCTGGCACAGCCCATCCTGGCCCCACAAAGTGATGCTGGGGATCCAGGCTCACGTTTTACATCCCGGGAGCTGCATTCTCATTACTCACAAGCACACTGATCCTGCACGCATTTATAGATGCAAACATCTTTCCAGCTTCAGAAACTTATACTGAACTCAGGAGGGCTGCCTGTGAACAACATTATTCCTGTGTAGAAATATTAGGCATATTTTGATCAAACCATTTATTTTAATTGTTATTTTCAAAGGCAGTCACTCTGCAGTGATTTTTCTTTTTAAATTATATTGTATATTGCTTACTGCTCCATTATCTCCTGGTTGTGTGGAGACACAGGCTTTTTTTTTTTTTTTCCATTTGTGCTGTTATTTTACTAGTGGCTAAGGTCATACTAACTTATGAGAGTTGCCAAAATCATGTTTCTTCCTCCATATACGTTTTAATACCAACACTTGACTTTTTTTCCAGTGTTTTATTCTTCTCCATTACACAAATCTTTCCCCAGGGAATTGCCAGTGTGGCAATAAATCACTGCTAATTCTCTTCCCTGCTTCTCACACCCCTTCTTTATACAAATTTAATTTATCACACATTCATTTGTATACTGCTTATGAAGAATGCTCTTTAAAGAATTTAGCTTTTTGCTGGTCACCCAAATCCAGCGTCTTTGAGTTGACATCGATTTCACACCCTCCTTGTTTACTGCAAGGCTTCTCTTTTCTCTGAGACGCGTTTGCAGAAGGTCCCTTTGTTGTGCTGCCGTACCCTTGGCCATGCCATTAGCTAGCACAGCTTGTTAGCCTGTTCTTTTTTTCCTCCAAGCCTTAAGAAATCCCGAATTGCCTCCTGCTATTGTATTTTCCATAGCAGTTTTGTGAACCTTGGCTTCCTGAGAGCCCGTACCGAAGTCGTCCTGCCTGCATCTTTTCTTCTCGCATCTCTCCTTCGCAGCAGGTCTGTACTCTGTTGTGACTTAATTATCGTGCCTTTTAAGATTCCTCTGGGAGCTGTGGCACTAGTGGATTTTAATATCCCACCCATGACAACATTGTCATTAGTATTATTACTGCTGCTACTAGGATTGGTATACTACGGGCAGAACGAGTGGCTCCATACAGGTCAAGCATATCCCTGAATCACGCAGCTTAATCTAAGAAATCAAATGCAGGCAATAATTGAAGACAGAGACGCTGTGCACGCACGCTGGAACAGCAAACATGTTTGTCATTAATAAATTGCAGGACAGTTCGAAGCAGGGCTCCTGCAGACTGGAGAAAGCTGGGCAGGGGCAGGTCTGGGAGGGGACTGGGGAGCTGGGGATGCTGCAGGGGGACACAGCAGCCTTGTGTGAACATGGCCTGGGAATTTGCTTGGATTTTAACAGCTGGGATTGAAAGAGTGTGTTTCAACCAGTGTGACTTTCCCCTGTGCCTGTCATCCATCTCCTGCCCCCTCCAAGCTGTGGAATATCAAGAAAACCAGGGAAAGTGGCCAGATTTCCTCTTTACTAGACAATAGTTCTGTTTTGCTAGAGATATCCAAGGAAATCCTCCCAGGAGATAAGTTATGGGCAGTGAAGCAGGGCAAACTTGTGCTGGTGGAGGTTGTCACCCTGCGACAGAAACCGCTGCAGCATGGGGGGGATTTTCAGCAGCAGAAAGAAGAAACTGGGGAAAATCCTGCTCTGAACCGTACAGATGGTGCTGCCGTATCTCCCAGCAACATCCACCACAAACCAGGGACCAAGGTAGAGAGATGACAAAGAATAAGAAATTCTATAAAGAGCCCTTCCCTTTCCACAATTAAGAAAAAATATATGCAGTCAAAGATTAAATGCCAGTTTGAAGAGGCATTCATATGTACTTCAAGGAACAGCTCCAATATAGAAAACAAGAAAAGAACATTTCTGAGAACTTCAATTAAGTACAAGGTAACTTGGAGTCATTCCCATCCGTTCCTCAAATTTTCCAGACTATCTTCTCTCTTTTATTTTATGCGTGGCTCTCAAAAAGGCTTTGCTACATCAAAGATACTTTTTGTCTCCTTTGTTCAAATGTATAAATTTGCCTACAAAAATTAGAAATATCATCAACAGCGGAAAATAATTTATTTGTAAAAGGACTAACTTTTGTTTGAACTAGAGCTGGGAATTGAGATAATGTCTATGAATATGTGGAATGAATAGATGGAAGTATCTGAATTTATGGAAATATATGAATTCTCCTTTGCTGATAGAAAATTACAGTCAGGGCCCATTGCAGGCCAAATTAATATTCTACATAATCTCATTCCCACACTGGAACCCAAAGAGACAATTGATCTTGTTTTCTCTCAAATCAATGGAAAGAACTCTGTGTGCAGGTCTGTTAGCAGAGCAGCCTGTGCCACACCTGAGCACCCGCAGGTCCCCACCTCCTGCTCGCCTCCAAGAAGCTTTGATACTTTGATAGTTTGAATTTATGATCCCATGCCAGGTCCTTATTTTTCTGTTTTAAGTCACATAAAAAAGCTCCGTGTAAGCACCAGTAATTATGCTTATCACCCAGAGGTCACCTTTTTAGATGAATCCTCTGGATCTTCAATCCCCCCCTAAAGTAAGATGTTTCTCTTAATCAAGGTTGCCATGAGAAGCTCAGCACTTGCAGTCTCGCATGGAGGAATATTAGTGCTAGCAGACATTATTTTTTATTTCTCTTTCAAATGCATTGATTTTTTATCTATTTGATTCCAAGAAGCAGCCGTGGCACCTATTTTACATTCCGAGTCTGCCTTGGGAGCTGTAATAACCCGAAGCGATGCACGCTCAAGCCAGCACGGAGTGCGACTTGGTCCTGCCAGCTGTGTGTCCCCAGCACCTGGAGAGGTCCAGGGCACAGAGACACCCAGCAGCCTCTCAGGAGAAGTCCAGAAGTCCACATCTTTGGGCATGTGTTGGCAGTGACCAGCAGCCATCCCCAGCAGCTGGCTGCAGCGGCTGTAGGGGTGCAGCACAAGAGGGGACCCCTGTCTAAAAACAGGTGGTGTTTTCTAGGGGAGTATGAACAATCTTCGCTTCTCAAATCAGATCCCAAACTGTGTAACTTGAAGGAAAAAGAGGCTCGGCAAGGATGAGGTGGTTGGAGCTCTGAGTGGCAGTGCTACACATGCGCGAGAGGCTCCGAGGAGGATCCAGCTTTTGTGAATTGGTCAGTGCTGCTTGCGGGGGGATAAATCAATTCAGATGACCCAGGATTACAAAACAGACAAGGACAGTCACTTGCAAGCTCACAACAGCCTCTCATCCCCTGCCTCTCATCCCGGCTGCTGAACACGCTGTGCTTTGTCACGGGAGGAGCGCGCTGCTGGTGAAGCTTTATTCTCATATCTGAGGTGCTCAGTGTGGGGGCGGCAGATGGGCAGAAATCTCAATACAAGTATAATAAAATAAAGCAGTAACAGGAAAAAAAAAATGTATCTGAAGCACCAGCCTAATTCTTTAGGGAAAAGCAGGCTGGGATAGGACACCAAAATAATAGCTGCTTTTTTTCCCAGTCTTTCCTACTAGTCACAGCTTGCCCATGGCTCTCTGAGTAAGCAATACCCACCTGGGTTCAGGAGCCTCTTGCTGGAGCTGGGAACCCACAGGACTTTGCAGGCAGTGATCCCCAGGACATTGCAGGTGGGGACGCATAGGATTTTGCAGGTGGGAACCTGTAAGATATTGCAGGTGAGTCCTGTGGCCACCACAGTAAAGAGGGGATAACACCAGGGAAAGTGTCTGAGCCTAAGTAAAAAGAAAGAACTGAAAGCATTGGTTCCCTTAGAGCCTGAGAAAAGGGAAAAGAGCAGGAGCTGTGAAAAATCAGCCAGGAGAAAAACAAACCTGGAATGAGAGTGGGGAGCTGGGGCCGAAAGCATGCTCCATCGGTCACTGCTGATGTGTAACTCAATGTTACTTAAAATCTGGTGGCTTTGGAAAAGAAACCACAAGAAACTAACCTCAAGCTGCTAATGGGGCAGGTCAGCTGAGCATTGGTTTTGCTGACAGGGATTACGTAGGGAGTATCCCAACCAATACAGGCAGAAGTGGCTGAAAAAAAAGAGGAAAAAAAAATATAAGGATGATCTGAAAGTAGGTTTATGGTAGATAAATAGTGATGTAGAAGATTTTTATGGCTGCAACAGAAGAGTTGACACTGCAGCTCTCAGTCCTGATGCAGAGGAGGGGGCATTTGGAGGTGACCCCTTTCTACCAAGCTGCCACCACCAGTGGCCAGACAGTCCCAGTCTTCCCACTTCAAAGAAGGGACAACCGAGATCTTCTGCGGCATGGTGCGTCCCCTCCAGAGCCTCAGGACTAACGCAGAGGAAGCATGAAAAGAGCAAGCCAGATCTCTGGTTTGCCTTTTACCAAAACCTTTGAAGTTTTACTCAAGTGAATATTTTGAGCTGTGCACAAGGTGTATTAGGAGCCAGCCAGAGGTGGGTACAACATGCTCCAGGAGCTGAGTCCTGCGGCATGCCTGGGGACACTGAGCAGCCCGAGCAGTCAGCATGTAACCTGAAGAAAACCACACAGCAGGAAAACAATACAATGCGAAAGTCCAGTGTGCCTCTCCTGCCCTCTGTTCCCAAGCCCAGATGTGGATTTGTCCCTTTAAGCTGAGGGCAGCAAATCTTGTCCTTGCCCAAGTCTGCATCTTGACCTGCTCGGATGAATGTAAAGGTGTAAATCTGTGTCTGTGCAGGTGCTAACTTGGGCTTTGGCAAATTGCGCTGATTCTCTCGCATAACCTGATTGAGGGGCTGCTGAGGTAGCTCTCATTTCTCATGAGGTTGCAAGATAAAATATCGCTCGCATCCCAGCTTTCCTCCGCTCTCCTCAGACGTGGCACTAACTGGTGTGGGAGGTAGGAAATATGACATCATTTTTCTTTAAAAAGGGCATAAGGAACTGGAGACAAGTAAGTGTGCTTTCTGTGACAGGCAAATATGAAGAAACTGTAATATACAACAGAATTAACAGGAGCCTAGGTAGATCTGGATATATTGGGGAAGAGTCAACTTGGCTTCTCTGGAGGGAAGTCATATCTCATAAATCTATTAGATTTCTTTGAAGGTGTCAACACAGGTCCAGGAAAGGATTAGCTGGTTGCTGTAGTTAAATTACATTTTCCAAAAGTTACTTTCAAGGTCTCTCACAAAAGGTGCTTATAGACACTGAGGTTACGGAATATGAGAGGAGTCTCTCATATAAGTGTATAAGATATAAAAGTGGCTAAAACATGCAACCAAGGGAAGAAAAGCTAGCCAGTGTTCATGTTGGCCAAAGAATAGACATTGGGTCCCTTGGAGGCCTGTGCTGGGATCTGTGCTGCGTGACGCACTCATCAATGATCTGGAAAAGTGGGGGATAATGAAGTGACAGTGTTTGCCTATGCAACAAAATTATTCAGGATCATGAAATCTAACAGTGACAGTGAAAAGCTCCAGAGGATCTTCTGAGACTGAGTTAGTGACAATAAAACAGAAGATGAAATTCAGTGTAAATAAATGTAAGGGAATGTCAGAAAAGGTGAAAAAATCCAGAACAGCAACTCAGTTCAAACAGACAATGATAAGCACTGAATTAGCTACTGCTGCTCATCAAAGAATTGATAGAGCCCCATGGAAGGTGCTCGGGGAAAGCTGCTCAGGTCTGTGCTGGGCCAACAGGCAAGGAGGTGGAAGGCATCTCCTGAGATGGAGCACAGGAATTGCCCTCGTAACCAGCACGGAGACTCGTGGCCCATCTTCACTGTGAGTACTGAGCATCCTGACCCTTCCCCTCATAAAAGACAAGGGGAAAAAAAGTGAAAAGATTGATCCAGCGATGCTCCTGATGCCAAGAGACTGAACAGACCAGAGTTATTCAGCTTGGAAAGACCTTGAAAGTCTATATCGAGTGTTTTGGAGAAAGCAGTTGGAGTCAGTGACTCCCTGTTTATGATAAGGGCCAAAAGTATTGGGATCAGTGGGTTAACCCACAGCAGAGCAGACTTGCTGGTCACTGTGCCTAAATGAGGGGTCTGCAAATCCAGCTCAAACACTCTCCTGCATTCCCCAGCCGGGCAGAGCTGAAGCAGGTCCAGCCCCAGCAGAAATGCTGTAGCAAAGGCTTCAAGTTCAAATCTGATCCAGCACAGAGCGATGCAGCCGAGGAGCACAACAAAGGAAACCCTTACTTTTCCCCTGCACATAAGGCGAGGAGTGAAAAATAAAATATGTATTTTTTATAAAGAGGAGAATTATTCAAAGGTAAATGTGCTACAGGAGCCAGGTCTACAGGCGCAAACCGAGAGGAAGAGATGAAAGCGTGAGCTGTGCAGCTCTGAGGGGATGCAGAAGGAGCCACCTGGGCTGCCCCATCTCCGGAGGCCACCAGGAGGACGGCTGCTGGCCCGCTCACTGCCGAATCGCAGCCGACGCCTGGCTGCCGAGGTTGTAGGCAGCTCCCCGGTGCCTGGCTCTCCTGTACACAGTGTTCAGTTCCTCCCTTTCTTCTTTTTCCGGAGAGACACAATTAGAAGTAACCCGTCAGAGTAAAATAACCAAAACTCACATTCTGTCTAAAAGTCTATTTCAAGAAGAAAGAAGATTGCGTGTGAAGAAAACGCTCACCAGTGAGGTTCGACATCAAAAGAATGTTTTGCATGGACTAAATAGAAGTATTCATTTTTCATACATGCACAGATTCACACTGACACCAGTTAGACTTTCATACGAGCACACTTTGTTTACTTAAAAGCTTGAAGGAAGCAAAAATGTCACAAATGCTCATGTAAGCCTGCATGTGCACCAATCGGACACATCCAGCATGGCTGTTTGTACAAGCAAAGATCTCCCAATAGGCCAGGAAGCGCTCACATAAATCATCTGCCCAATCATTTAAGAGGATGAATAATTCATAGAAAGGCAAATGTGTTCACAAGCAATTCGTATGAAGAGCTAGAAACTATGTTCGTGAATGGATGTGCCGCTCGCTCTCTGTGCAGCCCCAGTTCTGGGAACCTGACCCTGCTTTTCTTTGGCTGCTGATCTTCCCAAACCTGGAGCAATTCTGGAGCTCAGCTCCTCATGGCAGGGCTGCCCTAAATGTCACTGGTTGTCCCCTGTCCTGAGCTGCTTGTCCACTCCCTGCTCCTGTCCCAACACGTGGAAGCAGCAGGGTCTCCCATAAGCAGCGATGCTAATTAGCCTGACATCCCTACACAATTAACGGGAGGCTCCTTTCTTCAGGCTGGCGGTGGAGGCACAGAGCTGGTTGGCACGAGCTGTACAGCTTGCTAAGGCTGTGCGGCTTCTTGGGCAGAGTATGTCCAACTTTGGGGGAAAACTGTTATTTTGCAGTGTCAAGCTTAGTGGAACCAGCCTGGTTCTCTATAGTTTTTCATGAGATGCAAAATATAAATAAGAGCAAAAGGCTTCTGATGGACATAAACCTGCCCTCGAAGAAACTTGCTGTGCAGCCTCATTCTGATTTCCAGAGCCCATTACCAGATCGTTCCTAAATCTTTTGAGAATGTATTGCCATGAGAAACTTATTCATCCTGCAGCTGCCCAGGCCCACAGGAAACAAGCATTTCTAGAAATCAAAATTGCCTTTCTGCCAAGGAAATTCTCCCACGGGGAGACGTGGCTTCTCTGGCAGGCGTCAGACCCTGTCCTGTCCTTTGACCACAGGATAGGTGCACCCCTTGCCCTGGCCCAGAGCCGTGATCTTCCCCTGCCTAGAAGCTGTATGCGTCCTGCTGTCCGTCTGCAGGGACTGCTGCTGACCCACCCAGCACCCATTTCTCCCTCCACGTCTAGTCCCCAGTGTTCGGAAACACCGATTACACCGGGAGCTGATGAAATATGATTACATTTTTCTCTTCATTAAACATGATATAGAATCATAATTCACACATATAAAATTGTTTTATTCCTTTTTCCTGTTTGCTTTGGAATTATTTCATGGTCTCAACAATGTAGGTTTAGCAATGCTGTCTCTTCTGCAGAGCCAGTCAGCCGCCAGTACCCTGCAATTTTAATGATCTAATCCGACAGCTAGCATGCTTTAATTTAAAGTTTTATTAACGACTGCTTTCTACCCTCAAAGACTATATTAAAATTTGTTAATGGAATTGGAGATTATAAATGCCCCACTGCAAGGCCCACTTGTGCTGTTCTGCACCACCCCCTTTAGAATTCAGAGCAATCCTATTAACTCTTCTTTATGTTTTGTATAGGTCATTTTGATTGCAGTTTTTTGTGTACTTCCCTTATGAGATAGCGTTCCCCAAATCTAAGCATTTGAAAGAATATAATTTTACAAAAGATCACATATTTCAGATTCATTATCCTTCAATAGTGAGCTTAAAATTTAATTTCTTTGACTTATTGCAAATTTTTGAGTCTACCAGGGAAAAGAAATGAATTCCACGGGCAGCGTCAGACTGTGTGACAGAAATGACAGAATCCACCCTGAGCACTGTTGCAGGAAGAAGAGGAAGAGGAGGGAGGAGGATGAAGGGGTGCTTGTCACCCGTGGGAGCTGCAGGGGCAGGACAGCCCAGCCATCCCCTGCACGCCTGGAGGCGTGAAGCCCTTGGCAGGGAGCATGGCACCTTTCATGTGTCCTGTTACCAGCACCTTTTACGTGCCCTGTGACTCTGACACCTGTGAGTCAGGGCCCATACTCACGTTGCAGGGAAAGGGAGCCCCCACGCCCATTATTTGTTTTATTTAGAGACTCAGTAAAAGCATCCCCAACCACCAAATCTTCACAGATCCAGTGGTCATTGCTTCACACGGACTGTTATTGTTTGCCTGAGGAAACATGCTATTAATCATTTGCTATATAGGCTTAATTTCTCACAATTCTCCCCTCTTTATTTGCTGCTGCTATTGTTCCTTTCTCCTGCTTAAACGTTTCAGCCACCCAGTGAAAAGGCAGAAACAACATCAGCTTCTCAAGAAACCAAACAATCAATCAGTTCACCAGCTTCACAATGGGACTCAACGGGAGCAGCCGGGCAGCTGCCTGTTGTTTGAATATCACTCACCCGAAAGGCTTGGCCAGCATGCAGAAAAAGCAGTTATTCACAGGAAAAGAGGTAGGTGAAGGACACAGAGGGGGATTTCTCAGTGGAATTTTTTACATTAGAGATGTTTACACTTGAGCTACTCATCTAGTCTCCTTTCACAGCTGATGAAAAGCACAGAAATGTAGGGTGCGACTCATCTGGAGCATTTGAAACGTTTACCTTAGGAGGAAAGGAAGCAACCATACTGTGAAGTGCCCACTTCTCTCCAGCCTCCACTAAAAATAGCCTGAACAGTTGAGTTAGACCTCTAGATTCAGGCAAGATGTGCTCCCCTCTCCACAGCTGAATCCCACCGCCCCATTCCCTCCTGCACAACCCCAGGTGCTCTGGCTTTGGGTGCAGGCTGAGAGTGCTGAGGGGCAGGGGAGAGGCTGGCCAAGGTGGCACCTGAGAGCTGCACAACCCCCCTGCAGTGGATTTCTATGATCTTTTTTTTTTTTTTTTTTTTTTCTTCTTGCTGTTCTCTGTCCAGCTTGGCTGTTTTTGGCCCATGGTGCCAAACAAATCAGTGCCGCTGAATGAGCCCATCACCCTCCTTCTTCATTAAGCCCTTTGTGCCTGATGAGTGCCAGCCTCCACACACCTGCTCCTCAGGTGGCTTTTCTCCCTCCCCACCTCTCCACCAGCATAGCTCTTGTAATGCACAGCAGTAGCCCAGAGGCTCATTCCTCCCTTTCTTTTCTGAAACCCTTCCAAACAGTCAACAACTTTCCAGCCCGAGGCCTCCCAACCCACCCTTATGAGACAGAGGCTCCCATTAGTGAGGAGGCCAAAGATCACTTTGCTTAGGGGAGGGATTTCCCCACCTCTAGGTTCTGGCCTAACTCTGCCCCTGACAAAGCCAAGCAGTCCTTCCTCTGGTTGCCACTGCTCAGCCCATGTTGGGTTTCATGCAATATCTTCACCAGGGGACGTGTATCCTTGTGCATGCTGTGAGCATAGAGAGCATCACTTGGACCTCCCTACCTCACTGCTACAGGACCTGAAATCAATGCTCGGTGGCAGGACAACATACCAAGGCGGGCATTTCTCGTTCCCTGTGACCCACAGGTGGCTTCTTGCTGCTGATTCCTCCCCAGCCCTCACATTCCCATCCCCAAACTTCCCCAGCATTGCATCCAGCCTGTTTCTGCTCTGCGGCCTCGCCCCTTTTGCTGAGCACTTACTGAAAACTCAGCAGATCACCAGACTACATTAAATCGGACCCTTTATTTCATTCACAGGCTCCTACACCACCCGACCCAGGCACAGAAACAATAGCACATGGCTGTTGAATTCAAGTCGGGCTGGTATGAATTGGGAGCACGCAGTTCAGAATTTATCTTTTGCGAATATTTGTGTGTTAAAGTTACAGATTTGCTTTTTCACCATATTTGCAATAGCAGTGCTCAAATATTTGTAGAGACTGAACACAGCCTAATTGAAATTCAGTTGAATTCAAATTAATATTCATGATTTTTTTTTTCCCTTCCACTCTTCATTCTGCTCTAACTGGAAGCAGCTTCCTGCAGTGGAGGGGCAGCTGGGAGCTGAGAGAGTCCTGTAAGGGGAAAAGTTTGGCAATCTGATTTGGATTTCTTGCAGCAGCCACCAGCACAGAGCAGCTGGGACTTCTCCAGGAGGGAAGGGCAGAGATTTGTAGCTCTCCAGCAGCGCAGAGGGATCTGGGGACACTGCTTATTTGTAGCTGTGCAGGAGCAGGGCTGGGCTCACTGAGACCCCAAGCCCATCAATTGCTTTCGTGATCATTGATCAGGCAACTTCTATTGAAGGTGAGCAGATATTTTTAGCAGGATGTGATGAAAGCCCACACCTCCATAAAGCAGACCCAATCCACTTCTCCCTGCCTAGCCAGGCTGCTGCTCTCTGTCTGCCACCAAGGAAATCTTGCACAAGGAGATTAGAGATGCCTGGCACACTAAAACCTTCCTCTAGTCACCCAGGAAACACAAGACATTTCTTTTTTGGAAAAACACGGAAATTAAATTGGAAGCACTACATGGATGCAGCTCTGCCCAGATAAACTCACAGACTGTCAGGATGCAGATGTTCCTGCAGACTATTACTGCTCACACATTTTTCAGCACATCCCAGGTAGTCTGTAAGTGTTTTTCATCAGGTATTTACGGCCCCCAGTAAAGCACTAGGATAGAAATATTCTAAACTACACATTTAACAAGAAAAACACAGGAACAGTGAAAAACACCTAGAGGCATTGCAATGTTTTGACATTTCTTGGCGTCATCTTGGATGATTTTTTTTTCCCCAAAGACGGGCTTTTACTACCACTGACCCCACATATAATCACAGTACTGTTTATTTTTCTCTTGATTTTTAATATTTGCATCACTCACACTGCAGCCCCGGGGGAACGGAGGCAGGGGCACACACCACCTTCAGGGTGGGCAGCAGACACGAGGCAGAAGTCCTTGCAGCAAAGAGACTTTACGACTCCCAAGCACCGTACCTCTTCCCTGTCTTAGCAAGGAGAAAAGCATAAGACAAATTTATCACACATCTAAATACCAGCATAGCTGAACACCTCTTTTAAAAAGTCACCGTAGTGCTCCAGCCCCAGTCACGCCTCTGTGGCGTATCACCACCACAAATCACAGCCAGGGTTTCCTAAGCTCCAGGTTTGCATTTCCATGCCTTAACACATTGCTGGAGATAACCATGGTGCTGCCAGGCCGAAAAACAACACTAAATCCCACAGTGGTGCAAGGGGCTGCCCAGGATTTATAAAATGTCTTTTTTTTTCAGTGTTGTGATTTTATAACAGGGTTGCATGTTTGGGTGGAGAATTTCCACTTTGGTTGTGCCCCACAAAAGTCATTGTTTGATCTGGAGCACTGCTGGGCTGCATCAGCTGAGAGGTCCCACTCATCCAGGAAGCTCTTTCTGCCACCTCATACTCTAGGGAGATATGCTGGACTTCTAAAGTAAATTGTTCAGAGGTGAATTATTCCCAAATAAGCATTCTTCTAAATCCCTAAATCTCCATAACCTGTCTGGATTCAGGGTTAGGAAGGTGGCAGCTCCCCCATGGTGAATTGCAATCCAGGCTGGAAGGGACCTCTGGGTGTCAGCTAATCAGATCCCATCCTGCCCTTCTCAGATGCTCATCTCAGGGTGGAAGGAAATGCTATATGAAGGTGCAGCAAGCTACCTATTAGGAAACAAACTTGAGGAGAATTGAATCATACCTTGTGCTGTGCCATAATATATGTGCACAAAGGGTTGAATAGGCAGCCTTAAATCTGAATAATTTTTCTGCTTCAGTACATTTTCTATATTTTCACTTTAGCTAGTTCTTCCTTCTTCTCCGGGGAAATGTCTTAAGGAGCAGCAGGCAGAAGGTGAAAAACTGAGACACCTCCTTCTGAGCTGCTGCCACCCGATCTCCACAATCCTGACCTTTCTCATGGAAGTCCTGCAAGCAGAAAGGGGGCAGGGCAGGGTAAAAAGGCTGGTGAGGAGCAGTCTGGGGCCAGATGGATGCCCCAAGCCATGCAGGTAGCACCATGAGGATGGGCGGCAGTCCAGGAGACGTTTCACAGCTCTGCGTGCTCTGGCCACTTCACCTCACGTTTCCATTACCAGCAGTTTCTGGATTTCCCGGTGTTTCTTTATAAAACACAGGCACAGCAATTGCTGCTGCCCTCCAGCCCTCTGATCCCGCACATGCTCCGACAGAGATGAATACTCTTGCAGCTCACCCAGCAGCTCAGCTGCTGTATTATTAGGTTTCTTCAAAACCCCTGAATGTCCCATCTAGACCTGGTGACTTAATATTTTTTAAATTACCTATTTGCGCCAGTGCCTCTTCATTTGATACCTTAATCCTTAATAGCAACTCACCTTTATTACCAGAAAAGAGCAAGTCAAGAGCAGATTTCTCCCAACATCCCCTGAGGTGAGAACTTATGAAATGAAATCATTTCGCTTCTCAGCTGTGTCCTCATCTTCCTTAATTGTTCCTTTTAACTCCTGGGGAGCCAGCAGACCTGTCTCATTCCTTTGCAGGCTTTCCTGTTCCTGGCAGACTTGAATCATCTATTGTTTGTTTTCTTGCCTTCTAAGTCTTGCTATTTCTTGCAGGCTTCCTGTTTCCCCTCTCTCATGCTTGTATTTTTCTGCCCCTGTTTACTGACCTCACGAATGTTGGATTGCCATTTTCTGAAGGGCCATTGTGTGGCCCAAACACCTTCCTGAACCCTGCCATTTACCTGCCTTGGCTCCTGCCATCCTCCCGAGCCTGCTGCTTAGACCCACGCAGGCAGTTTGAGCCCCGTCGGTGTTGTCAGGTCTCAGAATAGCTAAACATATGCTGAAATCTCATTAATGACAATTAAAGTTGAGCATGTGGTTAAGTACCTTTCAGAAGGTAGCTATTTTGCTATGTCACTCCTTAAAGAGCATCCATGCCAAATTTCAGAATTTTAATCTCTTTACTTTTGACTCTCGGTGCTGTTGGCCGGCTTCCTCATTTTGTTGAAATCTCTCAGTCTAAAGGTTAGCATCACTGTGATAGGATTTGATCCTCTTCTTTCCCAAGGATGATGAACATAATTACATTCCTAACAAGTGAATTAAATTACAGCACGATTTCTCTAACAATGAGCACTCTCCTCGCAACGGGCTGGAAGTGGAGCTGAGCTGATCGTGCGCATGAGCCTGCTCCACGTTTCAGAATGAGTGAGTTTTCTAAATTCTATTCCATGCATTATTGGGACTTTAAAAATTATGTCTTATTCATCTATTGATGACAGTGGCCTCTTGGGTGTAAATTGAAGTAATTACGAAGGATCATGCAAATTAATCAATTATTTTCAGATTATTACATTCAAGCAGTAGTCTTGCTCTTCGATTTAGTTAAACTCTGCCTCTGAGTCAATTTTCAAACCTACAAATTAAGCTATTTATTAGCTAAGAAGATCTGGGAAAAAAAAAAAAAAAAAAAAAAAAAAAAAAAAAAGTTACACTCATGAATTGAATAGCAGAAGGGGTCATTTTAAAAAGGCTTCAGCACACCCACCGCAATATTGAGGAACTCATGGAAGTGCCAGTCCTGACCCCAGTGTGAGTGGGATGCTTGGGATCATGTAATGCTTGGCAGTGCAACCACTGAAGCTGCAGTGGCTCGAGAAGAGCCCCAGTGCTGCTGGGCAGTGAGGGACAGAGGGGACACTGCACAGGGGGAGCACCCACAGCTCCTGCAAGCCTTGGGTGAGAACTGGGGGAGCCAGGCCAGGGGCTTCCTTTGCTGAAAGCCCACGGAGATGGTGGCACTGGGCTGGGGACAGTGCCCCTCAAGTGTCACAGCTGTTCCCAAACCCAGCTCCTGCCTTCCCCCCTGTGGCTTTAATCCCTGCGTTCGAAACGGTCCATCCCTAATGGATTACCACGGCTCTCCCGGACTAGCCCAATTAATGCAAATACTGATGAGAGCCACCAGGAAATAAATTGGGAATTAGGAGGCGAGCTGAGGGGCTCCTCACCCACGCCCAGCGCATGCTCCTGTCCTCCACCCACCACTCAGACAGAGGGGTTGTAGGGTGGCTGAAGGCTTTTGAGTTTTAATTTAAGTGATTCTAAACCAGCTTTGGGTTTATAGCTAATAAGACATTAGTATGCTAATTAAATTATCCATGGAGTGGTATAAAGAGGCCTTCCTGAAGTTTAATGGCTGTGTAAAAGGTAACTCTACTTGCAATGTAATTAATTCATGGAACAATAAATGTATAATTAGATTCTTATTAATATCGGAGAGGCTTTTCCTGCATTAGGAATGTGGCAGGGGGACTGGTCATTTTTGCTTTTGACGTGGGAGAAGGGAGGCAGCAGCTCCTGGCCGCAGAATGCCTCCGTCCTCGCCAGCCTTGCAGCGTCAGGCCTTCCCCGGCCCAGCCGCAGGCTGGCCTCCTGCACAAAGCTCCCACTGCTTACAGGTTTCCTCACGGCATCAAATGGGGCAAAACGACACAGAAAGGCTCATTTTGAAGTGCAGCACACGAGCAGTAGGACAAGGGAGCTTCCTCAGAAAGACTGGTGCCTCCCAGGGCCTGAGTGAGCAGGAAAAACATGGCCTCCTCTTGCAGAAGCAGGGCTCTGCCTAGTGTGGCTCTTCCCCAGGGCTGTGAAGTCTTGCGGGCACCGAGCGGGAGGCAAAGCCGTGCTTCCTCACAGGAAGGCAAGAGAAATAACCCCACAGTACCATCAAACCTCGGAGGAGCTGCTAGGACTACAAATGGGAGTCTCCCCTGTGCACACACCACTGCCTGCTGCATGTCAGCCTGGGCTGGCCACCCCACCAGACACGCTGCACCTGGGAGATGTCCAGATTCAAACACTGAAACACTGTTTTTTTGTTTTTTGTTTTTTTCATTTTTTAAGTGAGGGGAAAGCTTCACCACCTTCTAAGCAGAGAGCCCCAGAAGACATGGGGTCTTGTGGCAGGGAAATAAAAATCTTTCTGCTTGCTTCCAGCCTCACCCACCACGTCCTCAGATCTGTGTCCTCCTGGCCTGAGGTGTTCTCAGCCAACGCAGAGGTGACCAGGACACAGCTCTGGGGGTCTCCAGGTGTCCCCTGCAGTGGTGGGACAGCCCGTGGGTGGCTGTTCCCGAAAAATTTGCCCACAGAGCCCCCAGACTCTTCCCTGCAGCTGGCCTCCGGGGTTTCTGTAACACGTGTGACCTAGATCTGGCCTGGGACATCTCTGGAAAGGTGGTGAGTGAATTTCTGAGCAGAAAGCTCAGCCAAAGCATGCTGGAGAGCTTACCAGAGGAGAGGCAGAATGCCCAGGCTGAATGCCACCTGGGAATGGCAACAGGATTTTTTTTGTATTTAGAAGGGAAATGAGACTGCTGCGAAGATCTCTGGGGAAGAGAATCTCCTGAGCCACCACAGGAGCACCCAGGGCTTTGCCACGCTGCTGCTGCTCCAGCCATACGTCAGTGTCCCTGGAGATCCTGCAGTGGGCCAGGAGGAGAGCAGCAGCCTCCAACCACACACAGCTGGCAAGAATGCAGGATGCAGAGCACTGTCCTCCTCCTCCAGATCATGCAGATCCCACTGGGTGATGCCCCTTCCCCAAAACGCCTTTGCTGCCCTGACAGTGACCTGACCATCAGCAGTGTGAGAGCAGGCTGAGCACGTCCCCAGCCCTGCTTTCCAGGCCCTTGCTGAGCTCCTGTAGAAAAATCTCCAGGGAAATTTGTGTATTCCAGCGAGGCCAGCATCCTGCAGAGCCTTTGCTCAGCTTCCTGCTGGTGTCCCACTGCTGAGCAGCCAAGGCTGTTTGCCCCTTGCCTCTGCACATGCACTGGCCCCTGGATGCTGCAGAGCTAGCAAATCGGTCTTTTCTTCCATTACCGAGGAACACAGAGCCCCTTGTTCTGCTCTCTCCCACCACAGTCTATCAGAGGGACGGTCGTTAGCAGTTAATTGCCTTGGTAGCTTGTTCATCACAGCTTCTTACCAGCCCTGTGACACAAAAGCTGAAAGTCACCCCTGCAGGTGGCCTCACAGCTCAGTGCCCCAGAAAGGGGAAATCTCAAGCTCCTTCCAGCCCCGCTCCTCCCTCGTGCCTCTCCGCATGCTCGGGCAGACAGCACTGGCACAGGTAGTGGGCAAAGTGGCGTGTCCTTCTAGCCAGGTGACAGCACCTGATTGCACGGCCAAAGCAGTGTCCGAGGCAGCACAGGGGGAGAAGGGCAGCAGGACATCTCCCTGTCCTTCAATTCACAGCCTGCAACTTGTTCCCCACTCAGCAAACCCAAACAGGACACAGCACCCAGACAGGCACCCAAAATGCCTGGTATCAGTGATCGCACCAACGTCTGCAAAGTCCTGCCTGGAAAATAATATGGACTGCAGGGGACAAAGTGCAGTCACAGGAAACAAATTTGACTCCCATGCTGTCAGCATCCCAGCACAAGTCCAAGGCTTATCCAGGAAGGGTTTGGATAAATGTTCACAGCATGCTGACCGATCTCTGTGCACCGAAGAGGGGCTCTCACACCATAGGAAGGATTGGAGCAGGGGGATCTGTCCACATATCTGCTCAACACTGCCCCAGAACCTTGCAGAAGTGGTGCTGTGGGACAAATTCTTGCCCTGATGCTCTTTGGGCTCACAATGGCAAGATCAGTTCCTGGCAGCTGGGAAAACTTTTTTTTTTTTTTTTTTTTTTCTGTCCCTGCAGATGAGTTATCTTAGTAAGGATCAGACATATTTCTTGCTTTCAGACTTCCTCCTTTACTTATTTTTATGGACTATCCCACACAAATTCTATCCAGATGTTTTTGTTTAAAATCACCACTATTACACCCCCCCCAGCAAATCATTCCCCCATCTCAGACATCTCAGACCTGGGAGGGGAAGCAGCATTCATTTCCTTTCAATGTCTGTACACATAAAAGACTTCCCAGCTCCGGTCCAGCCCCGGCTGACGCAGTGAGCTGCAGAAATGTGCACTCAGACGTGGGGACGTGCAAGAAGAGCAGCCTGGGGACGGCAGTGGGGGAGCAACTCGCAGGCAGGATGCAGTGTGGTGGGAGAGGGGGATGTTTCCCTCCCGAAGCTGTTCCTTTGCCCCTTGAAGCCAAGGGATGGCATCTCAGTGTTGTCTATAACCATTTTTATCAGGGCAGCCCGATTCAACACTACTTTAATTCCTGTAGTTCTGGGGTTGGTTTGTGGGCTGGATTCTCACCCACCATCACGCTGAGGAGCTGGGTTTGGTAACTGCCCCCACACCTTTCTGGGGTCTTTTTCACCTGGCTGAGCCCATCTCCTCCAGAAGCACAAGAAAGCTCTCATAGGTGCCACGTCAAGTGCTGTGCTGAAATACAGCCCGATGAAATCTACTGCATTTTCCTTCCATGAAAAAAAAAAAAAAAAAAAAAAAACAAAAAAAAAAAACCAACAACAACAAAACAAAAAACAAAACACAGTTATCTTCCTAAAAGGAGGCAGCAGGTTTATCTCACTTGATCTCTTTTTTTTTTGCAAAGCCACATTACATTTTATTCCATTTCATATTTACCTCCATGTACCTTCCCTTCCTTTCTGTTATTGTGTCCTCTGCCCTAAACCTTACCTATTATTTTAGGCCAGCACAGGTGCAAGCAGGTTGATTTTTTCTTCCTTCTAAGCAGTGAGACATTTGTTCTTCAGTCAGGTGCCACTAATTAGATTATAGCAGATTTATTATAAATACTTCCCCCCTCACCCACACACCTGTGACCTCTTTCTCCCCGTCACTGCCTCTTCACAGAGCTTCTGTGTCCTTGCACAGACCGCAAAGGGAAACCTCAAACACCCTCAGGGCTCCCAACCCTCTGTAACTAACTTTAAAGGCAGGCTACCGGGGTCTCTTTTTCCATATTTTGTTGTGATTTTTCAGCCTGTTGGTTTGGTTGCATCTCCAGGTGCAATGCTGGTCCCTCTCTGCACAGCATACGTGAGATTGTCACCACATTTCATAGCAGCCACTGTGAGATGGACTCCGATTTGGAAGAGACTTTCTTCTTTGCTCCTGCAGGGAAATTAATTTCTCTTAAATGTGCTGATGTGCGGATAATTTGCCTGTGGACCCAGCAGATTTGCAGTCAGCAGGCCGCCCCGGTCAGTGCCAGAGAGCAGAGTGTCACGCCAGACAATGTCTAACGTCTTCTGAGTGATGGGACTTTGGTCTTGGAAAGGCACCCGGTGCCATCAATCCTTCCTGAGCTCCTTCGGAGACAGTCCGTGGGAGGCTGGGAGCTGCCAGCAGACCCCGGGAGCCCTCCTCTCCACCACCCAGGTCTGATCCTGGAGTGCCCAGCCCCACAGCAAAGGGCTTCTCAACCTCCAGCCTGACCCCCTGCCCATGGCCATTCCTCAGCAGCAGCCCATGCACAGCTCCTGCAGGACACAAAATGGGCCTGAACTTCAGCTCGAAGAGGGACAGCTGTGCTGGCCCCCGTAGGATGAAGTCCCTGGGGAGACTGGCTGCAAGTGACAGCTCTGCAGATATCCTTGCCAAAGCAAACCAGCATGTAGAGGTCCTCTGGAAAGAGCAGCTGACTCGGTCAGGAAGCCAGCTCAGCAAAGCCCTCGATGCTGCTGTTTTTGGAGTATGCAAAGTGCCTCTTTGCCTCTGTCTCTACAGATTTCCACTTACCCAGATGGTTTTTGTCTCTAGCATCATCACGTCTTGTAGATGTTGCTTCCGACACCTCTGGAAGGTGACTCTCCCAGGCATACTGGGGTTTCCATGTTCACAGGGAGCTACTTCACCCAAGAAAAACTGGGAGAGCTGCAGGCCCAGCCAAGACCACCCATTCCTCCACTTGGAAAGAGAAGAAACGGAGAAACAGAAGTATGAATATAATGAGGTTACAAATTGCTCCCTGATTTTCCAGCCCCCTCACCACTGCTGCTCTTGCTCAACCTGAGCCCCTCTGGGAAACTGAACATTTACCTAAATACCAACTCCCCAGCTTGGCAGCATGGAGGAACGCCGAGCCATGCGTCTGCTCACGTTTGCATTTGGGCTGCACTTCTGATCACAGGCATGACTTCCAGCTAGCCTGAGGAGAAGCGTTTGTTACATGATCTTCAATTAGGAGATGTTAATTGGCAGGTTACCTCCTGACTCCTGCCCTTCGGGTACCCAGACATGCACAGCCCCAGCAGGCTGCTCTGAGGGTGCAGACAAAGTTACAGGGTGAATTAGAAGGGGGTGGAAGAGACCCACCATGCCAGAGGGTCATTACTATGGAGAAGGATCTAAATAAAGGCAGGGGAAGCTACAGGAACGTGGGATGGGACCATATCCCACCATGACCAGCTGAAGGGAGAAGCATGGTGACAGAGCAGTCCCGGCCAACAGCCATACAAAATGAGGACCAGAACAGATACCTACATAGACACCCTTTTATTATCCAGGTACACTTCTCTAGGTGAAGGGCTTAGAGCACACCACATTGTATTTGGGGTTGCTTTGTGCTCCTGATCTTGAGAACTTGCCAACTTGAAGTTGGGAGATGCCCCTAAGAGAGCGACTTGGAGCTGAAAGAAGTCACAAGGATAGGTGGAGGGTATGGAGGAAGTAGCTGGAAACCAAAGTGGATGAGATCTTCCCCCTGGGCCTGCTCAACATCTTCTGAGAGAGAAACAAACAGCATTTAGAGCACCGTGACTACAGCAAACCCCTGTCTTTGGCCTTCAGTGAAGCCCCCTGAAATGGTCTGGGGTTAGCAGAGTTTCCAAGGTCAGTAACGACATCACTAATCTCAGTTGCTGGTTTTCACACTTCAGATTCATGCAAATCCATGTGCTACAAGCACAGAAACCCAGGCAGCAAGTTCAGATTCAACACCAGAAAACTATAACACCATAGTCGGTGGATATTTGTTAAATTTCCACCAAGCACAGGAGACTGGAAGACATCGAACAGTGTGATAATTCAGTGACAGATTGGGAACATGGCAATTTACCGGAGAGATGTGTAATACTGATGGAGGACACCGAAACTGTACAAGCCATATGTGGAAATACTAATGTTTTATTACCAAAAGGTGGGAATCCTCTATTTTTGGGCTTACCGTTAACTATCCATGAAAAGGATGGTGCATAGGCAATGACAAAGGATTGTCCCAGCTTAAGAGCTGGGATCGACTCCATCAACAACAGGGTGTCCCTGCTTGACGTGATGAACAATGAAGGGGATTTCAAGAACAAGGTAATACAGAACCTGCCAGGGAATGAGAGTTTTTTTTTTTTTCTTTTTCCCCAGTAATTGGACAAAAGATGTTTGTTCTGCTACAAGACCTCATAGCACCAGTCAAAGCAGGTGAAACTGAGTTTAATGTTCTCATTAAGGCATTGAGATATTTTTGTTCACCCGAGAAAAATGTCTTTTCTAATAGATTTTGAGAGTCTGCATGGGGTGGAAAGTTGTGTGAATAAAGAGCCAGCTGAAAGGTTTCCCTTTCAAGTGCTGGCATGCTCATGCCCCTCTCCAGGTCGCTTGGCACCAGGGGCACGCAGGTAGGCAGCCCACAGAGGAGGAAGCCCCAGAGCACAGAACTGCAAAGCAGCAGTGCAAACAGCAGCACGCATTTCTGGGTGGTGGCTACTTGCAGATCTACAGCACTGTCACAGAGCTGTCACAGGAAAACGCTTTGAATAGACAGGCTGCCTCTCCAGGAAAGATCAGCTTTGATCCTGTTGGGGGAATCAAGCAGCTATTGCGAAGATGCAAATTTATGAAATTACTACACCTGGCATGTTCACACGTAGGGAGTATATTAAGAAATCACAACATCTAAGAGCACTCCCAGCAGTGGGGAACCCGACCAAATTGTTACTGTGTGCTCCCTTCCTCAGAATCAGCAAGATCTGAGGGTTTTGCCGAGCTCCCAGCACGGAGAGACCACGACAACACGGAGATATGCTTTGCAGCAGGCCTCCCTAGGCCTCTCCTCTACACTCCCCCCTTCCAAGGGATTGCTGACCTCAAAAGCTGGGTTTTATTTAAATATCAAGGGGAAGGCTTTGCTTTGTAAGCAGAGAGCCCCTGAAGACAGAGCCTGATGGCAGGGATAGAAGAAAGCATTCAGCTCAGCTCTGCCCTTGCCCACCCTGTCCTCAGAGATGGGTCCTTCTGTCCTGGGCTGCTCACAGCCAACACACAGGCACTGGGTTTCCATCCCAGCCCCCAAGAGAGCCCCTTCTCCCTGTAGACCCCAGCATCTGCAGGTTTGGGGCCTCCTGGGGACCCCCACACCCATGTGCCCCCACCACAGAGGGAACCAGCACCTCCCTTGGGCACAACAGGTTGCCTTCTGCCAGGTCCTCCTGGGACATCCCGATGCACAGACATGCTGGGACCCCAAGGCTTGTCGTACCCAACAAGCTTCCCTAAAACATGGTTAGAAGATGTAACTGGGAAGCGAGCCACGCAGGGACGCTGGCACCAGTCAGAAGAGCAGCTAGGAAACAGCAGGCACGAAGTGTCTGGATCCTGTGATATGTCTCGTACCTCATGTTCTCTTCTGAAGGGAAAAAAACTCTGCAGAAGGAGAAAACAGTTTTCCACTGACTACCTTAGCCCAGCCAGCATATGATGTGGCTGGCCTGGAGCCTCTTTCAGATAGGGGACAAATCTGTCCAAGGGGTTTAGGGATGTTCCCCAGCATCAGAGACACCCAAAAGCTCCACGCACACCCCAAATGGGGGCAAATCATAGCCATACTGGAGCTGCTCCTAGCCTCCCCAAAAGCCAGAGCCCTTGGGGAGAGCAAGAAGCAGCAGGCAGAGGGCAGACCCCTTCCTTGCCCCTCCACAGGCATCTTCTTGGGGGGCAACAGGTTGGGACCACCTTCTCCCAAGAGAGATGGGTGGAGATGGGCTTCTCCAGGGAGGTGACCGCATGGCAGAGCCTCTTGGCCCTGGGTCTTGCCCCACGCAGCTCCCAGGCACTCGCCCTGGCCCTGATCCCAGACAAACCTTTTTGGAGGCAGCATCCTGCTACCAGCATGCATTAACACCCGTGCCTGCAGGAGGCACGGTGGGACTGATTAAGCTGTTGCCCTGCAGAAAGCAGAGCAGTCCTGCCCTAACCTGGCGCCGTCTCCCCAGGAACAGACTCTGCCAGTATCTTGCAAGCAGAGCGAGCGTGCTGGGAAGCGCTCGCTGCTGAACCCAGGCTGATTTTATCCGACCTTGGAACAAGGTCAGCCTGTGTTGCCCCTGCACAGAGCTATGAAAGGCAAATCCATGGTGTTCAGCAAATCTCTTCGTCTAACGGGCTCATTTCTTCTCAAGAATTCATTTCGGAGGGATTCAGTGGCATTGACAGAGGTGGCACTGGTAATTTCACTGCTCATATTCAGGATGTAGCACTTCATCCTTCACCCTACAAGTGGGTTAGCCTGTGAATTGCTCTGTGCTTCAAGTTGCAGAGCCTGAATTATTCTGGCTGCAGGACACAGGCTGCTCACCAGAGCTCAGCTAGCTTTGAGATCACATCGGGGCTCACCAGCGGCACCAGAGCTTGTAACTCCAGCACCAGCTTCAAGCTACGGTGGCTGCAAATGACAAAATCCGCAGAAAGCTTCATGTGGGTGCTGGAGCTCCTGACATAAGCTCTGAAGGAAGCCGAGGCCTCTTCCAACACAGCACAGCAGATGCACAGTGTGTCCCTGTTAAAGAAGGGGGGAAAGGAGACAAAATGCTGCTGCTTGTTTTCACTGCACAACCCCACGCAGGGCCACCTGAGGTCCTGCTTGAACCACAAGTCCCTCACACGTTGGGTCGCACAGGGCTTGGGCAGATATGTGCATCAAGCATGGAGCAAGTTCTTGGGGACCAACCTTGGTTGCTTCAGGCTCCAAGCTGGCCGAGACCTGTGCTCAGCTCTTCACCTGATGGAGACCCCACCGGGCTTGGCCAGCAGGTCCCAGGGACCTCAGGGTATACAGCTGGCATTAGCAGCACTCTTTGGACCCCCCATATGTGCTGCCCTCAGAGAACTGGGTCTCTCACAGGAACCTCTGGGCAGAAAATAGGAGACCTGTGGAGCAGCATCCCTGCTGGGCCACCCATCTGTGCGATCCGTGCTCGCCACTTGTTTCTTGCCATGTTCTTGTTGCTGATGATCCCTTTCCATCTACATCGGTTTACATGGGTTTGGAGTCTTGTAATCCCTCTCACCACATCTGCCCTCTGCTCTGTCCCCAGCCAGGCTGACGTGTTTTGGAGGGGCTGGCACAGCATCCCTCTGCTCGGTGCCCACACCCAGCTCCTGCATCGCTCTGTCACCCGTTGTCCCAGTCTGCTCGGCACAGCTCATGACCTAGAGGGGCCGGTCACGAGAAGCCCCCATACACCATACCAGCAAGGTCAGAGCTGCCAAGCACCCCAGGGTCACCTGCACCTTCACCAAGACACACACAGGGAGTCTTCCTCTGGTCCTTTGGCAGGACAAGGTGTGAGGGACATGTCATAGCAGTGGGGACACTGAGTCCCAGGAGGACGAGCTCAGGTGGACCAGCTCAGAGACACTTGAGAGGAGTGCTCTGCTCACGGCATGACTTCAGTGGGAAGCAGAAGGCAATAATAGATTTCCACAGGGCTGATCTAACACATGAAAAACACCTGAGTCCTGAAAATAGCTCAGGAGCCGGCCAGTCACCGGTCTTCACAGCCTGGGCAGAAAGAAGTTGGTGGCCTCTCCAAGTCCACATCAGGGTGGTGGAGTTGGAGGCAGTGGCTTTGGCAGAACCCAAGTGAACAAACCCAGGGTGACCCTCATGCCATCAGATGGCTCTTTTGCTATAGGCTGTGTCCCTTGTGCCCTGGCCATGTCCCTCAGCAAGGTCCCGCTGTCACAAGGAGCGGGTGGCCTGAGGAGCTGCACGCTGGGTCCCCACACTCCGTGCCAGGCTCCCATGCTCCCTGCCCCTTGCAGACGGGAGGCAGGAGCCAGAGGAAAGGCTGCTCCCCAACCACACCCCACCTCTCCGGGTGACCGCTGCACACAGCAGCCACAAGGATCGCCTAAAAATAGCAAAGCACATCTGCAGTGAGGCATTTCCTCTTCTCCCCCTTCCTCCAGCCTCCTGCTTTGTCACCTCTGATGTCCCACTAGCTCCCTCCAGCTCTTTCCTTTCCCAGCCTGCCCAGGACTGGGATGCACAAGTTTTCCCCTTGTTTTCCACCACCTTTCTCAAGGCCTCTTGGAGCCAGCACCTCACACATTACCTGAACTGCATTCTTCTTGGGATTCAGGCAAGCAACAGGGCCCCTTCCTGCCCTACCAGACAATTCCTCAGGGTCTGCAACTCACAATAGCAGGGACTACAAACTCCTACCTGGTACACCGAGTGCTTTCTGCCCAAGGCTATTGCTCTCCAGGTGTTTCATTCCCATTGAATTCAGCTTTGGGGTTATTTTCCCACAAGAGAGGAACTGCATTCATCAGGGGCTGGTTTGCATTGTCGCTTCCTGCCCACAGCCCCAGTCCCTCCGGGTTCCTTTGTGTTTCACTTCTCACCGGAGTTTGCATCTCCTTCCAGCTAGGAGTTATCTGCAAACGCAATTAGTGTGCTGCTGGCTCCCCTCCTTCACATCACTTCTGCTCCGCTGTCGAATTTGCCGTCTCCCCCCTCCCCAAGACTCCTGACTCCCAAGAGACATCAGCCCTGTTGAAGGCTACACCAGAGATGAGGAGGTCAGCCCAGAAACCAAGCCACGACAATGATTTATTTCCAGTCTTCCAGTTTTGGGCAGCTCCCTTTCTGCAAGCCGTGCCTGCAGGTTGCCAGGCTGCAGACCGCCTGCCAGTCGCCGCTGGAGCACGGCTGCTCAGCGCCCACCTCCCCACTCCCCAGCATCCTTGCTTCAAACCCCCTTCACCATCCCTGCTGAAATTTGCCCTCAGTTCCAAGCATTAATTTGAGATGGGGCAGGGGGCAGCAAGTTACTAGAAGTGGGAAAAGCGAGCAGGAAGCCAAGAGTTAAAATCCTACATTCCCAACAGGGCCCCTAGCATAGCGCGTGATAAGCAAGGCTGGAGCCTGGAAGAGTTTGTACCAGGATTTTCGGAGCAGCTATTATTTCCAAAAATACAAAGTCATTCCTTTGAAGAAGAGGGGGGAGAAAAAAAAAAAAAAAAAAAAAAAGAAACAACCCGAGCGCTCTAATCTCCCTGCTGCAGAGTTTCACCTTCTGCTTTCTCAGTCCTTCTCCCAGCACGCTGCCAGCACCGAGGAAGCCGGCAGGAGGGAGTGCGTGGTGCTGGCCCGCCCAGAGGGACATCACAGCAAGGGCTGGCTCCCTGTGCCAGCACCACAAAGCCCTCGACAGCAAAAGCCTCACGGAGACGTGGTGCAAAACGCACCCAAAAGCAGCGCTTTTTGTGCTGAGCCATCCTGCGATTCCCACGTTCTGGCCAGCTTCGGGGAGCTGTGCAAAGAGGATTCAAGCCATGCGCAAGCCCTTTGCACCAGCTCAGCCTCCCACGCGGCTCCTCGCTCAGCCTTTTATTTTTTAACACTTGGAGTTGGTAAGGAGGGGCGAGGACTGACTCAGCACAGCCTGCGCGCACCCCCGTGCTGCAGCATCCCCGAGCGATGCGGGGCTGGGACCGCGGCTCCCCCGGGGCTGGTCCCTGCAGCCGGTGGAGGAGAGAGGTTGGGGTGCCCGCAGCTCCAGTCCCAGCTTTGTCTCGGTGGTTACCCGGCCGTGGGCAGCCCCAAGCCCTTTCTCATAAGGACATCTAGTGGCACCACGACGGACAGCACGCTCGGCTCGGCTACGGCTTGGCCACTCGGCCCCCTCTTCGCCCAGGAGCCCCCAACCTCTCCCATCAGCTCACACTGCCCACCCTGCATAGTTTGGGGTAGGGGCACGGTTGGAGTGGGCAGAAGGCTGGATCCCACCATTGATGCACCACGAGCACCAGGGGACATGGCTGGTCGCTGAGATGGGGACATCTCCAGGAGCAAGGTGTGCCCAGCAGGAGCCTGAGATCCTGCAAGAAGGTGCACAGCCACAGGACAGAGCTTAGGAGGCTCCTGAGATCCTCTGGGGGAAGGAAGTACATCCCAGGCAGCAGAAGTCATGGTGGGATGGTGTGGGGACAGTGACAAAGCAGAGGCAGCGCATACCAGAGCAACACAGGAGACCTCACCATGGCACAGGCCAGTCCAACACTCTTCTGCAGCCAGCTCCTCTGCCACCAGAGAGCTGGAGGAAGGATGAGGGGAGGAGTGGGATCCTTTTTCCTAGGGAATCCTTATCCTGGATTCCCTAGGAAAAACTAACACAGCCCTGAGTGGACAAGCACCTGGGCCATGGGTTTCAGCAGCAATGGCCTTGGATGCTCCCCCATTGGATGTGCAAGGAGCTGGGACCAGAGGGGTAACTGAGCAAAGACCCATTACCCCAAGCAGAGCCCATTCTCTAGATGGGCTTGTAGTTTTTCCTGAAGCATTCCACTGCAGAACATGTCCCTACAGACATTGGTGTTTATGGGAAGGCAGGACCCACCTGCAGCCAGCCCCATGCTGTTAGGGAAAACAAGTCCAGCTGTGGAAGGAGCACTGCTGTGCCCCAGGCACACGTCTGACTCTATACAGCTATTTCCTAAGCAATCCTCTTCAGAGCATAATGACCATGGATAGCTTGGACTTGAAGAGCATTTCCATTAGAGAAAGGGCATATCATCCTCTGCCTTTATTCAAATGAAAACAGTAATGAAATCACTGCTGCCTAATACAGATGCACTTGGTTAGACATGTACTTGCTTTTTATTTTGTTTTTTTGCTTTTCTGTTTTGTGGTCAACATTTATGCATTGCTGTCAGAAAAATTGCTTTAATTTTCCATTCTGTTTCAACACCCTTTGCTAAAAACAAAAAGTATTATCCACCGAAGAACTGTGAATTGACTCCATCTAATATCTTAGGAGCAGAGCTAACACCAAATGGCATTCACTTACATTTTTAATGTACCGATGAAGTCATAGAAATCACTAACTTAGAGGCTGGCTCATCAATTTTTTCTTGCTAAAGCATATCCCATATCTGCTACTCTGACTCTTTCTCCTCTAGAGAACCTAGCTGTCACTTCTTTAATGGTTTTCATTGGCTAGTATGAACATTTTAAGGTTTAGCATGAGTGATGTGGATGAATGAATTTCTAGACTTCATTTGGCTTTTCATCTATAGTGTCAGAATGAGTCTGATCTGCCAGTGTTTGTTTTCTTCCTTTCACCGTCTCCTAACACTCAGATCTTACATATGCGTGTTTGATTTTAATGAGGTTACAGCCTACATGCAGCCTCCTGGACCAACGCTGCTGCCCTTCCCTAAGGGCAACCTCTGCCAGGCTGTTACAATGTGCTAGAAGCAGCAGCAACAACCCCAGAACACAATTTCTAGAGATTTCTCAGTTGCATCCCCCAACGCACCCCTCTACATACTCAGTAGTCATTCAGCACAGGTTTAAATCTGTTACACTAAACCACTACTGCAGGCTCTGTAAGTTATTCTGTACAACAGAGTACAGAATCCCCTCCCTGGACAACACTACAGTAAAACATTTGCTTGGCTAAATTGTTTGGGCAACCCTTGCTCTTGAGGAAATTTGTTGTTGTGCCTTGGGGGATGACTCACTGGAGGAAGGAGCTGTCTGAGAGCCCCTTGCTCCAGGAGGCAGCTGAGGATTTGCTCTGAGCAGAGCCTCTGGGGCTGGTGGGTGGACGAACAATTCAGCTCAGGAGCTCTCCTTCAACAAAATAATGAATTTGTCTCCAAACAGCTCTTCGCTTCACTCAAAATATTCCAATTTTCAACACTAAAATACGAGAAAAATGGTCGGATGAAACACTGCCACGCACCAGCAATACCCATCTCCAGCTATAACCGGCTCCTGTGTGAGCTGCCTCACATGCTGCCCACCTGCTGGCCTGGCAGGCCGATGGTCCCCAGGGTCTGGCTATGCCAGTAAGTCCAGAGAAACGTTACAAACAAGAGTCAAGGCACCAGATTCACTCCAAGTTCCTCGTCTTTTCTCCCTGTCCTGAAATGCTCTGGCTTAGTGACATGTGGGGACAAGCAGCCACTTGGTGCTGGGTGGAGGAACACATCTCTGAACCCTCTGAGCCCCTTGGCATGCTGTTAACACACACAGCTTTGAGAGCCCAGGTACATCACATTGGGGTGGTGCCTGAGTATTTCTAAGGTGGCCCTAGTTATTTCTAATCGGTGATTTGGGTCACTAGGGATGCATGACAGGGGCATTCTGCTTGCATTGGCAAGATCTCTTCTAGGCATCCCAAAAGCTCTTTTCGTTTCTGCAGGTGCATTCACCACACATGTCATGAGATTACTGCCACGAGCACAGACATCCTCACTTCTACAGCCAGCAGACTTCTCCTTCTGAAGGAGATTTTAATCTCTGGGTGTGTTATTCAGTGACACCAGCCATTACAGTGGGCTTTGCAGTCTAGCAGGAAGCACTGCACCCTGCGTGTTCAGCACACCATAGCACATACTGAACACCACCAACCTTAAGAGATTTATTTACAACCACAAGAGGAATAGTGCTGCTGCGTGTGGGCATACCTGCACAACTACACAACCTGCTCTCAGAAAATGTGCTTTCCTACTCGGTCTTGCTTACCAGGATGTACCTACTCTCAGGGAGCAGCAAGGGACAGCTTAGGAAGGGGAGACAGGAGCTGAGGGTGACCCCAGCAGGAGCAGCATCCTCACCAGCAGGAGCAGTCCCACAGCATCTGAACGCAGCAAGCAGAGCCAGGTTCTGGTAACAGGGTCCACCAGCAGTCTCAGTCATAGCCAAAAATGAACTGAGCCCAGGGCCCAGTCAGGAGCAGCAAGAGACAAGAAGGACTGAGGTCCAGCAAAGGTCCAAAGCCCCTCCAGGAGGCAGGGCCAGAAGACCTGGATATGGACTCACCACCAACACAGCTCAGGAAAGGAAAGAAGACCTGAGGCTAATCTTAAATATGTGGGGGTGTGGGCCCAGGTGAGGCTGGTTGGGGCCATTAAGGTCTATGGGTGTCATCAGGGGCCTGACACCTACCAAAACTAATGGTTCTTTGTGACATCATTACCAGTGCAATTGGATCTCTTCTGATATTATGTTTTTTTCTTAAGAGATTTCTTGTAATGATGAACTTCTGGAGCAACTTCAGGTTGAAGACGCACCTTTGGCAACCCAAGACAGTATCATGCTGAGTCCAGTGACGGAGTCAGAGGAGAAGTCCAACAGCCTTGATGCCAAAACCACCAACATCTCAAACCAGGACACGTACTCCGGTAACTCAAGGAAACTACCGGTAAAACTCTGTGAGATGCACACCCAGCTGCAAACAGAAACCCACCAGCAACCCTGAGTGCCACCAGGGAAGGAAGCCCGCATCCTTCAGTGCAGGGCTGCCAGGATGGGAAAGACATGCCCTGAGCTCCAGGCACATCCCTACCATGAGGCCAGGCAACTGGTCTGGTCCTGATCAAGCAGAGCAGTGCATGTAGACACAGTGGAAGGTATTTCCCCCTCTTCCACGTGGATGAGTGCTGTTGAGCCTATATCTTGTGTATAGATGAGAGCAAAGCTCTTCAATGATCATCTAAAGAAGGATTCAGCACATCCCTAGGTGAGGAGTTTCCGAAGTTAATTACCTTCCCTGTTAAATATTTGTGTCTTAATTCCAATTTGATTTTTTTCTGACTTCAGCTCCACCTGTCAGCCACTGAGCCTTGCCTTTGTGTGCTGGATGAAAGGACCCTCTGCTATCAGAAATCTCCTCCCTGTAAGTACTTAGACACCACGATCAAGTCACCTCTCAACTTGTTCTCTGATGAGCTAAATAGGTTGAACTCCTTAAGCCTATCATCACACAGCAGGTTTTTCAGAATTTTTTTTCATTCTTGCAGCTCTTCTCTGAGCTCTCTCTAATTTTTTTTTAATCCACAATGAAAGTGTGGATGCCACAATTTGATGCAATATTCAGTAATGCTCTCCCTACATTTTTGATCCCTTTTCCATCCTAAGAGCCCCTCGAAATACGTAACTGTCACATGCATCCACATTAATTATAAATTGGACTGGTGTCCTGCTAATCTGGCTTCCTAGGCCCCCTACTGCACCACTGGTTTTGCTGAAACACTCCCCAAATCCCCACACACTGAGGATATTTTTACTGCGAGGACTGCAGCACCGAGCTTTGCGTTCCTAAAAGGCACACGGTTTGTTTTCACCCCACCTACCAAACCAGCTCAAAACTTAATTTGTTTGTTGGGCCACTGATTTGCTGCCACTGTTATCGTTCCACATTTGGATGTAGATATAACTTGTGGATTAAAAACTTTCCCACTGCAGTGAGTTAGTCCTTGGCCTCCACGTGTATCCTCCCCAGCCCTGGTAAGTCCATGGCTTGTACACGGAAATGTAAAGCCACTTGAAACCACAGCAAGCACCACCAGGGGCTAGCCAGGTGAAGATGGAGATCCTCTTTACTGGGAAATGCAGCAGTTAAATCACTTCTCCCAGCACTGCTATTCACACCCAGTCAAATGAGAGCGCATGGCTATTGCTGCTCCTGTGACCCAGTATGAGATCATGCAACCTTGCACTTCAGCCCTAAACAGTGTCAAAAAAAAAGTAAAACAGACAGTTTTCAAGACTTTTCCAGCTGCTTTCTTTCTCCTCAGTTCCCCTCCCAGCACAGCACTATCTAGGACACGCAACCAGTGCATGAAATCACTCCTTCCGTCTCCCTTCCAAGGCCACTGTTGCTGGGCCAAGTCAACGCGGAGGAGAAGACAGCTTTGCTGAAAGTAATTAGCGGGGCTGCCTTTGGTCCCGTTGTGCCACGTACGTGCACGCTGCAGCTCCAGGTGTCCTGGGGGACCAGGAGCAAACAGCGGCTGTGGCAGGTCCGCCTGGGCTGGAGTGCCCGAAGATGAGCCAGGCTGGGAGGATGCACAACTAAAGAATTAACAGGAACACGTCATTAGATGGATTCCCAACAGGGATGGCAGAAAGTGTGCTCGGTTTGTGCGTCTCGGTGACCCACTTCCAAACCTTCCTATTCCCTAAATGTAATCTCCTTCAATTTATAAGCACTCTGCCTCTTCTCTGGCATTCAGAAGCCATTATCACTGTGTCTACGCCAAGCCCTCACAGCTGACTTTAGATGCCACTTCTTTTTACTGCAACAACAATAACCTGTGTACGTGGCAGGTCAGCCAGCCAACCAGCTGTGTTGCCTGCAGAAACGAGAGATTTAACAGGGCAGCCATTTCCTGAAATGCAGCAGGAAAAGAAAAAAGAAAAAAAAAAAAGAGAGAAGAAAGAAAAAAAAACAACAATACATCATTCAGAATCACGTGGATAACAAAAGTTATCTGAAATCCCAGGCCAACAAGTCCATTCCCTGCCAGTGATAAAGGCCTGGGAATTCCCATGGGGTGGATGGATGGACCTCCCACCAAATGCATGTACCAAGAGGTAGAGATTTTGGTAGGAAATGTGGAGATTGGCATGAGTAGTGTTTGAAGAGGAGAGCTGAGATGTGGAAGGACCAGAGGGAATGGCAGAAGAGGGAGACGGGGATGGCAGACCCCACATGAGCAGGTCACTGGGACCCCAGCACATCTCCATGCCTTTTCCTGGAAAAAAAATGGGGGCAGATTAAAAGCAGGACCAGGCAGGAGCTATTGCAGAACAACAGCAAGAGAATAAAGACAAGGACTGAAGTTGTAGGATACCCAGGTAGGCAGGCAAGAGGCAGGGAATAAATCGGCACTGACATCCAGTGACTCACAGAAGTGGCACAGGGTGGGCACACGGAAAGGTCAGCATCTCTGCCAGCACCTGGGGGGTACCAGAGGCTCACGCAGAACCCACATGTCCCGTGCTAGGAAGAAGCCAGAAGGCAGGAAGAGGATTTCACAGCCAGCAGCTCTCACGGCTCTTCTGTCACGGCAAGTACCGCGGATAGATTACGTGGCTGCGCACGTCCTGGCACTTGTGAATATGTGGGCATAAGAGAATGCCTGTGAGGGAAATCGCTTTCATTTTAAAATAAAATCTTCATCTCCTGTATGGACTTGTGCTGAGCTTCGCTACATTAGCTGAGCTTTGTTGCTACGACGTTGTGGCAGAGATGCTTTGGATTCCAGATGTTTTGAATTTTCTGTCTATTTGTAATAATAATGATAACAATCATACAGAACAATATAATTCTTACTTTTTTTTTTTTTTTGTTACACAAATTGAAATGTTTCCCAAATGTTTTGTGAATGTATTGTAGTTATCATTATGTACACTGAAGGAGCGGATACATACTGTCCTGGCTTATTCCTGCGGGGCACCCACTCCTCTGGAAAATTATCTTCCCTGTCTAAGAGAGTTTCCAATTGCAAAAATGATGATGGCACTGATGATTATGATAACTATTTCTCCCAGGAAAAAGAAATATGATATAAAAACATGCTGAAGTACAGTCAGATCTGAGAGTGATTCAGTAATAATTTAAATTAAAAATATTAAGGACATATGTTGTCATTACCCAAACACTCACATATTGCAGCCGTACCATGCAATAATCAATTCCAACATTCAATTGAAGTAGAATTAATTGATTATTTATTCTCTGGCTGCTGATTAGGATACAATTGTTCTAACAGATGTGCCAGCTCCTTTGAGATTTAGGCTTGTGGTGATCCTTTACCCTTGAAGCACTAGGAGCCGGCCAGCTAGCACATACAGGGTAGGGTTTCTAGATGGTCCCATGAGCAGGGCAGGGCCAGGCGGTCACTGCAAGACCTCACCAGCTCAAACCATTTGTCTTCCCTACCTGAGACCCTCTCCAGGCCCACCATGCCGTAACCGTGCCCGTGGAGCAGACCATCCTGAAAAGCTGGTTTTACTTGCAGCAAATTGTAGCTTCGGCCTCCTTAATAACATAGGCATCAGTCATTTTCTGAAAGTGGAGCTCCTTATGGCTGTTTCCCAATAAAAATAGGTTCCTTGGTCTCAGACGAAAATAAAAATTTGCAGTAATGAAGACCAGCCAAAGAAAATGACCATTACTTATTTTATTTCGTTCTTAACTTTTAAATCCAAGCATGATTTTGGAGGGTTTGTATTATAGGAACTTTGAAGCAGCTGTATTATTCTCCGGTGAGGGCACAAGGCACATGAAACACCCCATACATAATGCCAGACATGTTAGCAGACGTGCCATTAAATACCATTAATCGCATGCCACTTTTCTTGTACAAGGTCAGAAACCTTTTCTGCGTTCAAAAAGTAAGTGCCGCGAGTTTGGGTGGGATGAAATGCATTCTTCATGGGCATGTGTCCAATTGAGGACAATAGCAACGTGCTGCTGCCTCCCTCTACACGGCAGCTCCTAGACGCCACGCGATCACACAGGTAACATAATAAGAGGCTACAAGTTACAGCAGGGCCATTATCCCGCTCCATAGCCATGTTCTGCAGCCACTGCGTGCAGCACAAAGGCAATCCAGCACAGAGGTATGGGCTATTTCGCTGGTATTTATTTTTTTTCTCATTAGTGCTAAAGAGTCAGATGTGTCCCTCGTACGTACTCCAGCACACAGCAGTGCTTTCCCTTACGATAATGCCATTAACCCGTTGTGAGACTGCCTGCCTCCAAAACCTCCTTCCCAAACTAAAAGTGCCCAAAACAGGAGCAAGTTTTCTTCACCGCTGCTTGTGAGACCTGCTTGTTTTCAGCCGACAAATGCAGGAGCCAGAGAAATGCAAGGTTTGCATGAAGGGGTTTGTGATCCCCAGCATTTCATCTGCTTTATCATCAAGGATTATAGGTCAGAGACTGGGCTCCAAATGTGTGTTACCTACTGCTTGGCATGCATTAGTCATCCTTCCCTCTCGAAATCACTGTGAAAGGCGCCCGATGAGAGGGCATGAATAGCAAATAGCGGGTGCTGGAAGCGAGCAGGCGCGAGCGCGGGGGGAGGCTGCAATGTGTTCATCCAGAGCATCAGGCAAACACGCTCGCGCACCGAAGAAATCAGGGTGTATTCACAAATGGAACAAAAGGTGGCAATTGGGGAGAAATGAATTCCCTTGAGGGCATGCGATCAGAGATGCCCTCAGTCTACCTTTCCTCTCCTGCTGGTGGTGCTTTGAAGGCTGGGCTGCTGGTGGCCGGGAGGTGTCTGTCTGTCTGTCTGTCTGTCCCAAAGGGATGCTCCCTGCTTCCCCCCAGCCTGCCCAGGTGGCAGCCAGGGATGCTCCTGCATGGCCGATCCCTTCTTGGGGGACACTGGTGAATGCTCTCATTCAGCACACGCTGCCTATATCCAGCCTTCCACCACCCCAGCACCATCAGACAAAAATGCCACCTTGGGCCCAGGGTGTGATGAAACGTCCTCCAGGAGCTCGGCTGCATGTGGGGGCAGCCACAGGAGAGGAGAGCCCCGTCCTCAGGCTTTGTAAGAGCCTCTCTGACTGGCAGAGGTTTCATTTCACCACTGAAGAGAGGGAAAATTGCTTTGTTAGAACCACAGCTACCCAAACACCCAGCAGAGCTGCTACAGAGCCTGGCTGCACCCAGGGCGCTGCTCTTTGCAAATGCCCTCCGAGGCCCCGCCGCCTCCCTGCCAGCCCTGAACAAAACACCGAGAGCTCGTTACTCAGCTCAGAGCATCAGGAAAGCTTCCTCCTGCTCTCACACAGAGCTTGAATCGCAAATGAGAGGCATAAACGAGCACAGCCCCCAGTGATGCTCGCAGGTCAGCAGGGAGGGAAGGGAGAGGGCGAGGGGTGGCAGAGCATCGTCTGCTGCTGCGGCACACCGAGAAGCAGGGAGCATCCCTGGTGGGATGCTGGGGCTGAGGCAGCTCGGGAGGAACAGCTTGGTGCTGTGCTGCTGCCCGTGGTGCTGTGCAAAGGAATAATGATGCCCTTGGGATGGGCAGGAGCTGCCCTCCTGGGTGCTGGCGGGGCAAAGGGGAGAGGGGTGCTGCTGATGCGGGGCACTGCTGCCATGTCCATACGTGGCCACCGCTGAGCAGAGGCCCTAGCAAAGTCCATGCCATAGCTCCTCACCTGCTTGGAGTTGCCGAGGGCAGGGGGATCGATCACTGCCTTCCTCCCACCTGCCTGCCCGTGGCAGCTCACCTAAAGCACTTTGCATCCAGCTCACAGGTCAGCGAGTGCAGACTTTTTTTTGGATGCGGTGCAGTCCTCATTTACAGTCCTTACATGTGCAGGAACCTGACATTTCTCAAAAGGGCTCTTTCCAATAGGTAATTCTGCACTTCATGAAAATTTGTTTGCCTTTCCTAATCTTCATCGCCAGCACAACCTTTTGTGTGGCTCCGCTTTGGCTGCAGTCAGAGGACTTCTCCCCATGTCTGATCCCGACAACCTTAACATTTGTCAGAGCTCCAGGACCTGCCTTTATAATCTCGCCCGGGAGTCCCGGCGTGGCCCGTGCATACGGATGAGGGCTGAGCCTCCTTTGACACAGAAGAGACGACCACAGCTGTGCTCATCTGCACGGCATAGCGCAGAGACCTAAATCAGCTCTGAACGAGGACTCATCGTTACAAAGCACCCTGCCATCAGGCATGGGGCCGTGCAACCCAGCCTGGTGGCCGAGGCAGCCTTCCCAAACCCCCTTGTGTCAGCCAGATGGGTGACAGGAGCCAGAAGTGCAGGTCACCCTCCACAAGCACGTTACGTTTCAACTATCTGCCTGCAACGTGCCCCATCTCCTCAGTAAATGATCATCAGTTTCCTCCCTCTACCTTCTGCTCCTTTTTTAAACCATTTCTCTCCCCAGCTTCCCTTTAAGTCCTTGCTATGGAGAGTGAAGACACAGAGACAGAGAGCTCCAGCAAGATGCATTGCCCCAGGCATCGGAGCAGCAATTCAGGTCTAATCCCTAAGCCCTGTCGTCAATGCTAACCCATCCTCTTCTGTTCTCTTTCTGCCACACGAAGAGCGTGAAGAAAAGAAGGAAAACAGAGGCCTGAAACAAGCAGATGACCAAACACACTGCAAAACCCCTCTTTGTCATGACAGTCTTCGCAATTCCCAAGATCATCCATTTTTAATGTGCTTTTTCTCTGCATTTTCTCCTGCATCCTGGTGTCTCCAGGGAATTTCACACAGGGTGCCTTAGCTCTTGTCCCACCGCCCCCTGCCTGGGTCCTTGCTGCTGCTTTCCTCCTCCCCATAGGAGCAGAGGCAACTCGGTGGGGTGGGGTGGGTGCTCGAGCCTATGGCAGCCACACAGGTGCCCCAGGACAGGACATCCATGATTGTGTTGGTGCCTCGGCCATCAGGACATCTCCGTCCCTTACAGCAGAGTGCCGCAGCAAAATAAGTGCATGCATAAATAAATCACCAGGGCCCCATTCAGAGGGCCTAATCCCAGAAAAGTTATCAAATATTTATTTTAAAGCAGAGAAATAAATAGATGAAAACACCGACGGAGGACACTCTGCCCTCACATCAATCTCTTTGCTGGGCAATCCTTGGGGGGGGGGGGGATCACGTTTGGCCATCACAGCCAGCCGAGCTGGTGGCCCAGCAGGACAGCAGCCAGGAGCCACCAGCCTTCTGCAGGGAGCCCAAATCCCTCCTCTTGCCCACCGACAGCCCTGCACCACCTCTCCATCCTGGCATCCACCAGGCTTTGCTGATATTGAGTCTTGCAGGCCTGGCTGCCCCGTCTCCGTTAGGACCAGGCTGTTGTTCTCAGTGCCTCGTGTGGTAATTTAACGGAGCTCCACACATTCACGAGGCAGATTTGCTGGAGAAGCCCTTAGAGTGGGAACACACTGCCAGGGTGCTGGGCTCCAGGGAGACCCTTTCCTGGCCCTAGCAGATCGCTCCAGCTGCACTCCCTCCCTGCTGAGGCCACAAATTCAGCGTGGCGAGCTGGTGCTTGCTGCTTCGTGACTCCTGGGGGTCTGCGTGAAGCTGGCCGAGGCACCGGCGACGTGATCTAAGCCAGTGTACACAATTCAGTCACACTTCAGTGTGTCAGGAAAATAAATCTCAAAGCAGACACGGAATCAAAGCGTCTCAGCCCAGCTTGCAATGCCGATGGTTATTCAAGAGATCAATCAGGGCTATGAAATGCTGTCTCTCCCAAATCAATGAACTCAACTAAAAGGTACCTATTCATTATTTGAGCTCAAGCCTGGCCTCATTGCACCAGCCGAACAAAAACTTGTCTGATAATGATAACTGCAAGACAGCAGCTGGGGAAAAGGATTGTCCACCCTGTGTGGAGCTTTATGATGGGAGACATCAGCAGCACGGCGGGTCCCGGGGCCTGAGTGCTTCTCAATCACGACCTCATGCTGCTGGGGATAATGTTTCACACTTAAATATCAGCATCTTCTTCTTTAGTACCTCAGCAAATTGCATTGAATATGGACACACTATATTTGTTTCGTTGTAGGCAGAAGGAATTGTGATACAAAATGCAACAAACAAGCAAGAGTTGGGGATAAAAACTCCTTTCTCTGTTTATTGCTTGTGTGGGCGTAGAACAGCTAATCCCATACTTGCTACCTTTTAAACTTTCCTTAAAAAAAATAAAACGGAAAATAAAAAGATCTGAGGGAATATTTTAGGTCAGGAAAGAAGGTACAGGCTTAACAGCAACAAGTTTCCTACGGGTGGATTCACCTGTGCACCTCCAGGCACAAATCTTTCCCAGATTTTGATGAAATGCCACTTGTGTCAACTATCACAGATTTGCTGTGAGGCATTTGCTGCTCTTCCCCAAACCCAAATTCCCAGTGTCAAAAAGAATGTGTAAAAATCTCATCTTGATTTTTTTAAAAAATAAATAAATTTGTAATTACATGTCTGGCTCTCACAGCTGCAGAATAAATCTCTGAAGTACAGCCAGGGCATCCCCACAATCTTCTGCAGATGCTTAGGTTTGAAATCTTCTGCCTTGGTTTCTCCTGGCAGAAGCTCCCCAGGTGACAGCATCGGCTGTGCAGAGCATTTCGTGGAGTGGAGGGGGAAGAACCAGGACTTGCTCATCCACACCCACTAACAGGAGCAACCACTTCCACATCCCAGCAGGTTGTCCCCATGCCACGGCTTACCCATGCAGCTTGGGCACTGAGGATGGACGGAGAGATGCTCAGGGACCTTAAGATGGGAGGTGGGGTGGAGGTAAAATGCTCAAGCTTGAGCATCAATGAAGACACTTGTGCAGACAACAGAAGAAAACTGTCGTAGTCCAGCTGCTCAGTTGGATGCAGAGGAGGTGTCGAGCCTCCACGAGATGCTCATCAGGGTTGCAAACGCAGTGCCACAAAGCTCCTTAGACCACACCGGGAGCAATGTCCTGTTTTTGTCAATTCATTCGAAGGAAGATATTTTTGTGTTGGAGAGAGCGCAGTGTAAAGTCATTTAGACAATAAAGGAGTGACAGGATTTCCACAGGAGAAGAGATTAACCAAAGTGGGATTATTTTGTTCTGAGAGAAGATGATTAAGAGGTGGCATGATTGAAGTATTTAAACTGGCTCAGGGTTATTATCAAATTAAGCTGTACTGGAGATTGCTGGGCAGCCTTCACTCAAGGGCAGAGCGGAGGGCTTTGCAGCAGCCTCTCCCATGGCACGGGGCTTGGCGTGGGCTGATCCAGAAGGACAGCCATGGATGGGGAAGGCAGACATGAGCTTCTGCGCGCCACCAGGCACAGGCTGGGCTGGGCTGCAGAGCTGCCTCTTGCCTACAGGTGACCTCAACCTTGGCACCATCCTCATTTGAGCATCAGGATCCACCTTACGCATATTTATCGTCCGCTGTGCTTTCAGACAGATGGTCTCATCGTCCTGGTTTGTGCGTCACTGCCTCGTGTTGCTGCTGCTCTCAGCTCAGGTCTGTGTGTCTCTGCCTTCTCGTGTCACTCTGCGTTCTCTGCCATGCCCGCAGTGCAAAGCCATGCCAGTGCTGTCACCTTCAGACCAGGCGGAGAGACTTCTTGGATGAGCAAATTCTAGTTGCTCTGCAGAGGGTTAATTTAGGGCCTTCCAGTAAGCTCTGTCTAAAATTTTTGCTCCAGATCACAATCAGATTTCAATCTCTTACTGAAGATTCAGCACCCATAATTGCAAAATTGGCTCTTCAGTCCTTGATGAGCTGCGAATGCCTCTATGGTTTCACCTTCTTTCGTACGCTCCGGTTGAGAAGCCCTCTCTCATGTGCATCATTTTCATGTCGAGTGTAGTACTCCTCCAATTTCTTCAATAGGACTTCATAATTATTCTCCTCTTCCCGAGTTAACTAAAGAGTGTTAAACCTCCAGGTACTCCAAGCCTCCCTGCCACCAGCACAGAGGCTACTTTCCAGCTCCTTTTGGCTGATCCCTGTTTTCCATTTTCTCCATCTGGTTATCCCAGCTCCAGGGAATTTCAGCTCTGACTGCTGCAGGAGCTTCAGACCTCTCTTTCTTCCCATCGTCCAGGTTCCTCTTTACTTTTGGGCCCGCTTGGCAAGCAGTAATCACTCACCACTGAAGGTGCTTTCAGTCTGTCTCATGTCTTCTGCACACAGTTCCTGCAGGCTGTGCGTAACGGGAAGCTTGCACGCTGCCGCCCTGCTCTTCTGCATGGAGAGTTCGGGCCCTAGGGGCTGAACTTCCAGCTTGCTGTCTGAAACAGCTCACATACACTCACACCTCTTCCCCAGGGGGTCTGAAGGAAAGCCCATTCCACTCCATTAGCCGTACAGAGATGGTTTTGAATTTAGCTTGGCCTCATTTGCAAGACAGAGCAGCTCCCCCGGGCCAGGTTGCCACCAGGCTCTGTGCCTCTGCTCCTCCCTGCCCCAGCAGAGCAGGAGCTGCCCCAGCAGGCTGCACACATCTCCCTCAAACCTCATCCCCGCTGCCTGTCACCAAAGCTGCTTTTGGCTCCTGATGGTCGAGGGAGAAATGCAGGGAGCAGAGACACAGTGCTGTAAGCACTTCCCTGGAGCAGACCTCGGTCCTTCAGCAGGGGAGTAAGGAACTGTCCAGCGTCTTTGTCTCCTGCTGTAACAGCATCATGAGCAGCTCAGAAGCACCCCATCCCAGGGGTGGTTTTGTCTCCTGTTCATTCACACTGTCTAGACACCCGGTGTGCCGTGGTGCCGTCCCCACTCATCCCTCCAGCCTGCAGCAGGTTTGTCTGGTCCTGCTGCACGCACACCGCCCCGCCTGCCGTCACAGGTCCCCAACCACCTCCGGGCTCTGTCTGAGGATGGGGCAGCCCAAAAAGAGCTCTTTTCTTGACTGACAGGTGGGTTTTCTTTGTGAGAGCATGAGCAAAAGGAGCAAACTCCATTGGGTTCATTGCAGCCTTCTCCAAGCTGCCTTCTGCTGTGCGGGGAGCCCAGGACGGTGCCCGGGAGGACGGGCGAGCAGCTCATCAGCTCTCATCAGCATCTGCACAGCCTATCTGGGAAACGCAGCGTGCATGCTTAAAAAGGGCACAGGAGCACAAAAACCGGGCCTGCCCCATCGGGCTGGTAACAAAAGCAATTAGCTGGCGGAGGTGGGAGCGGGGACTTTGGGCTCTGCTTATACAGCTGATTAGAGGATCATCTGTCAGTCTTGGCCTCTCCTCGGAGCAATCCCCCGGCCGCGGCTACGAGCCAGAGCAGCAAACAGCTCTGCAAGGCCAAGGCTTGGCATACCCCTGCAAGACTGGGAAGTTCACACTGGCTCTCCAGCTCCATCTGAGGGAATGGCCAGTGCATTTGCATGCTTGGAGCTGCCAGGATGGAGCTATCAAGGGTTTTTCTTCTATCTTTTTTTTTCCCCCAAAATTATCTTTCCTGCCAGGGCACTCATGCCAGGTCTTTCCGAACTTACTTTTACCATTCTCCTGAGGACACCAGCTCCAGGGCTGCTTCTTGCAGAGCAAGGTAGGAAAAGCTGTGCCCAGCGCCTGCTGGTTCCTCTCTGATGTGTGTGCATTGCTCACAGCCATCGCCCTGCCCCATTCCCAGCTCACTGCTCTGCCCCATGCCCTGTGCTCCAGCTCAGGATCCATCCCAGCAGGACTTTGGCAGAGGGACACCAAGCTCCTCGGTGCCTTTAGCACGTCTCTGCCCTTCTGCTGCACCAGGCAGAAGCCACGGTCAGGGCAGCTGCTCCTAATGGATTTGCTTTGAAGCCATCCTAATAGAGGCCACTAATAATTCTGCATTAGTGTCCTCCTGTCACTCCTCTGCCTGCTGACGATGAGCCTGGACACTGATGCATGCCCGCGTGATGTCTGAGTCACACAGAGCCAGCTTCATCAAGAGGCCAGCAAGGAGAGGAGGCACAGCAGGGGGCAAGGTCCTGGTGGAGGTGGCCTGGCCCAGAGCTGTGGGGGCAGCAGGGACACACTGCGGGATGCTATGGGGCTGTGTGGGACAGACGAACAGAGGGAGGTGTGCCTTGAAGTGTGCCTTGCAGCTGAGAAGCCAGCACGCTGTGCCTACTTCCCAAGCAGGAGAGAGAGTGGGCAAAGCCCAACCATTTTCCAAAGAGTGGAAAATGATGTGCTTAGTGCTGGTGCTGTCCTTACGAGACTCCACGTGGTCACCTGGAGCACTGCCACCTCCCTGTTCCCTGCAAACCCCGTCCCCCTTGGCCACCCAGGGACAGCACAGCCCACCCTGCCCCGATGGAGCCCCCAGGGACAGGCAGGTGCCCCAGCCCCAGGAGTATCCAGGGAAAGGATTCACGTGCTCTTGTGTTGGGATTCTCCATCTCGCACTGGGGTGCCCTTGGCTGCCTTCCTGCTGGGCCTGGTTCACCACAAATGTACTGGCCTGGAGGCTCACTTGAGTGAGCTTCTTTTACCATTCTCTGCTGGAGCTTGGTCGGGATCATAGAATCGTGGAACCCTTCAGGTTGGAAAAGACCTCTAAGATCACCCAGTCCAAACTTAACCTAGTACTGAAGTCCACCACCAAACCATGCTACAAAATTCTACATCTACATGCTTCTTGAAGACCTCCAGGGGTGGTGAATCCACCACTTCCTTGGGCAGCCTGTTGCAATGCCACACAGCCCTTTCAGAAAATAAATATTCAACCTAAACCTCCCTTGGCACAACCTGAGGCCATTTCTCTGTGTCAACCAAAAACCTCTCTATGGTCCAAAACTCACTGGCCCAGGGTCTCACTACCTCCAGGGCAAAAAAACATCCAGGGCTCACCAGCAGCACACTCCACCAGGCATTCCCAGTTGCCATGGGTAAATGGCAAGGTACCTTGGCTCCTCCTGAAATCCTAAGGGATACAGGCAGTGCTTGTGCACAGAGAGACCTGGGCTCTCTGGGATGCTGCCAAGCAGCAGGCAGCCTGGGGAGAAGACAAGAGACGAGGGCTCATCAGGATCACGGGGATCCCATAGCAGGGGATGGAGGGAAGGACCCCACAGCTACACAGGGGCTCTGGGGGCTGGCAGAGCCCACATGGCAGTGAGGGCTGGTGGGGAGGAGCCCAAGGGGAAGAACCACACTCTGCTCAAGCCCTGGAGGGCGGAGGAGGAGGAGAAAGAAGAGAAGGAGGAGGAAGGGCTGCCCTTGGAGCCAGGGACCTTTCCTCTCCCCCTTCCCCCACTTGACATTTGGAGTGTGAATGTCTCCGTGTTTGGTGCTCGTGGAGATCATTTCTCCTGGAAGGAGAAGGAGGTGCCGACAGCAGCAGCCGCAGGGACGCAGCTTTCCTCTAATGAACTAGAAAATAGTTTCCCTTTAATACTGATTATCCTGGAAGCCAGCTGAAGTGAATGTGATTTACATAAAGATGAACCCGTGCAGCGCTGTCTTCCTCAGCAGCACCGGGTGGCTCAGCAGCAGGGCTGGGGCTCGGCTGGGATGCTCTGCTCTGCCCTGCTCTGTTCTGCTCTGCCTTGCTCTGCTCTACTGTGCCCTGCTCTGCTCTGCTCTGCTCTGCTCAGCAGCTCCAACACTCGCATCGCACCAGGGAGGGGTTGGAGCAAGGCCCCCGCACTGCTGGCCCACCCTGCCTCTGCACCTCAGCTCCTGGTCCTGCTGGGTGCTGCTGCCACCCTTCTGCCATCCCCTGCAGGGCTCTCTGGCTGCAGCAGGAGAATTCATGGCCCTGAAAAAAAAAAAATAATAAAATAAAATAAATATGGACAGGGAAGCTGATCTGGCTAGATTTTTTTTTTTTTTTTTTTTTAAATCTGAACACCGATGACCCAGCTCCCTGAATGCATACCAGTGGCAGTGGAACAAGCAGTTCAGCACTAGCCTGGCTCACACCACTGCTGGGAGTCCATTTCGAGTAAGGGAGACTTGCTGGCAACCAGGATTTGGAATGGGTTTGGAGCAGCCCAGCCTCTTCCATGATATCTTGCACAGCTGCTGCCCATTTGCACTGGAAACAAACCTCCCTTGGATGGCAGGCACTTAGAAGAAGCAGCTTGGCTTCCCCTCTGCCAGCCCTTCCCCGTGCAGTGCTGTTGCTTCTCCCCGGCCCTGTGCAGCTCCGCGGTGCGAGCATGAGCAGTGCTTGCAGCCTCTCTGCACCCTCCCAGTCTAGACGCTGCTTTCCCTGGCTGCTTGCACAGCGAGTGCCTGCACAGCACTGCCCCTGTGCATGCCTGAGCTCTGTGATCTTTTGCTCCTGAAGGCATTCCCGTGCAATGACTATTGAATTTTACACCCTGTGAAATGCCAGCCAGAAATCCTCCATGGGGCATGTGAGTGCCTGCTCGCAGCCGGGGTGCAGATGGCTGCAGGCTCATGGAACTTGGATGGGTTGCACATGAAGCAGAGGCCAGCATGCATAGCTTCTGCATGCTCGCATCCGTGTTTGTTTGTACTGCTCTATGCATTGCACTTGTTTGCATCTCCAGGATATTTGTGGCTAATGTCTTACTAATCAAGCTAGCGCTGCGTGCAGAGCATATGCCCCTGCACCAAGACTCCATGTCTGCACCATATGTGACAAATTTGGGGGTGGTGGGGATGTATACACGAGCCCTGCAAACAGGGAGGCACGCAATCTGGCTGCCTGTAAGTGCAGCATGTGCCCACACTTGGCCGTGGGCTTGCAGCACGAGTGAGGACGAGCCACCAGCCCGCAGTGGGTGCTGCTGCGAGGGAGCCAGCATTCCCTGCTGCCGTGCCGTACGCCTCGGTCAGCAGTTCTGACTTCCCCTCAGATAGATTATGTTGTCGACTAATAACCACATAAAATATTCAGGAGCTTACCGCTCTGCCAGAGGCACTGCGGAGATGAGCGTGCCAGGAGATGGATGGGTTGTGGGCTTGGGAAGCTCGCTCTGTGCCGAGAGCTTGGGGGGCCAGGCTCAGATTTTAGGAAGGGGATTTATTCTCCAAGCAGCAGCTCAGTCCTGCACTGGAGGGAGAGCACTTAGCAGGGCCCTGCTCCTGGAGGGGTCTCAGCAGGGATCACAGCTCCTCCTGGCTTCCCGGATCCTTATGAATGCTAAATGCACACACAGCATTTGGCATAGGGCAGGGTGTGCAGCTGGAGTGCCTTCAGGAGTGGGAGCTTCAGCCCATCTGGGGCTCCAGAGGTCCCTGCTCTCCAAAATGCTCCGTGCTGGATGCCAGCACCACATCTTCCTTTGCCAGAGCCCAGAATTGGGACCTTCTCTCCACCTGGCAACTCACAGGGACCATGTGTGGCCTCTGGTGACTTTTTTTCCTTCCTGAAGGACTGGAGGCAGGGACAAGAGGCTCCAGAGATGCTGGAGCAGGTCCACCAGGCTGTGATGGCAGCACAGTGCCTGTGGTGGCAGAGGTGTTAGCAGCTGGAGACATGGAGGTGGGAGCTCAGCACAGAGCTGGGAGCCACCTGCTCTGCACCAGCACTCTGCAATGCAACGCACTGCCCAGCTCGGGCGGGAGGAGAAGCCCCTGGTGGGGCTGGTCATGCTGTGCTGCTTCTCCACAAGCTCCTCTCCACTGTGCATCACATCATGGTCTGCAGGTCACCCATTGTCACCTGCCTGAGCCACAGATCAGTGAAGGGAAAGAGGAAGGAGAGGGAGATTAAAATAGGTTGCCCGCCCGTCTCCTTCCTGCAAGGAAGAGCGGCATGGACAGCTGTTTTCCTGCTTACGTTACTCGTCCTGGAAGGATTTGTTCTTTGGGTTTGATCTTCTTGGCCATAGCAGGAAGGATGCATTAGTCTCCATTTTGTTCCAGGTCCACTGGGGACGTGCAGGACACAAGCCCCAGTGGTGGCTGAAGTTCCCACGGCATTTTGCCCATCTGGTGACGGGTGCATGCCTGGGTAATGCCCGGGTGCATCAGTAGTCACCGTGTCTGGTGCTTGGCAATGCCTCCTGCCCTGCCCCAGGATCCCAAGCCCTATCACTTCCATGCTCTGCCTGCAGCTCACATTTGAGCCACTCTAGCTGGGGCTGCACAGCATCCCAGTCGTGTGGGGCATTTAGAGGGAGGAGGGCTTGGGATCAAGTGCTGTTTGCATGGAGGAGCCAGCCTAACCCTTTTCTTCTTGATTCCTCTGATGCCAGAGGCTCCCAAGGACATTTAACTCCATCATCCAGGTGTTTTCTGCTGCTCTCAGCATGGCCAATGCATTGGCATAATGTGTAGCAGGTGCTGCGAGGAGTGAAGCTGAGTCAGATGAGCTCCTCCTCACCACGTGGCCTTGGTTCATCAGCACAGGTCAGCATTTGTGTAAAGGCACCAGCCAAGGAACACATCTTCCTCAAGAAGGTTTAACTGGAGAAACTCTGGATGGTACATCCCCAAAGGCCACATCACAGCCGAAATCAGGCACAGCATCACGGCGAGCATCAGCCCAGGAGGGTGAGCAGCCAGACCCAGCCAGGCCATGGAGCTGCCCCTCGTGGGTCCGAGGGGCTGGGGGCACCCGAGGGGACGGGTTCGCCTGTCCCCAGCTCTGAGCTGGGATGAGGGCCACTGGGATTTAGTAAAACATATCACCCAGCCGTGGCACTGCAGGGGGATTTTGTTTTGTAAAAGGATTTATTCATAAAGCCACAGCAGCAGCAAGCCAATCCTTGTCCTGCGGGCCCTGCAACGTGTGTATAAAGTAAATTAGAACAAGGTCTGCATGTGAAGGCTATAAACTAACGTCGTACTGGTGAGGAGTGGGGAGGGAGAGAAGGAGCCAGAGAGAGAGAGAAAAAGGCAGAGGAAGAGGGAGGGGAGAGCCCTTTCATAATTCACAGTTCCTGAAATAAAAATAAGGCTGGAATCATGTTTTGGGTGGAAGGGAAAGTGCGTAGGAAGTGTGTACTTGCCAATCTGCCAAAAAAAAAAAAAAAAAAAAAAAAAAAAAGTTGCTTTTTATTTTCTTAGGAAGGCAATTATGTATTTTTGTCATTCACTTCCTACTTTGAAGCAGTTGAACCTGCTTTGCTCAAACTTTCCAGAACAATTTGCCCTCAGGCTACTGCCAGAACTGCAAGACTTACACCCCAAAGATGAAAGCAGGAGAGTGCCTCAGCCCCAGCTCCAGTCTGCAGAGCAGAGGCACCTGCAAACAGGTCGCGGCTGTGCCTCCGTCACGCGGCGCTGGGCGCCACCAGCTCCTCTCACCGCCCCCAGCTCTGTTCTGCAAACGGGGGATGCTGAAACCTCAGTTTGTCCTGACTCAGGTCACGAGCTGCTCAGAGGCAGGCGAGGACACTAAGATGTCAGTGTGAGAGCTGAGGAATTGCTCCCACGGCAGCTTCTGCTGGGAGCTCCTGCCTCAGGGGACAAGGGAGTGAAGGGGTGGAGGTGGAGGACAAAGCCTGGCTGAACTCGGATCCAAGCTGATGCTCAGTGTGCCCTGGATATGTATGTGGGTTTCTCAGGGCTAAATGCTGAACTCACCTTTTACAGCAGGAATTTTTGCTGCCGAGCCCCTCTGAGCCCCAGCTCACAGCCTGCTCCTCTCTACCCCAAGTCCATGACCCTTCCCTGGGCTCCTCTAGGAAGTGCTGCAGCACTTGGGCATTGGGTTTGGGTTCACTGCTTACCTTCTCTGATGGCACGGGGTTCAACTGTTTGGGTTGCCCCCAGGCAGCGTGAGGACTTGCAGCCTTGCTAGCATGGGCAGCATCTCAACAAGACTTGCTCAGAACCATGCGTTGTTGGATTCCATTGCTTCCAATCCCACTGTCAGTGGCTCTCACTCCACATTGGATTTCCTCCCTCTCAAAGAAGACATTTCTTCTGGCGACTATTAGTCAGAAAGCCGTTTGGGCAGCAGGTTGCCACCCCCAGGCCTAAAGCTGCTGTTTCACAGCTGGTCTTCACCACTGGAAAATGAGATGCATTTTTGGTGATGTCTCTCAGCTTGAGCAGCAGGCTGTTTTGACCTGCTATAGGTGATGCAAGAGATAAGGCTGCATGCAAGAGTATTTTGGTCTTACCTGCTCTGTGTGACCAGACAGCAGCATCGCATGATCCCCCAGGCTGTGTGCACATCTTTACCATGCTGAGAGCAACTCCTGCCGCTGCTCCTCACCCCACCCCGTCTGCGATATCAAATGCCACCGATAAATTACTAATAACAAGGATATTACCTTGGAAAACAAGCCAGTGCCTGTGGGTGGGATGGGATCTATTTTCTAACGCAATGTAAACACCACAGTAACTTTGATATTCATGATATTCATATCCACGAGGCAGTAGCTGGGCATTAAGGTCACCAGATAGTAGCATTACAAGTAGCACATTACAAAGATGCATGGGCTCGGAGGCCTCGAATGAAGATAGGAGTGACCCAGCTATGCCCATAAGCATTCCTGCCTGGTGTGATAACTCTATCTCCCTCTTCCTTGTCCCACAAATGGCCTTAGTGCTGTCTTGCCTGTGACAAGTATGGATGGGTCTGGTGCTGGTGTGGGGACACGGCGGTGCTGTAGAGCCTGGGTTGGATGAGGGAAGGTGCATGAGTGCTGGGGCTGGGCGCTTGTGGAGGAAAAAGCAAACACGAGGCTGTTCACGAGTGCTTTGCAGCTGCATCATGAGAGGATCACGCCAAGCTGTCCCTCCGCGTGTCAGAAAGACAAGCTAGCAAAGACAGACCTTGATAATTAAGCGTGCCAATTAGAGCTGACTAAAAAATTGATGTGCTTTGAAGCCAACACACAATGCAAACCAGGCCATTATTTCACTGTCCACATTCTCTTTTTTCTCTCGGAGACCTTTCCTGGAAAATATTAAGTTTACAGAAGGAGCAAAACTGATGAGTTGAAGGGTGCGACCATGAGTGTCATGATGAGGGAAAGGCTGTTGTGAATGAACTTGGTGCTTGCAGTAATTAAGTAACTGTCTAAATTCCTAAATCCTGATTTTGAAATCGTTTGGTTGACTTGACACGTCGAAGTCCCAGAGCTTTTAATTCAAGTACAAAGCTTGATTGGCAAATTAATAAAAGGCTATGAATGAAATTAATGAAAGATTAAAGACCAACAGCTCATGCTGATATAAAAATTAACCCTCCAAAATAGGTTATGCAATAATTAGAATAAGTTACCACTATGTTAATATTAATTCTGATATAACATTTATTCATTGATTAGATTTACTGATTCACAAGGAAGATCTAAAATCTTATATACATTTGTTGAATCTTTGCAGGCACTCTTAATCATCTTTATTTTCCATTCCGTAATTTCTAAAATTGCTATAAAGTGTATTTTCATTAATAAATTGTATAGTTGAGCACTTGAGTTTGCAGTTTCACTAAGCAAAATGAGATCTAAAGAGCTATTAGGACCATGGAATGGGTAATTGATTAACTAAAATGACTTGGTCAATGCGGTCTGAATCCTCTAACCAGCACATTGTTTCGATGTCAGCCTCCGCATCTCGCATCGGCTGGGAAAATTGATAAAAGGGACAGTCTGAGAGTTTCAGCCTGGGCTTTGTTAACGAAACACTAAGCCGAGTCGCCTATAGAAACCTGTATGTAGGCTTTGTGAATTTATTTCTCCGGAGTATGGGCAAGGGTTCATAACCTGTGTCAGAGTAAGGAAGGAACTTATCACGGCCCATTGGCAGCGATTTCTTCTGTCACTGTAATTGGGCCAGGCGAGGTGTCAGCCGTGTATTCAGAGGCTATGTAAAATCTTCAAGCGTTCCTAAACACAAACTGGGTAGGATTTGTTGCCAAATTCATGCTTGCTTCTGCTTTTCCTGACTTCACTGGGGATATTATTTCATGCAGCAAACTAAACCGTAGATCAGCAATGTTTCTCAACTGAGAATATCCCAGTATTTTAATATATTTTTTTCAGTAATTATGTTCAGCTTTATCATTACCTGTTGTCTGCTCTGCAGTACTTTCGTTAATATGCTGGAATTTTTTATGGACTGTGCAATTTATTGCAGTGCTTCTATCTCCGTCTTGTTTTTGGCAGCTGATAACTAAATTCCTTTGTTTCTGATCACTTATTCTTGCTTTATAGTGTAATAAAAAATAAAAATACCCCAGTAAAATTGTGTAAATAGGTTGTATACAGCTGCATATATATGTTTGTGCATGATGGATGAATGCATGCACACATCCTTGCATCCTCACCCCACACTGTGCTTCCTCCCTCCTTCAGTGCTGCACAGAGCCCGACCTCTGCTGCAGCGGGGAAGAAACCATGAGCTACATGTGAGTCCTCCAACTTCAGCTCCTTCTTGGCTTCCTAAATCCTCTTTGTCTGGCTGAACTCTTCAAAGGTCCATCCTCAAAGAAAGACAAAGCACCTTGATCCCACCACGCATCTCCTCGACCCTCTGACGCCCCGTGGGTGTGCTGTGGGAGGCACGATGAGCAGCACATCCTGGACCGGGTGCGTGGGCTGCTCCCCAGCCACTTCCCAGCTCCAAAGTGATGCTAAAACCTCTGTTACCAAATCTCAAGGCACGGCCAAGCTCTGACCCCGGGAACACGGAGCGCACCCACGCTCCACTTTGGGGTGGGACAGAGAGGGTGGTGACCGAGACCCGGATGCCCAGCCGCCTGCCCAAGCACGCCCTGACGCAGTGGGACCAGGGCTCTCCTGCTCCCACATCAGGCGCTGCTGGTTTGCGCTTGCAGGGAAGAGCAGCAACCTGTTGCACGAGCCGGTGCAATCATCCCCCTGCAGCTCGCTGCTGCAAATCACATTTCAGTAGGAGATGATTTTCACCTTCCTTGTAACTAATGAAAAACCCTTTAATTCAATGTGTTGACATTAAAGCTTAGGCTGAAGATCTCTTCCTCGGAATACAAATGGAAATGGGACCCATGCTTTCCCAGATAAAGACAGTTTGAAAGGACTGGTTCATTTTTTCCTGTGGATTTAACCTGCATTGGTTTCCTCAATAATGAAATGGCAGAAAGGGTACTATTTCTCTGACTAAAACGTTCATATTTAGCCCAGATCTGTCCCAAATACTGCTTTGACAATACAGATGTCCAAATCCCAGCCTAGCAAGATGGCAGAGGCTCCGCTATTGGCAAGTCTATTTAAACTTGCCAATGTCTTTCCTTCCCTGCTCTTGCACACACCTTCTTCTGCTCCTCCAAGCACCACATGGGATGTGGAAGGGAATGATGGCCTTTCCTCCACCTCTCCAAGCAACCTACATCATCCCACCTCCCCCCCTTTTCTCCCTGCCCAAGCCCTGGCCTCCCACCCACACCACATCTACCCACCCCCACTCACTCCAGTCTGAACCTGTGGCTCCTGCATTTAAGCCAGACACCATTCCCTCTCTGGAGGACCTCATTTTACCCTCTTCTCATCCAGTCTCAGGTTCCCGCAGACCCTCTGAGCACCTCACCTCCTTTCTCCTGATGTCCCACCACCACCCCACAGATGAAGGCCCCTGTGCTTGTGGTCAGCACCGTTATAGGGCTGGAGAAGCTTTGCTGCTCTTCTGGGGTCTCGTTCTGGAGATACCCCCTGGAGGGGCTTCTTGTTGAGCTATGTGTGAAGGCTGTGGGGATATTGAATGTGAGTGCTCAGAGCAGGGTCCATCACAGAGCTCTGCTGCAGGCGGTGTGTTCACATTTTGCTATCTGAGTGCAGACATTAAATGTAGATTTGTCTGAATCTTCTTGTCTGCAGGTGAGGCTCATGGTTATCTGGCAAATGCTTGACTGCTTTCTCCTTACCTTGTGTGAACAGCTCTCACAGCCACAGAGAAGTGAAGAAAGCGTGCATTTTTTTGGAAAGGTGCTTGGGAGCAGTCGCTGTGAATCACTGCCAAGCATAAAGATGTTTTAAATGGCTCTAGATACCTGCTGGATTAGTAAGATGAATCACAATCATCGTGACCTCTACATGTGTCTGGCAAGTTGTTCTCTTGTTACCTAGTGAACAATCTGTTTTTCATGAACCCAAAATAACAATGTTTAGGAATACATCTTCTTCTTTTTCTCAAGCTCCGTGTGAGTCACGAGCACTGAAGCAAAAGCAGGAGGAATCCTCCATGGAGCACGTGGTTCAGGAGCAGGGACTTCTGATGAGGAAGGGTCCAGCCTCCAAGGCAAGCCTGGTCTCCTCGTAACGTCCCCTTCTTGCTGGGGAAGCCCCACACTGCATGCACCTCTTTGCCCCCAGATCATCGCCTGCTCTTCCTCCTGGCATCTCATTTGCCTCCCTAAGAAGTGTCTGGCTCGGATCCCATGGTAAACTCGCTGGCTGCTGCCAGCCCTCTGCCAAAGCTTTCCTCTCAAATCTGAAACAAGAGCAGGTTGTAGGCTTGACATTTTTCAGCAACTAAGCCAAAGTGAGATGGAAATTATATTTTTACCTTTTTTCTCTGTGCCCTTTTCCTTCCACGTGTCTATATGCTTCTGTCTTCATTTGACTCACCAAAAATTAAAAAAAAATAAATAATCAAGCTTCACCAATTTGATAACTGCCTTCTCAATATATCCTTGTCCAAAATGGCTCAGAGCAACAGGGCTGCAGGGTCAAAGGCTTTCCCTTAAAGAGTCTTTAAACCAAAAGGAACAAGTGCAATGATATTTTTTTACATTGAAAGCTGTGTTTTTCTCCCTCCTTTTCATAGGCATTTACTGACAGTTCAGCTCTTGCACGGCTGTTTGTTTGCGGTGGATGTGTGCCAGCTGTAACTTAGATACAGTTAAATATTTCATGTAAAAGCAGGATTGCTTCCCTTCTGTGACCACCCCACAACAGCCACGGGCAGGGTGCTGGCCGAGGAGACCCCACTCCCCGTGCTGCTGCTAGCGCTGCCGGGAGCCCCTTGGGCAATGGGGAGGCAGGAGCTCACATTTCTGGCAAAGCCTGTGTCTTTTTTAAAAAATATTTTTAACTTTTTCAGTGCGAGAATCAAAAATAATCTGAAACAACCAGAAAGCTGAATTTCTGTGTTTAAAGAAACATTTGATCGCAGCAGACATGCATAAAAAGGGGGAGCAGCGCTGAACTGGGGCAAAGCAACCACGTGAGACCCCAAATTGCACCCCAAGCTCACGTTTCTGCACCTAAACCAAAGGCTGCTCTTTGGTGGTGCTCATCCCCCAGCCCAGAGGCCCCCCAGACACCCCCTGTCACGCTGGTGTGTCCCTTGGGTGTCCCTCAGATGAAGGCTCACTGGGCACCCCATGCACAGGGCAAGGGAGAGCCCACACCATGGTGAGTGGCTGCACCGAGGGCCAGAAATGCCCCTTATTAATGCAGGAATTTACGCTGCCTATAAAGTACACTCGCGTTGACATATTTAGTAACCCAATTAATACTCCGCGACAGACATTTTAGTGTAACTAATTCTAGCCTGTATGCTCCCTTTATAGTGATATAAATGGCTTTATGCTGTGCTATTGATCTCTGCGGCCGCAGGGTTTCGCAGCACGTCCCTCCATCCATCGCAGCCCCCCCAGGGAAGGTCCCCAGGCTCTGAATCCCCCTGGAAACCATTTGTCCCTGGGGTGCACGGTGGGGAAATGGGGGGATCCAGCAGAAAAGAGCATCGCCCTGCCCTGCAGGGAGCTCTGGGCTGTGGGTTTGGCTGCAGGGACGGGATGCATGGCTCCAGACCCAGCACCCCCCCCCCTTCCCAGCTCCATCCTCTTGCCCAGTGCCACGCTGCAGTGGGGACACTGCTTTGCCCGGGAGCTGTCACCCAGAGCCTTCCCGCACCTCTGCGGTGAAGGGGGGCCATCGTGCTCGCTTCCAGCTCGGCGGCGAGGTTGCCACGGAAACTGATACTGTTGATTTTTATAAACCCAGCTGGTGACATCGGTGCTGCCTTCTGCCCCGGGAGTCATTCCCCAGAAACGGCAGGTGTGGGGCAGATGTGGGGCAGCTATTTCTCCCCCTCGCCATACGCCCTGCCGCTGCCCACCACTGTGTGGAGGCTACCCCAGCCCTTTTTGCAGCCTTCCCAGGGATGTTCAAGGGACACTCTAGTAGGACATCAGATGGCACCTGCACTCCTCCCCATCAGAAACACCCCCTTGGCAAACATCACCTCCAGCTCTCCCCTCTCCATGTCACCAACCCAATGTTGCCTGGGCAGGAGGGACAGCAGAGGAGATCCGATGCCCACGAGCACCCTTCTGGAAGAGGTCTGGAGGCAGGAGAAGAGACACAGAGCTCACTGGAGGGATGACAAGGGGTGGTAGATGTGATACACCCGTGTTCATGCCGGTGGGTGGAAGGAGGGGAGGGCGGCTGCGGTGCTGGGGACGGCTCTGCGTGGGAAGGGGACGCGCTGCAGTGAGGTGTCCTCAGGCGGAGCCGTTACTCTCTGCCTCCCCATTTCCCTACATCCAAAGGCTGCATTTTCATTATTCATCCCCCTTCAGGGGAACTCTCTCATAATAATAAAAATGTCAGAAGGAATACACAAATACATACATACGCTAAACGAGGAGATGCCAGAATTTGCAGAGAGACGCGGTGATTTATGGCTCCTGGGATGCCACCTCAGTTCCCCTGCAGTGTGGTAGTGGCACCCTGCCCCTGCCACGGGACCCTGTGCATGGGGAGGTCAGGGAGATGCCCACGGTGCCCCACAGCCTCAGGGCAGGCTCCTGGGTCCCTGGTTCTGGCGTATCTCAGCTACCTGCCTGCGTTATCCAAAGCTGCTCGGCTGCAGGCCCTGCTTCATCCTGATACCTTTGGTGCCCCTTTCTCCTTGTTCCTGGCTCAGGTTTGGGTCAAATATCCCAATTTACCCATGATGGAGCAAAGCTCTGCTCTGTAACCCCAGCAGTGCCATGTGGACAAGTCCCCATCAGTTGTGGCAGCTCCAGGAGCACACTGGGTGACGGGACCATGTCCCACACCACCACACTGAGGAGCAGAATACAGCTCCCCATCCTCAGTGCAGCCCCCAGCTGAAAGGGATGGGGCTGTTCCCCCCTGCAAGGCTCAGCACTCAGCCGTGACTGCAAAACCCTGGTGCCAGACAGTCCAACAAGGGTGCAGGCAGACAGGCTGGAAACCAGGAAAGGCAGCGCACAGCGGTCACCCCGCCTTGGAGAGGAAAAACATACCCACAGCTCCCAGAGATGGTGGCATGAAGAGGGCACCAAGCACATGAGCACATGTGGGTCTCTGCTGGAGGTGCTGAGCAAGCCCTGTGCATGCATATCCATGCATTGTGCGGCCAGGCACACGCGTGTGTGCATGCGCAAGGGCTGGGGGAAGGATGCGGCAGCTCCTTGGAGGGATTTGCTGGGGATGTCCCTGTTACAGGCTCTCTCTTTTCCAGCGAATAATGATTTCCTCACCCAGAGCTGGGCGCGTGTAGAGTTAAAGCTGAGTGCACATGTTTATGATAAAACAGTTGATTTATCAGAACTGTCACCCACTAATCGCTGGGGGAATTGGAGCACTCGCACTTCCCACAGAGCTGCAGTGCTAATGCCATGCTCCTAATGCAGATTTGCAATGCAGCGCCATGCCGAGAATACCCTGGGCTGAGCAGGGGCCAGCGGAGCCACGGGGACGCAGCACATGAATGCACAGCTGCCCAGGTGCTGCAGCAGTCCCTGGGGACAAAGCTGGTTCCCATGGGGAAGGGAAGAGAAAAGCAAGGAGCTCTCAGAGGCCATGGGTTCCCTGGGACAGGACAGGAGCTGTTGCAGCATTGTCTTGGAGATGGATGCTGAGAGCTCCAAAGCCGTGCTGCAGGTCTGGGTGTCTCCATCAGGCAGACCTTCTGCTCCCTTTTTCCTGCTCCATGGAGCTGCCTGGGCACTCAGGAGATGGCAGCAGGTCCCTCATCCCGCTCTCCCTGTAAGAAGCAGCACACCCCCTCTGGTGTGGCTGGCACATCCACAATATTGGCAATGCCTCCACTTTCCTCCTTGGGATGGCAAGAAACAAGATCAGTGCAGGGCCCGGTTGTCCTCTAATATTGCTCTGGCTGTCATCTGTTCCTCAAAACAAATACTTCATAATTTGAGATTTCTGGGAGATCTTCAGTCGTGTTGTGACCAAAGCTCCTGCCAAGAAGGACATTTGGTGTTTGCCTTACCAAGCTAACACTCGCTTCTTGAGCAATATTTCGCTATATTTTCAGGCCCTGAAAATTTATAAAGCTTCATTTTATCACTGCCTTCAAGTTCAATTTCAACATCTCTTTGCTGAATATGTTCTTCTACCAGATAGGCCAGATTTCTCCACGATAACAAAAAAAACACCAGTGGTATTTCAGGCCTGAGGGGTCTTGGTGTTCCCTTTCTGCTGTGTCCCCACAGCACCTCACTAATCCCAGAGGGCCCAGTGAGCACCTCCCGAGGAACGGGTGGCATTCCACATAAACCATCAGAGAAACAGTTTCTGAGATGGCCTTTCCAGGCCATATGGGCTGGCAGTTTCTGCTGAGAAAGTGCCTTTGCTTGGTCTGAGCAGTCTTTGCCAGCCTCTGGCAGCTCGTTTCTGTGGATGCTGTGAAGTTCCTTGGTAGCTTCATCCGTCTCCCACTCCCAAGCCAGTACTGGTGCAGAGACCTGGACAAAGAATAGCTCTTGATTAAAAGCATTTTCTCATGCAGCTGCTAGCAGAATTCCTCCGGTTTAACCCCTTGGTGGCATCGTGCTGCATTTTGGGTGTCCTCTCCTCTGCTCAGGCTGCAGGCACAGCTCCATGCACGAAGCAGTGCTCGCGTGGGGATGTCAGTCCACACCTCGCAGGTGTTCCTGCAAGGGCTCCAGGCCAAAATCTGTTCCCAGATGATTTTTTTTTTCTTTCTCCTGGCATGTCTCTATTTTCAGCAGAGTAAACAGCATAAACACCTCCGAAAATAGCAGAGAGGAGGCAAAATCTGGAATCTGATGGACTCATTATAATTGCTCAGTCCCAGAGTGACAGTGCAGAGCCACATGGTCATGGGGATGTGCTCCATGAGATCTTTCCTAGTCAGGAAGGGGATTAATGGCAGGGAGAGATTTTCTTTGTCTTAGTGATTTTTGGACGACTTCAGTCAATTACAGTAAGCCAGGATAATTGCTGTATGCGGCTCTTCCACCAGATCTCATTAGCAGCAGCAATTTTAGCCATATCCATGAACAAACAAGGTGAGGATGACCAGCTCTGCTTCCCATGCTCCAGCAGCTGCTGCAGCAGCAGCACGTGCCTGGAGAGGTGGGCAGGCAGCAGCAGGGCTGAGCATGGCTGTGTTTGCTCGGTGTGCATCGACACCTGCCCTGCACACCAGCAGTGACCACTGCTCACCCCTGAGCAACTCGGACACCGCAGGAAAGTCTTTGCAGAAAACTCCCCCAGGAGCTGGACTCAATGATCCTTACGGGTCCCTTCCAACTTGGGATATTTTGTGATTCTATGATCCGAAGCTCTCCTCCACCAAAAGGCACGTGTACCTCCTCCACTAGTGACCGCAGGGCTCGTAATAAATGTCCTGACATGTTTTCTTGTTCAAAACTTCCTGCTCACAGGCTTTTAGGTACAGAAAGGCGAGTATAAATGATTAACAGAAGTTTTAATAAATCCTGATGGGGTCTTTTAGGTTGATAGATCACCGGCGGTTGTTTATTACCATGTCTTGTAACTCACTATGACATGCTTTATTACTGCACTCACAGTTATGTTTAAAATGTCTGCTCCGTGCTTCACCGTAGGCTAAATCTCTGGGGATTCGCTTGGAGGTGAAACCTGAAGTTTCTCCCTTAATTTTTGGGAACGTGTGATCGCCTGCCCACCTCGTGGGATGTCGGCCCTCCCCACAGCGCTGCCCTGCGTAGACCCACCAGAGATGATTTTTTTTTGCTCAGGATGAGTGGAGCACCATGGAAGAGCATCCCCACACCCACTGGGCAGAGAAGTGGCTTTTTTATGGTGGTCACTCCATCCCATGTGGGCTGTCCCGTAGTCAGACCCCCGCTACCCCCAGCCAAAGGCAGAGAGCATCCTCAGGGTGCTGAGCATCCTCTGGGTGCTGAGCATCCTGCTGGATTTCAGACACCCGTTCATTTTTGTCTGGCTAATGTCAGCATTTGGCAAAAATAGCAGCAGTGTCACTCCAGCTCCCCAGCTCGACGTCTGGAGGATGCTACGTGTGTAGTGCTCAGACCGTATCTTGCAGAGAAAGAGAATTGTACAGCAGGACTAAGACATGAATTTGACTTCTATTTTTTACACTGTGGCTCCAGCAAGAAACTGTAGCTAAAAAGAAACCGAGGCAATTAATTACCAACGTCTGTCGCCTGGTGCAGGACCAGAATGAGAGAGAAAACAAGGCAGGGAGCACTGAATTCCTCACAGATAGGGGAAAATGGACTGATGTGTACTTCTGCTGACATGCTCCAGCATCAGGGAGTCTTTGTTCGCATGGGCTTAAGAGACAGCAGGGCTGGGCTAGACAAGAAAAGGGAAAAGGAAGGAAGGCAGGCTTACAAAGGCTCTGCAGGATGCTCTGTTCCATGGAGCCCCAGGCTTCCTGGGGTACTGCTGCTGGCCCTTCCGAGGGAGCAGGGGCTGCCACACTGGGAGCATCCCCGCACTGCTGGGGCTGTGCTGTGCCCCCAGCCCAGGTCACGGGGAGCACACGCCTCGTTGAGCAAGGATCCGGACACAGCAGCCTCTGATCCGTGCTGCCAGCTGGGGAGGTTTGGAGAGCAGACCCCTAAAACCTGTCCAACACAGAGCCAAATCCTCCCGGTGACACAGGGAAGAGGCTGGCTTCCCATTTCACAAATCTGTTCCATGGACTTTGCAGGCTTTTCTGTTAAACCACAGAGCGAGGCTGCAATTGTATTAATTTTGTGCATTTTTCAATCTATAAACTTGACTTGGTGAGCTGGCAATAAAAGCCATCCGTTTCCTCCAGCAGCAGTCACACACCTCTCATGGGGGGGAGGGCTGCCTTACTTCGAGGGTGCCTGATAATGTAACAAGAGTTAAAGCAGACAATATATAAATAAGCAGAGAATATATATGTGTGTGTGTGTGTGTGTGTTTATACATCTATATAAATATATACTTATGTATTTGCATATAAATATAAATATATATACTTATATTTAAATATACAAACGAGCAGAGAAGTGAAAACAGCTGAAAACTCCCAGAATTATGTTGGTAAAGGAAACACCTTTAGGTGATTGAAGCCAAAAGCCCAGTTGTCTCCTATGAGGACAGTTTATAGGTACGTCGAGTCCCACCAGAGCTTTTCCCCTTCCCAGGCTGGTGCCTGGGTGGCTGCTGGGCTGGTAGAGGATGAGAGTTTTTTAAAAAAAAGATTAAATTGTGCAATGCTGACCAACACCAACCATGACAGTCAGGCATCTGACAGCTGCTCCTCGGTTCCTGGTGGTTTCTGGGCCATCCACCCTCGCCAGGCTGGTGCGAGCTGGAGGACCCAGCTGCTCGCAGCATCCACCGACAGCACGGCAAAGGACGCCTTTTGCTCGAGTTTATTCACCGCATTGACTTCAGAACAGAAAGTCTTTCCTAGTTTTTAAATAATAGCAATTTTGTATGCATTTGACTATTTCTGCCCTGTATGAGCCAATATAAACTCTATCTCATTTATCAATTAGCATTTATAAAGTCCTTATCACCATGGAATCAAAACACTGTAAATGGATTAAAAAATAACCAGGCTGCCTGGGGGAGTCAGTAACTTCATCTACTCTGAATTTTGTGAAACAGTGTGATCTCATCGGGGTGACAGGGACATTCACAATTTTTAGACACTTCACAAAATTTGAGAAAGGAGTCATTGAAAATAATTAGAGTAATTATTCCAGAATTAAGCGGCTTTTTATTCTGGACCTGAATGTTCATGCAGGGAGCTATTCCGGAAGAGCTATTCTGGAGTACTTCATTCTGCTTACTCGCTTATGCTAAATAATTCCAACAGCCTCACCTAGACGTCAGCTCACCATCGTGGAGCCATCCATATCAATGCAAAGTGCCTGCACAGCAATGCCAGCGCAGGACACTGATGTTTCCAGCCACTTTGAAGTGGAGTAACTGATTGCAGCAAAACGAAGGTAATGGTCCTGCTGCCGTCAGGAGGAGCAGGAGATGTCCCCAGGTGCTCAGTGACTTTGCATTAAGGCGAGCCATTTGCTCCAAAGCTGGCCAGCCATGAGGTGCATCTCTGTTTCAATGGCGTGAAGATGACACGGGCAGCAGGAAGCCTTGCTGCTAGGAGCAGCAAATGAAGCTGATGAGGTTTGTCGTAACCCAAGGTTTAAGATTTTAGGGTTGCAGCTCAAGGCACAGGGTCTGAAAATCAGGGTGCTGCTGCTGGCTTTCCCATCTTCTCCCCATCACCCCTCCTGCTGTGGAGCTCCCGGTGTGCTGAGCCCATAATTTCAGCAAGACCTCTCTGTGTGTTGGTCCCCTCCCTCATGCCAGAGCAGTAATTTTGATTTTTGTTATTGCTCAGGGTCAAGCAGAGACCGAGGACTGTGCAGCTGAATTCAGTACTGGACAAGGGACCCCTCCACAACAGGACCCCCCTTCCCTGTGCTAACAAAGTTCCCACAATGTCACCTCAAACTGCCAACAGAAGAAAAAGCATAATGAGAATATACACATGCCACATTGCTATTCTAGGGATGTGTTAAAATAAGAATATTCATGGGAAATCATTTGTTTATCCAAGTAGCCTTGAGCATTCATCAGTGAAGAAATGAACCTGTAGTAGCCATGAGTCAATATTTGTCCAATATTAGAGGAGAGGAAGTGGTCATTTTTGGGCATTAAAACAGTCATCATGCTTTGAATTCAGAGAAATCTGTGTGGTTCCCTGCTGTGGTTTAAAAAAAAAAAAAAAACAAAACACCCCAATCTTTGTAAATACTGAATGTCACATCAAGGACAGAGGGCGCAGGAGCTAAGAGGCTATTCTCGTTGTGTTTACACACTGAGCATTTTCATGCTAAATTGGCTTTGGGATGCAGGTGCCAGATGAAAATCACCCTGGCCATGTGATGCTAATTGCTTACGCAGAGCAGAAGCACACTGCTGGTTTAAATTCACTCTGAAGACGTGGATGGGTTAGCTCCGTGCCGGGCCAGGCACCGTGTCCACACCAGCTTACTCTTTAAGCCCCCAGCCAGCTCACAGCCTCCTCCACCAGCCCCTTCTCACCCGCTGGGTGCACCACACCTGATGGCTCCATCCTCCATAGGCATAGACTGGGCACCCTGTGCTGGGGCTTTCTCAGGAGCTTGGCTTTTTTTGCCTTGTTAAGGGTCTTTGCAGCAGGCTCGGTCTTGCACCAGGTCTCTGCACACAACGACTTTGCACTGGCTGCTCACGGCGGGGTTAGCACTTTCTGCCTTGCACCGTGCTGTCACCAGACCCCATCGCACGTTATCCGCAGCAACAGCAAGGCACTGGCAGCACAGCCAGGCTTCCTCAGAGCAGTTTTTCTTGCCTAAAAAGCATTGGCAGCTCTGTGCAAAGCCTTGCAGCTGAGGAGATGGGCACACATCACCGCCCAGAGAGCTATTTTGCAGTGGCAAGGGCAGGGAGAGGAGCGCGCAGTGATGAGCAGGTCTTATGCAAACAGCTGTAAAGGGGCTGCACCGCAGCTGCCGTGTGCCGGAGCCAGGTGGTGAGAGCACAGAAGGGCACCAGGAAATAGCTGCGAGTGCTGCAGAACCCAGCACTCCTGCTGGGAAGCCTCTCCAGCTGCCAGCGCCGCTGCCTCTGCCCTGCATCCGCAGCCCCTTTATCCCCACACCTGGCCCACCCTGCCTGCCACGCTCAGCTGATGGGCACCACGGCGACCCCAGGACCTTGCACAGCACCAGGATGCTGCCCACACCTGTCCCCTCCTTTTGCTGCCTCAGCTTTGCTGTTCCCGTTTTCTGGGCTTGCACTTCATGACCAAGCAGGACTTGGCTCTCAAGAAACCTTTGCATTAGAAAGCTTCATCAACAAAGGGGCTGCAGGTCAATGTCCTGAGCAGAAAATGTGCAGAATAGCTTTATTGTTTCTCCCCATTATTGCACAATGACAATTTGTATCTAGGTGGAAGATAAAACAGCGTTGCTAAGTGTTTCAGGTTTTCCTTTTTAATTTTTTTTTGCATGATCTTTGCTTAAATCTGAGGTCACTCAGCTCCTCTTTGAGGTACCTTAAATTCCTTCTGCTTCCTCTGTCCACAGAGAAAGCTAAGAAAACAAGGAAGATCCCCACCTACAGAGGGAAACAGCCCTTTCCATCTCCCCTGCCATGCAGCAGCAGCAATTCTTGGGTGTACAGCATCGCACCCATGGGTGCTCAATGGGTGCAAATGCTTTCAGAAGCCAGAGCTGCATCTCTGCACTGAAGGCACAGGGGTGAAAACGCAGCATGGAGCACACACAGCATCATGTCTGGCTGGGGATGGGGTGCACACAGCTGATCCCTGCTGGGCAGGGGGTGCACACAGAACCCCTGGTACCTGCGGGGTGCTGAGGAGGCAATGCTGATCGAATCATTGCCATTTCCCAATTAGCAGGAACAAGCTGCGATGCCAGGCTGGAAAAGCAGCAGAGATGGGGGTGCCCAAGTCCAAAACGTGGAGCAGCTCCTGCTTGGTGCAAAAAGGCAAAAGCAGCCTTATTCTTAGCATATTCTTCCCCTTGCCACCCAAAAGCAGCAGATCCACGCACTCAGTCAGTCGTTTCACCACTGGGTGTTTGACGCAGCACATGGCGCTCTGCATCTAGCAACAACTGCCAGCAAAAGCACAGCGTGCTGCTGCTCCCCCCACTCCCGCTGTGACCCCACAGCCGCAGCTCACACCGACACAAATCCCTTTCAGGAGGTGACCCAGCAGCAGCACCCGGCCAAGGCAGCACCACGCAGGGGAGCACAGCTCCGGCAGATTGATGGAGAAACTATTAGAGGCACAGAGACCTGCTGGGTCACACTGGGAGCTGCAGGTAATATGATTTTTTTTCCCTTCCATCTCATATTCCTGATAGTTTTCTTGCTGTTTTTGAGCTCTTGCTATACAGTCTGTGTTCCAGCTCCCATTTTCTTCCTCCCTGCCCCATCCTGGGGAAGGAAGCGCTGTGGGCAGAGGTGTGTGCATGGGAAGAGCCGCCCTGATCCAGGCTGGGCATGCTGCATCCCGCTGTCCCGGCTGGCTGCGCGCCGTGCCTCCAGGCACCAGCCTCCCTTCTCGGCTGCAGCCGAGCGGTTCTCTCTCTCTCAGACTGGGCTGGAGGCTCCAATTCTCTTATCTACCACAATTATCCCGGCAGACCCGATTCATCTCCATCGCCTTCAGTTCTGGTTCCTCCGGGAGCAGTATCAGGGATAGCCGGTGACAAACAGCCTCCTTAAGGCAAAGGATGATTTTGAACAAAAATAGAGTAGTGCTTAGAAGAAACAATCCAAAAAAAAAAAAAAAAAGGAAAAAAAAGAAAAAGAAACACACACATAAAAACACCACCAGCTTCTCCCCCTCTGCATCCTGAAGCACAAAGCCAGGAACCAATCTCCCTACTGTGCCCCCTGTAAAATGCAGCACCGCATCCTGCAGTGACCAAGGGCAGCCACATCCAGCAGCAAGCACCCTGGCACCAAAGGGCATGGGGGCTGACTCCAGGCATTTCATCCTTCACCAGGAAGCTGCCACTCCTGATGAGCAGATCAGGCTGATACTTTGCAATTATACGGAGGAAAACATGCACAGACCCATCAGACTCCTCCTCAGCAGCACGTCTGATATTGAAGTCAATGGGAGCTGCATTGACTTTGCCAGCCCATGGTCAGGTCCTGAAGCTGCCAGCATTTACTGCTCAAGAGCCTGTTCCTTGCAGGGTCAGTGACTGCCTTGCTAAAGTTCCCCTCCGTGGTTCCTCAGAGCCTGTCTGCTACCTCCTGCTTCTCCATCCCAGTTCTGTATTAGAGAGGCTCTCTGGACCCAACTGAAATATAATAATTCAATAATATGCAACATTACACATAGGTTTCGTTCATTTTCACACTCACAGGATCTGTAAAATCTAAAATAAGGCATCATCTTCAAACTGTCATCCTGCCCAGCAACAACAAATTTAAACAAAAAGGTAAAATATTTTAAATCAAAACCTGTGAATTACTTCAAACAATCGTATTCAGCTTATTATTCACATTTCAGGGTACAGTTCCTGCAGTAAATTAATACAACATAAGCTTGCAATATTTCCGATAGGCTGATATGGCAGCATTTCTCATTTCAATTAGGAAGAATAGTGCAATTAGATTCCTCGGCTTTGTCTGGAAAGGAAGCGTGTTATTTCCTTGGGGTGAAGATCTTACCAGCACTCACATCCTTGGGATCTTCTGCCAGGTTAGCCCTTAAGCAAACTGATTGCCAGTGGAAGTTGGGGAAAGGATTTATTAATGTTTTCTCCAAATAATCCCCTCTACCCCAGAAGGGAGAAGGGAATCAGACTTGTCTCAGCACCGTTATTCTTCATTTCCCAGCTTGCTGAGTTCCTCCTTACAGGTATGGTCCAGGCCCAAGGAAGGTGGAGGACACACCAGTGCACCTCCTCTGTGCATTAACCACCAAAATGTGAAGGGATTCCTCACCAAAATTTGGCATTGAAATGTCACAAGACCACCAGTGGTGCAGTCCCTTCAAGGGAAAAGCAAGGTAAAGAAAAATATATATATTTTTTTTTTTCTTAAAAGAATCCTCAACCCTTGCCTGAGGACCATCTTGAACCACTTGGTCCTCCTCCCACCCTGCAGCATGTGAAGCCAAATCCCATCTCAGCACCTGGTCGGGAACAGTGGGGACACTGACTGGCCTGTCCCCAATTTGTCCCCCATTATTCAGTGTCTACAGAGTCCTCTGGGCAAGCACAGTCAGAAACATGCTATGGGACAGGGGGAGCACAAGAAGGGGTCAGACAGCTTTTTGCAAAACATGACAGCCATGGGGATAAAGCATAGCAGAGGTAGGAACTCCAACTTCTCCCTGGTCTTAGCCAGTCAGTTTTGTAATGATTTTGGATATAAAAGGTGTCACAAGAGACAAAAAAGCCTACAGAACTTGTAAGTTATGGAGAAAATCATGGTTATAAAAAAAATAATCTCAAGTCTAGTTCATGAAGTTTAGCAGCTGACAGTTGCAGATCACAAATTTAACATGAAATAAAGCAAAGGCTCAGATTTAAGAAGCTAGGCTAAGCTGCTCCCAGGGCTTAGGTTGCGAAAGTTGGCAGAGGAGAAAATGCACGTGCGAGCCCCAGCCTTGCACAAAAGTGATGATGGAGCAGGGGAAGATCATGCAAATTAGGATAATGCAACACTGAAAACAAAATGAGGACTGAGATCCCCAACCTCTACCTAGCTGCAGGCTCTGATGGCTTCCACCATCACATCTATGCTGGCCAGGGAAGTGACCTGGCCCTGGGTGCTACGGCAGAGCCCTGGTGTGATGGGAAGCTCAGCAGGAGCTGAGGGACACAGCGGGATGCCCAGGCTGCAGGATAGGTGCTAGGGCAAGGCAGAGGGGACACCCACCCCCAGCAGCATGAGGAGAGCAAGGTGCTGAGGGCATCACACAGGGCCAGCCACGCTGAGAGGTGATTCAGGAGCTGGTGCACAAACTTGGCCCCAAAACAGGATGAGCCTCGACAAGTGGCATTTGAAAAGACAGCAGGGAAGAGCCAGGAGGTGCGGAAGAACAGGATGAATTCACAAGGCATCAGCATTGTCACCAGAAGGATAGGACAGAAGTTGATAATAGCCGTATGGGAAAGGCAAAGATTTAGACCAAATCTTCCTTTCTGAACAGGATGCACAGAAGAGAGCTTCTGCACAAACACCATGAATCTAAGAAATAAGATGAGAACCAGAAATATCAAGGGAAAAGCAATGCACACAGGAAGAAAGTTGAACTTTCCACCTACCAGTGCTCTGTAGGCTGACCATCATCACCGAGAAACATTACTGTTTCAGGGTGGTGATAACAAGCTCTTTGAAAATATCAGCTCAGTGCACAGGCAAGAAAAACCCAGACAAATTGAGTGCGAGCAAGTACAGGGCGAGGAACAGAGAAGAGGGAGCAGCATTGTGGCACTCTGTGAGCGAGCCCTCTGCAGCCCCATGTCCTCAGCCCCATGCTGGGGACATGCAGAGGGACATCTGTCCAGCCACCCCAGGAGAGAGGGAAGGGGGATCATGGTCTTGAGATTGCCAGCTTGGGAATCTCCTAACAAATTACATTCATATGGTCAGAGCTCCTGGATTTGAGTTTCTGAATCGTCATGCAGCAATTCTGGATCTGTTAGCTGGCTGAGCAGCCTCTTAGGCATGGGATGGGGAGAGATATGGGTCAAAATGGACCCTGGAAAAACACTAGTCTGCTCCTCCCACCCGCCTTTGAGCTATGCCAACAGTCAGACAGCAACAACTGCACTCTAATTTCCGTGCTTACCCACAACACTGCACATGCAAATAGATTAGGAAGTCAAAAATGTGTCATTTTATGGTCAAATTTGATTCAAGCAGGCAAACTGACATATTAGAAGTAGTTCCTGGGCAAAGCATCAGACATCATTTCTCCCCTGGATGGTAACCATCAGGAACAAAAGTCTGGTTTGCAAGCTGCCTGTCTGAGCAGCATCAGTCCAGATGCAGTTCCCATTTTCTCGTGCCTAAATAACACCCTGGCATGCTTTACAGGAGCAGCTCAGCAGCGCAGCTAAAGCTTTCTCAACACATCAAAGAAACAGAACAGTAAAACCCATCAAAATTTTACTAATCAAAACTACATGTAATTGTCAGGCAAAGGCAGATAACAGAGCTTGGGCAATCTCTGTGAACCCACAGCTTCACTCAGACTTAGCAATTAAGCATCAGCTGCTGCTGCCGGAGTAGCTGCAGAACCATGGGGTAAAGAGTCACAGCTCGCCAGCACCAATTAGCTGCTAATGAACATCAGCAATCCCCCTGGAGAATGGGAGCTTGAGACAAAACTCAGACCAAAATACCACCCACGCTTAATGCCACCGTAAGCTGGCACCTCTGCATCAGGAAGATGCTCTGTGCCCTTGCCTGGCTGCATCCACACGGCTGGGGAGGGCCCAGAGACAAGCAGCCCATCGGATTTAACCCAGCTGGGAAGGAAAAGGTTGGTTTTGAAGTGTTTCGTTCCCCAGGTCAGTCAGCTGCATGAGGGAGGGAGCCAGCCTGTAATAATTTAAGCAGTCCTGCCATTACATGTGAAATCACAGCCTTAAAGGAAGTCAGTCAATTTAAACCCGTTCCTGAAGGGGAATAATTAAACACTCCAAAGATGTGGGAGAATTTTAAGTAGTCAGCAAGGATTTAAGACAACATATCATTCCTATTCAGAATTAAAAAAAAAAAAAAAAGATAAAACGTAGGCAGGCAAAGCAGACTTTTCAATGTCGACTGAAGGGAGCTACGTCAAGAGAGTCAATCAAAATGGGCTCACCTCTCCAGACTCAAAGGAGATTGAAGTTTTGAGGAGAAAACTGTGGCTGCACGGGCTAACTTATCAGTAGTGATGTATACCTGAAGGATGATGTAAAAATCTCCGGAACAGGAAAATCATGGAGAACTCCACAGGACAAAGGCTAATGGGGATGCAATGTACAAAGTTACCAAGTGCAAGAAAACTCAAGACAACTGGCTTCAGCAGACTAAAGTGATCTTCAGATCCATCCTGGGCTGGCTGGTGCAGGAAATCAGGAGGACGCAAAGCACCGCGCTCACTTATTTCCTAAATTTATCAGGATAATGTGGAAAAGAAATGTAAGTCCTAGTGGAGCCACTATTACCATTTGCCTGGCATCTCTGAAGTGCCCCATCTTTCAATAATTTTGTCATTATCTGCTCTTCGGAGAACTAATCAGCTTGACTTTACCATGTAAAGTGAGGAAAGCTCACACATGTGGAGCAGAGGCATGTTTGCAGGGAGAGGCGATGAGCCATTAGTCCCTAGCAAAAATGAGAGTGAAATAGTCAGAACCTTTCAGAGTATTTCAAATGATACCTGCATGCAATATGGATTATAGAAAGGCACCTCTGTGAGCATTATTCAGCAGAAATAGTTCAATCTTAATACTACTGTGAAGTATAGATCTAAGACTCCAAAGATAACTAAACTTATCTTAGCACTTCGAGACAAGGCACTGTAAGCACTGGTGTTGAAGAGGAAAGCGGAAAACAAGAAAACCTGTACATTTGTGAAATCAAAGCTCTGCATAAGCTTTTCTAAGTAACTAACGTGTTTTGGCATCTCAGCCGTGTCTGACACAATAGATATGCTGGACAGCAGGAGAACTGAAGTGGTTGCATGGGGTGACCAGAAAGGCAGCTCACCATGCACTGAGCATTGCGCCCCAAACAGGTGTTGACCTAGATAGAGATGAGGAAATGCCTGGAAATATCAAAGGGTTTGTGTTTATGGAACTTCTGAATTTCCCCAAGTACCACAGAACTGTTAAAATTGGTGCACGAGTGAGAATTCTTGGAAAAGGAATGAAGGAAATAAAACATGTCAATTATGCACATCACTGCAGAAAACAGAAAAGAGATCCTGCAGGAGGGTGAGGGAATGAGTGTGAACTCTTAAGTCAACAATGTATCCGTCAAAGGGGTAAAAGCAATTTATTAGAAGATCACATACACAAAAACATGGACAGCTCTTGTTGGTGGGAGATGAACACAGCAAAAACTAAAGAAAATACCTCCAGGCATCAACCCTTTCAGAATGGCTTTAGAAAGAACATGAAGATGAAATGGTAAAAAAAAAAATAAAAAAAAAAAATAAAAATTTTTTTACAGCCCATGGACAGTCCAAGACCCATGAACATATATAGATTCTCCAGGAGCTTTGAAGCTCTGCCATATTGCAACATCTTGACCTCAGTCATCTCAAGCTCACTCTCAAAGGCAGGCAAACCAAAGGCAGTGACCGTCAATGAGACTGCAACATGACTCGTAGCAATTACTTGAATCACAGGGTTCAGTGATCAAATCTGACCAAAGCTCAGTTCAGCTTAGCCTGTGAAACCACAAGGAATGGACATACTCAGAGGCTAAGAAAAGCCTTTCGTGCCTTCTACACCTCCCAGCGCACTGCAGGAATCGTTCATGTGAAGGGGAAGAGACACACGGCTTCACAGGGTCCCTCATCCAAAAAGCAATCGCGTCCAAGCCCTTCTGCTGCTTTGATGCTTGCCTAGCAGAAGCTTTACCAATTTGCAGCAGCCAGCATGTTGCAAATAGCTTGGCAAAGTCGTGATCCGACAATAAAGTAAACCCTGAGTTGGGTCTCCTCATACCAGCTGAAAAACACTCCAGCTTTACAAGGCAAACATGAACTGATCTGACAGGAGCTCACTCTACCAGGTCAAATTCGTTCAGGAGTTTTTGATGGCTTGACACAATGTACTGACAGGTTACAGGCTGGATCATCTCGGCGTGTGCAGCACCCCAGCCTGGACATGGATACCATGAAGCCCGCGTTAGAGCCTGAGGCTGGCAGAAGCCCTGCGCTGTGCTTGCTGGCTGATCCAGCTCAGGTGTGCTCGAGGAGCAATGCAGAGATTTGTTCTTACTGATGAGAGGAGACGGCCTGTTGAAGAGAACGGCTCTCAGCCTCGTGCCAGTACAAGGCACAGCCCCTGGATGAGCCCCGTGTGCCTGGCAAGCACGCTGCAGCACTCAGGGCTCACCAAGGCCACTGGGGACTGTTCCCTCCCCTACAGCGACCGTGCCTGGCAGCCCTGAGTGCCTCATTTCTGCAAGCACTGGGGCTCAAAAGAGATAAGTATTGCTGGCACTGTCTGTGGCTGCGATTACCATGGACTCCAGTCCAATTTTTGTTACTGTCTCCCACTCCAGCACAATCCAAATGCCTGTGGAAGGGGGTTAATTTCTTAATTTAAGAATCATTAGTGAGAGAAATTGCACTGCGCAGCTGTCTCAAGTCTTTACTAAAATGTCTCTACCAGCTGAGGATTTTTGATTCAAGTTGACCAGCTTTGTTCTCATGCATTTGACACCAACAGCAATAGTCATTTCGGGTCAATTAAATGTTTTCTTCTTTGTTTATCACCATAAGTCTTCATAATATATCTGGCAGCATTACTCCATCTGAATAGGCAGACACAGCATCCATAATGCATGTGAACTTGAAAATCACAAATAAGTGGATAAATACCAAAAGGCCTCACTTTCTCATCTGAATTCTTTATCTCCAGTTATTTGCTCACACATCCAAGGGCCTTGTAGCAGCAGAAGGCGCAAGGTTTGTCTTTGTATAATGATTTCAAATACAGTTTTTAATTGCTTCCTTGTGCTCCTGAGAAGCCAGCCCTGTCAGCACAAAATTATTAGGTGTGATTATACAGCAAAACCAAATACTGCTGCCGCATGTGCTAGCGTGCCCATCCTCGCTCCGCCAACCTGGCACAGGCAACGGGGGCAGCGAAGATGCAGGAGCATGGGCTCCAGCTTCTGCGAGAAAGCAGCACTCTAAGTGCAATTCCTCAGGAGCTTTTACTCTGCTTGTTAGCAGGAGCTAATACCCATGTTAATGCTATTGTTACTGTGCCCTAGAGCCAGCATGGTTACAGCAGCAGACACTGCAATCACTCCTTCATTTGGTTGTGTAGGCATGTCTGCTGTTTCAGTTAATAACCTCAGACTTGGCCTTAATTCAACATAGCCAGGTTGATCAAGCTTTTGACGCTGTCTCCCTCAGCATTCTCATTTGGAAGCTGGGGAAGTACGGGCTGGAAGAAAGGACTATTAGATGACTTGAAAATTGGCTGGGCTGCTAGGCTCAAAGTGTGGTAATCAATGGCTCAACATCTGGTTGGCAGCCAGTAATAAGCAGAGTGCCTCAGGGGTCAATACTGGGGCTGATATTGTTCAATATCTTCATCAGCTACCTGGGCGATGAGACAGAGTGCACCCTCAGCAAATCTGGGGACAGTACTAAATTAGCGAGGATGATTGACATTGCAAAGAGTAGAATTCCAACCCAGAGGGACCTTGAGAAATGTGAGGATGGGGCCAAACCGTGAAGCACTCACCATGAAACGTGAAGTTACGCACGTGGGTTGCCACCACAGCTGGCTTTGGTCCAAGCTGGGAACCGAGGGGCTGCCAGGCCAAGCATGAGCCTGCAGTGCACTCACCATGAATAACGCAAGCCTCATCCTGGGCTACGCGGCAGGGAACATGGCCAGTAGACCACAAGAAGCTCTGGTGTCCTTTGCCTGGTGTCAGGGAGGTCACACCTGGGTGCCACCTCCAGAAAAAACAGAGATGGGTCAGCAGAAGCTATTGAGATGGTTGGAGCTCGTGGCCTATGAGCCATGAGGAAAGTCTGGGGCCACCCTATTCAGAAAGGAATAGCCTTGGTGTTGATCTAATTACAGCTTTCATTGCCTGAAGGACAGGCAGGAAGATGGAGACATTTCCTAGTGTTTTCAGATATTCAGATATTTCCGATATTACAACAGCCACACAAAGCAGGAGGTTTGACCAGAGACCCCCTCCCTCCCCCTTCCACCAACACCTCCACGACCGTTAAGTTGAAGTCTAGACTTCTGGGTATTTTATTGTTTGTTTTTCAAAAAGGTAGCATATATTCAGAAATGTTAAGAGAGGATAATTGCGTGTCCAGTTCACTGTCAGACCTGAGCCTTATGACCCCCTACATTAACATCAGCGCTTGTTACAGGAGAGGGATAGGCATTTTAGAAAAATGCATTAATCTTGAATTAGAGGCAAATGATAGAGACACCAGACTTCCCCAGCTAAGCTACCTCACTGATTTACTGTGCTAGAAATGCAAATTATACTCCTAGACTTTTGTTAGCTCCTCATCCAGCCAGAGAAATATGGTGTCGTTTCATTCTGTGAATAAAGATTTCTTCCAGTATTAGCCCGGGGAGATAATCAGAACACCTATCAGCTTCCTAATCTCATTATAAAACTTTCTTCGAGTATCAACAACATTTTGTCACAAATCATATGCCCACAGATACCCCAGATTTTATCACCTGCTGGCATTTTGAAGTAATTTAACTAAGGAAAGACAAACCTTAGAACTCGGGGGAAGATTAAATGCAAGTTATTGCTTACAAAGCCTTCTTTTACCATTTCCCTGGACTTCCACAAAGCCCAGGAACTTCCGGACTGAAATGCAATGCCCCTTCCTAATGGCCATAACACTGGCTAATTGGCCATCAGCCCCCCCTCTTTTCTCTTCAATGCCTTCCACTCCACAGCCCTGGTTCTTATTTCTAAGAGTGACTTGCTACACCGGGATCGGAAAGACTGATTGTCTTCACTGTATGGGCAAAAATAAAATGCAATTAGGAAAAAGGAGTGCATTAAACACCCTCCTTGAGGGATTTCATGGCAAAAGCAGAACAGCCCACTCCACAGCTTTGCAGTAGAGAGCAGGTGTGCTGCTGCAGGTGCCCAAGGGATTGCTTATGCCAAGCCTGAGCACTTTCTGAAATCCCACATTACAGCTACTCTTTGCAGTAATGTTTTGACCTCTGGGAATAAATACTGCAAATTAGTGTTCTAACTTTGCATCTTTCTACAAATTAATTCTGTTGAGGCAGTAGATGATATTCCAGCGATAACCCACCTCTCCCACTCTTTCTTCCACAATAATTCACTGACAAGATCTCCTGACGTGCTTTTAAATGGGAGAGATCAAATTATATGTTTGCATGTAATCATTTAAAAAATAATAATATCTTCAAAAAATCTACAGCATTGTTACAGAACAATGGATTTAATTATTGGGAAATGAGCTATTTGCAAGCAATTTCACTCACTGCCTGTGCCTATCCTGGGTCTGGGAAACTCTGAATGATAAGAAAATTGAAGAAGCTCTTTGAGGGTAATTTGAGTCCCTGCATGTGGAAAAAGTGAACAGAAGAGGTTATTTCTTAACAACGCACAATTAGGAAAATACCACCAGGGTTCGAATCCTAGCTCCATTTATTTCCCCAGATTCTAGGGCTGGGCAAACAATCTCAGGAGGACAGAGGTTGGTCCCCCAGACTGAGAGCGAGATTGAGGTTACAGATGAAGACCCTTTGGAGCAGAGGATGTCCGTGGGCACAGCCTGTCCCATCCTCCCCAAGGGCAGGTGCTCAGCTGAAGCCCCTTGCTACAGGCAGGTGTGGAGAGGATCCAAGCAAGCCCTTTTGCACCCTTGTGCTCCAGAAATGGGGTGGTAATTATGACCTCCTGTTGAGGAGGGCACCACTACATCAACTGGTGCATTGATGTTTCATGTCATTCTCAGAGCTTATGCAATATCTCCAAAATAAACTGCAGCTGGGTCGCTTCACACCAGGACACTAATGTCAGGTCTGTCCACGCTCTTCCCTCCTGCAGCACGTGGCATATAGCTTCAGCAAGTGCGTGTTCCCAGCTTTGCAGGAGAGATTTTTCAAAGCAAGGTCTCCTGCTTCTTGCACTGAGAAGTCCTCCCCAAAAGCCCTTGCAGTCTCCCCATCAAAAGCAATAACGTAGAAAGACATCTTGTCTTGCCTCCTTAATTATTTGCCTGAGACCACACTCACTTTGTATTAACCACACCACACTCTGAATTTTGTGCCAATGCTCAGGAGAGAGGCATTAAGCTTGGGGCTTGGTGCAGTGCTCTGAACTGCTCCAGAGCTGCCTTTGGATTATCTCCATCGCAGCAGGACGCTGGACCGCATCAAATCCAATTACAGCTCTGCTGCCTTCTCATGGTCTGCTCAGCACCACGCCTGGATTCACTTGCCAGCACGGGATCCCTGGCTCCTTCCCACTCCCCCATGGCTGATCCACCCCATGCCCTGGCGCTGCTGGAATTGCCCAAGGATGGGTCCCAGGTTGCTGCTGGCTGCCCCACACCACGGCTCAGCCCCTGCAGCATGCCCTGCAGCCAACATTCTGATCATAATCCCCACCTAAGTATCCTCCAGCCAGCCTCTCTGCCATAAATTGGGATAGTAATGTACCGTAATCACATAATTCCTGTCAGCAAAAGTAAACAAGGATGGCTGAGTGATTCCCAAACAACACACTAATGGCCAAAGTAGAAAACTCCTGCTTCGCTTTTCCTCCAGTCTTTCTTAAACCAGCTTTCTCCTGTTCATATTTATTGCAGGTTTTTTCCTCATTTTTAGGTTTATTTACCCAGAGCTAACGAATAATGCTGTGAACATATGCTATAAACCACCATTAAGATGAAATTTGGAGAAAAGAAAATTACTTTGGTATGAGAGCTGAGGGGATGTATAACTAGTAAATGCCCAGTACAGATATTTGAAGGCTTCTTAGGAGAGGCCTCTTGAGATTTCTTGGTCAAATAAAGTGAGGCATTCTGTAGGAATTCTCTCTTCAAAGTTATTCTCATTTTTGTAACAGTTTGATGCAGATGCTGCTCAGGCAAAAGAGTCTACTATGGGCTTTTTCACATTCAAGTCTTTGTATCTCATTTTTACTGATTACCACAGCTGTTAAAAGCAGCAAGGTAAGCAGCAGCAGCAGATGCCATGTGCACTGATTTTAGTGTGGCTTTTGACAATCTTTCAATGCGCTCTTGCAAGCAAATGTGCACATGTGAAAAATATTCAGGAAGTTTAGCACAACACCAGCACAAAGCTTGCTGGAAACCTGGGTTTGCAGAGGAGCCATAAGTGACTCATTGTCAGAAAGGCGAGACATGAAGGAGGCTTCTCCAGACTACATCGCTGCCTAATATAATTCAATTTTTCATTAGTGACCTGGATGTTGCCCTGTAGAAGATGCTTATTAAACTGGCAGGTAAAAAAGCCAGGAGAGACTGCATGCACACTGGAGGACAGGATTATTACTCAGTATAAGTCTGAAAGGGATTTTTTTAATAATGAAAGTGACACTATCCAGTGGGATGTGAGAGCCCCTCCACTATGCTTGCAATGACCAGTTCAAAGTACTAGGCTATGGAAACCTCCAAATGCTGAATAATGACAGCATGAGCAGGGTCTGGAGTCCATTTCAGCAAACATCTGTTGACTTCCAGCAGACCTTGAGAGCCTGGTGGCCATAAAAGAAAGAGGACATTCAAGAACCAGTCAGGGAAAGCTAATCAGCTCGAGACAGTTCCCAGGTCTGCCAGCTTTTGAGAGTGAAAATGTTCAAATCCAGGACCAGGCATTTGAAAGAATACAAGAGACCATTGAGACACGGGGATTGTGTGCCAGGAAACAGCTGGAGCTGCAGGGCAAGCACATTAGCTTCGGGTTCAAAGGTTGGGCTGCCATAAACCCTTCGAAAGCACCACGAGGCAGTGCACATTGCAGGGACCAGAGCCAGGACATGGGGACTGAGTGCTTGCCCCGAGAAGTCAATCATCCTGGCAGGTACGCAGGAGGGCACAGCTTCCAGAGGACACCTGCAGACCTCTAGGGGCACAGATCAGCCTTGTACATGTAACATTTTGATAAAAGACCTGAAGGGAGTCTCCAGCCAGCTCCCCTGCCTCCCTCCATTAAAAAAAAATGCAGTTCTGCACTCCAGTGTAGCAGGTTTAGGCAGATTTTTCCTGATCAAACCAGAGGTGCTTGTTGGTTTTAGGTGGTGAGGTCAGAGCTGTTCTCAGAGAACGATGTTTTTTAGGCAGTTACTGCCCTTTCTCCCAGTGGGGATGAGCAGTGGCGTATCTCAGGGCACTGAAGGGACAGGCCATGCTTGCCCATCAAATTAAGGTTGTATTTCGGTATGATCTCAAATATTGATTAATTTCTTCAATCTAATATTGCCACTCATGATTCTGGAGTCCCATCAATCACAGGACCACGTGCACCTTTCAAACAGAACTAGAGCGTCTGTTGTATTACCTGAAGCACAGGAGCTGGAAGGGCTGGGACGGGGGGAACCCCAACAGCCACGATGCAATCCAGGCTCCAGGTCACAAAGAACCAAGACAGTGAGATGTGTCTGATAGCTACAGAGGAACTGAGAAAAAAATAAAAAATAAAAACCTTCGATTAACTAATGATTTCCTTAGGTCTGAAAGAAAGAGCAGCTAGGGTTTTTTTGTGGTTTGTTGTTGTTGGTGGTGGTGGTGGTGGTTTTGTGTTGTTTTGTTTTTTTTTTTTCTTTTTTTTCTGTTTGTTTGATACTGGTTAAAGAAAAATATAAGGACACTGAGCCCAGTGAGCTGGGCAAGACCAAACTGGCAGCAGCCCCCAAGGGAGGCATAGTCCCAAGCCTTAGCCCTGTGTAAAGGCTCAGCAGCCCAGCTACTGACCTCCAGAAAGGCAGCTGGGGCATCCTGTGGCTTTACAGGAGGCTTCAGTGTAGCCCCCCCCTCCCCCCCTCATTTGGGCTGCAGAGAGGATAGGAGCTCAGGTTTCCCCTTCCCAGGTCTCTCTGCCCCACCACCCAAGCCGTGTATTTATTTACCTTTCCCCTTTCTTTCCCCACACCCAGCAGACAAGAGCTGCATTTCCAGCCCACCTCCCTCTGCCTGGGCTCCTTGGCCAGGTGCATGCCCTCGGTGATTCAGGGCTCCTCGTCCCTCCCTGGCCAGCTCAGCCAGTCTCCCTTTACAGGGAATTTTCTCAGACTACCTCTGTCTTTGCTCATTGTAGCTAGAGTCGAGCCTAATAGACCGATGTGCCTGTAGCCCTCTGTTTATGTAGATGCCAGAGTTTTCAAAGTGAAAGCCCAAATCCAAACATCTCTGCAGCCCCATTTGCTTTACATCCAGCTACGACGACTATAGTACCAGCTGCTTGCATTTCTTGCATTTCAAGTTTTATTTCTGCCAGCAGTTCTTCCCTGTCTTTCCTCAAGCCATACCTTAAAAAACTCTAGCTTCATTTTCTCCCTTTCATCCCTGCATTAGCTCTGCAAACAGGCTCCGTGCTTCCCCTTTTTCCTACTCAAGTAAAACCTTTGTCTGGAAGCCTAGGCTGTCTGAGCCCAAAATTTTGTTTTCTCTGGTTACAGTCACTGTTTTGTTTGCCCATTAATGACACTCTGCTCCTTGCTGTGATCCTACATGGCATTCTCCTTTGATAGCGGGGTCCTAAACTTAAAGATAAGGGAGTTTTCTCAGAAGACTTATGCAGGGTGAACAGCAGACTCATGAAAAGCATCCTGCTCAAGAGGTGCTTGTACCTGGAGAGGCATTCACAAGTGTGTAGCTGGCTGCTCAGGCAACTCTGAATGGCCAAGTTATAAATCACTCTGCCATTGGTGATGGCCAACTCAGTTTTCTCTGAGAGCCACTGTCTCAGCTTGCACCCCAAGTGCCATCCCTCAGCTCTGGTTTTATGTGCTCAGTATTTTCACTTTGTTGGCAACTAGGCTCACGTGCCACCACTGGGCTATGTGAGGGGTAAAGGGCATCCGTGGGACTGTGGAAGCACCCACAGCAGTTCAGAGTGAACTCAGTGGCATGGCCTTAGGGGAGAAACACTGCTCTAGAAATTGCAGCCCAGTAGATTAATATCACCAGGACGTCGGAGCAGCCGTTGAAGTGCCTTTGACATCCTGCTTTCCAAAGTCAGGTCAGAGAACCAGACCTTTCTGCTCCCATGGTCAGCACCAGCTAACACCAGTGTCCTCCAAGTTCAGATAGGGACAAGATCACCCTCTTTTGGTACTCCTAGCAGCAGGCCAATAAAAAGGTTTCATAGCCTCCACAGAAAGGCCAAGAAGCCACCTCACCCATTAATTTACTACATGCTCAGGTCTCCAAACCAGCTTTGCACTGCAAACACTTCTGTACAATAACATCCCTCCAAGCCCAACAGAAGGTTTCTCCTCTCTAAAAACTTGGTTTCTTCCACAGGTCTTTTAGAAGAGACCCCGGAGCCCACCTCTCTGTGCCTTTATCCATCCCCACCTCTCCCTGCTCACACCTCCAGCCCTCAGCTGCTGCCCAAGCACCTGCTCCACTTTCACAGCGTGCCTTCCCATGTGGGTCCAAGGCCAGGAAAACACTTACATACATGTATTCCCTGTTGCTGCATCAGAAGATGGTGCCTTTCTTTTCTGATACCTTGGCTGGCTGCAGCAGCCCCCGACTCCAGCAGGGAAAATGCCCATAAGATCAAACAGCATCTTCTGGGGACCCACAAGCCCAACCTTACAAGCTTACTGACTGCACTGCCATCCTCCACAAACCAAGCCCTTCAGCACACACACAGTGCTGAGAGAGTCTCCCTGCACTGTGCACACTGGGAGCAAGGAGTTTACAAGCAGCCTCTAAAGTCCTATCCTTTCCCTTACAAACCCTCCCTTACCCAAATTCCTTTTTTTCAACCCTAACAGGACCCATATGGGCAGACTCTCATAACTCATTAGGTTCTCCGGCCCCAGCTTCACCCCCAAATCCTCTTGGGCTTAGGAGACAGACCTTGGCCAAGAACCACCTAGCAGCACCCCAGACCATAACAAACACCTCCCTAAGGCACCACATCCCACTTGCTGCTGACCCAGCTTTACCACAGAATAATTTGTGTTGGAAGGAACCTTAAACGGCATCTAATTCCACCCTTCCCACCATAGGGGCACACACCTTTCACCAAACCAGGATGTCCAAGGCCACCACCCATCCAACCCAGCCTTGAACACTTACTCTTCCTTGACCACTTTTACAGATCTCAGACAGCTGCTCATTGTTAGGGACTGGACATTAAAGCCTCCTGCCTCCACCACCTCCTTTCTCATCTCTCCCTGATAGGCACATGTTGGGGACAGGACTGCTGTCACATGAAGGTGATTTTTCTCCACCTGCCCCAAGCCCCCTGAGAGGGGGAGAGCAGTAACAAAGCTCCTACCTAGCTGGCAAAACAAGTGGGAGCTGGCGGAGCTCTCCTGCTCTTCTTTGAATATGTGCTGCTGGAATTTTAAACAGATTATGTAAGTGGCTCTCATTTAATCCATCTGAACTATCCTCTTTTAATCACATATGAGATCAAAGCTGCTGATTGTGAAATGAGCAGGGAGCCGAGCAGGCTCTCCCTAAGCTGGCCTGCAGTGGGTGAGGAGGGGACAGGCTGTGGGAACGTGTGCTGGGGCATGATGCTTTCCTCTTCTGTTTTACATTCCCACTAGAAAAATGGGAAGCACAAGCACTGCTGCTACTTTCTATGAATTTATTGCAGCCTTTCCCTTGCACCTCTGCAACCCAGAGATGCATAGGGACATGTCTGTGCTTGGATGTGGGGGCACTGCAGCTTGGCTGGGAAGCCACTCCTCAAAGAAAGAGCAGTTCTCTCTAAGATTTATATAGTTTACCTTTTTCATTTCTCCTCCTGAAGTCTGACATTTAAAAATGTGTAATTGTGTTTATCCTTGGCAAGCTGTGAATGGCTCCCCGGGCTGCCCGTGCCTCCTGCACTGCTGTATAAATTACACTGACAACCCCTTATTACAAAGGGAAAAATAAGTTAATGGAAAAGCAAAGCAGAAATAGATGCATAAAAATCCCAAAGTGCCCAAGTCAGCAGAATTGGCCCCACGTGACAGTCATTGCCAGTATTTAATTAAACAGGGATCGATCGTGTGGGTGAGTGTGAGTTTGTGTGCACACGTGGGGAGGAATCAGTACATTTATCCTGTATTTATTTTTTGATAGTAAAGAGTTATTGATACCGCACTGGCAGCCACCCCTGCAGGGTGATGAGCAGTGTGGCTGGGAAGGGAGGGGTGTACACAGCCTGCTTTGAGCAGAATCCCCATCTCCCAAAATCATCCTCTCCTGGCTGGTGGGGAGCCAAAAAGCCTGGCCGGCCCTCGGGGAGAAAGCGTGGGTGCTGCAGAAATGCCAGGAGCACCAAGGTGTGAGTAACAAATCTGCATGGCAGTCTTGGGGAACGGAGACCACGTTGCCTCCTGGAGCAACCTGTGGTGGTTTGGGGATGTGGCTCTGGGGATGGAGGCTCACAGATGTGCAAGGAGCCATGAGGGTCAGCAGACCCCAAGCCATTCCTGCAGGATGCTGAGCTTGGTATTTGGAAAGAAACATCAAGCAAGACAAGCCAAGGTGTAGGACCTGCAGGCCAGGACTTGGGGGGGTACCAGAGACATTTTGAAGGTGCCATGAACAAATGGGAACTGCAGCAGAAAAGCAGAGGTGCAAGCGCAACCCCTCACTGGTGGTGATGGGGTGACACAAGCAGCAGCTGCAGAGCTTGCAGGAAGGCAATGGGAGGGGAGAGGTTTGGAGGCAGGGGAAAGCTGCCTGGCTCTGCCATCATTTGGACGACAAGGAAAATCTGGGCTCTCAGAAGATGCTGGATATGGGGTTGGAAATTTCCTGTTGTTCATGGTGGTTTGGGGGCTCTCCTGAAGACTGGGGACCTGTGACAAGGCTTTGCATCCCTGCTCCCTGCTCAGTCACACAAAACATAATTAACCTCTGGGATAAAATGCAATATCTGAGCAGGAAAATTATCTAGGGAGGAAAATCAGAAATATTTTGTAAAAGTGATAAGTTTCAAGCAGAAGGACTGGGCAGAGGTGGAAATTTACAGTTGGAAACACTCACCTCTGCCAACAGGAGCTGGAAAGGTGTTTCCCTCTGGGCTGCTTGTCCAGGACCTGCCACCACCGAGCCTCCACCTCCCTCCTCTGACCCCATCAGTGCCCCCAGCACTTGTACAGACAGCAGTCCTTGGGGTTTGGGCAAAATGTGTACAGCACTAAGTGAAGGTGTGCAGGTGTCAGCATGGGCTCCTCAGCCAGATCGATTCAAATCCAGCCATCCTGGGAGCAGAGCGAAGAAGTTAACAGCTGCTGGAAATTGCACACAGCTCCTTTCATATCCACACATTTTTCTTGCCTAATTGGAGAGAGCCAAGCGGTTGGGCAGGAGCTGCACGAGGCTGGGGAGCCGGACTCCAGCTCTGACACATGGCTGCAGGAGGCTCCCTGGGGCACCAGTTGCACCAGTCTGCTCTTAATGGGCCCAGAGGCAGCAGAAGAACCCTCCTCTTTGCCTGCATCAACATCCACATGCTTTGAGTACATAGGATTAAAAAATATAAATTAATTACTTGTCTTTCTGTTCCCCATCCCCTCTCTGGCCACGATGCAAGAAGTGCTTGGTATGGAGGAGCTGCTCTGAGTTTTTTCGTACCACCCCCTCTGCAGCAGCAGCCGAGTTTCACTCCTGTAAATGTTAACCAAGAATTCAATGCAAAGAAAATAAAACCCCAAACAAAACAAGAGGAATAATTTCTATTTTTGCTCGGTTTTATGTTCAGTCTCGCAGCCCTGACATCTTCCAGATAATGACTGAAAATCCCTTCTCCCTGCAGTCTGGACACCAATCAATACTCCACAAGCAATTTCCAGTGCTTGGCTTGCTTGTTAAAGACCTAACATTCCCTTTCCTTGAGAAGTGGGTGGCACAGTGAGTCACAGAAAGCTCAGCAGGATGCCATTTCTACCTGATGCAATGCTGAAGCAGGGCTTGAAATCAGCTAGAAAAGCTATTTTCTGAATCTCAGCGCTAGACTGCAGAGCCCTGAGGAGCCTTGCTGGGCAGCAGGTCTCGGAGGTCCCAGTGGAGCCATCCTTCCTGACCCAGCACCAGGAGCGGTCCTGGGATCACAAGCAATGGGGAGTCCATCCTCATCTCCGGGGTTTTTAGATGTGCTCATGATAAATCACTGCAATGTGTCCATCACGAGCGCTCCTGTCCCTATCAGCAGGACAACGCGCTCACTGCTGCACGTAGCCGTCCCTTCCATTCAGAGAAGAACATTGCAGATGTCTAAGGTTTAACAGGGCTCCAACAGCCCCCATCCATCAACCTGACAGCCCTGCAGGAGCCCCAGACCCATCTCTTGCCCCCTGGAAGATGCAGAGCTTCGATAAGGCGCTTTGCAGCAGAAGGCACCAAGTCCCATCTCAAGGGCTTGGTGGGTTCATCGGTTTCTGCAGGGGCTTTTCCAGGGGATGGAGCCTGGTCCTGGCTGACTGCATCCCAGCTAGGATGTGGCTGCAGTGGGGAGCTTGCAAAATGCCTGTATTCCTGCTGTCACCAGCTTAACCTTCTCGACAGCAAGGAAGCCCCCAAGGGAGCTCCTCAGACTGACAAAATGCCTTTCGCTTAAAGTTGCTTTGCTTAATTACTCCGGGACACGTTTAAAAATATGATGTGCCACGAGCCTTTGAAGTTCAGAGAGACTTTAGCAGGTGCTGTAATCCCCTTATCCTAATCCTGATGACCAAGATATGTTGGCTGCCCTTTCTCATGGTCTAGCGGGACTCGGGCAGTTTTAAAGCTGGAGTCTTTGCTTCCCTCGGATGAGACTTTCAGAGTCACAGTGATCTGTCTTCAGCTTGGGTGGACCAAATACCTTGTTAATGTGTTTATTCACAGCCGTGCCTTATTAATATCCTCCTGAAAAAGCTCAGGTGAGCACCCAGAGGACAGTGGTTTGTTCTTCCAGCTGCACACATGTTCAGGTTGATTTTTGCAGAAGGAAGAGAAAGGTTGCAGACCAAAGGATGCAGAGACACAAGGACCCCCTTGCTCTGGAGGTGGCCAGGGAGGGCACTGCAAAAGCTGGGCACTGCTGCCATCCTTCAGCCAGAGCAAGCAGGGGAAGGATTTGTGACTTTTGTGCAAACATCAGGAGTGACTGTCCAGAGTGCTGCCAAGCATACGACTAGTTAAGAGCCGAGCTATGAGCATGGAAGAGCTAAAGGCACGTTGCTTCACTGGAGACCTATGGGTCTGCCTAAGTGAGGGTGGGGAGACACGACAGGAATAACCAGAAGCAACCAGCAGAAAGCCAAGGGTAGCCAAAGCAATGTTTTGCAGCACTGTGTTCAGAGAAAAAAAAAAATAATAAAGAGGGAGATCTGGGGCAGCGTGTTGGCTGGGGAAGAGGCTGGGAAGGCTGGTGGCAGCAGTCCCTCCTGCTCCGCCTCTGCTCACCCGCTGAGCAAGGAGTCATTTACAGCAATGTTCTCGCACACAAGATGAATTCCACCAGAAATACCTGGCTCTCTTCTAAGTTCCATATTGGAAATAGCTGCCAAAAGTCAACTCTGAATATTAGCTAACTATTTCAATCAAATTATATAACTGCATGATGTAGAATAACTTTAGAAATAAAGTCAATTGCAGAATAACAAATGATGTATTTACTGCAGTGGAGGTGCTTGAGCTTTCAAAGCTTACAAAATGTCTTCTCTTTTTTTTTTTCAAAATTAAATTTCCTTGAAATCAATGTATTCCCATGGAAATTCTTTATTACAACAAAATGCCATTTAAATGCCATTTTCTGGTGGAAATGCTCTGTTGGTATATTATTGACACGGTTCAATTACCGTGCTCACACTCGCAGTAGCAATGTGCCAGACAAACAGCACCCAGGGCTCATTCCTCTCTTCCTCCAGACAACCTTTTGTGTCCCCACAGCCTTGGTGGCTGGACTCCAGAGAGGATTCATCCGGAGTGCCTCAGCACCTCCTGCTTGCAGAAGTCCCTCTTTTAAGTCCCCCGACCTCCTGTGCCCCCTTGGGTCCATCGAGGGCCACTTGTGGGATGAGGTCAGGCCTCCCCCAGGAGCAGCTGTGCCCACGCTGGACCCCACAAGGGACACGAGGCTCAGCCCAGCCCTGCTCAGGGAGAGGCGCCCAGACCCGTTGGGTTTCTCCAGGCCTGGGAGTCATTCATTTGACTCCCATCGTGTGCTCCTCTGGCAACGGATTTGCATCTCCAGCCTTTGCATTTCAGCCGTGTGATTTCTCCTGCTCCAGGGATCCCACATGCCCAGTCTGCTTACCACCAGACTGGTTTACACCCAGCCTGCCTGGTTTTGTCCCCAAATGCCCTGGCCCTGTTGGAATCACAGCCCTAGCAAACACCCAGCTGCCCATGCTCAGCTACTCCTTGGATCCTTTCATCCAGTACACCTGGAGGAAACTTCTTTGAGAAGGGTCCCACCAGCTCACGCCCCAGCAGACACCCCCTGCTTGAAGCTGTGTGCACCCTGTGCAGAAAACCCCTCCGGTCACTGTCTCCTGAGCACACAAACTGCTGCAGTCATGGCAAGGAAGGGCAGGTGCCATGGGGGCCAGCAGGAGCTGCCCATTCCCCACCTCTGGGCACGCTGTGGGGTAAGGAGGCAGCACGGCTCATGGCCAGGAGCTCAGCCCAGGCACCACGATGCTCTGACCCCCAGGAGAACCCAAGCCTCAGCCCTGCGGGGTTTCACCATGGCCTCAAAGTTTGTTCTTTTCATGAGGAAACCAGGTAACCTATAGACCTACGGTGAATTAATGGAAGCTATGTAGCTGTGCGGACACACTTGGGTCCATTTTTTTCCCCAGGTTTGGCAGTTCATTAATAACAGCCCAATGGTGCAGAGGAAAATATCACCCCAAACCATCAGCAAGGCACGGCTCGGATCCTGAGATGTTGGTGTTTTTGCTGAAAGGAAAAGGAAAATTAAAAAAAAAAAAAAAAGTCATACTGGGCTGTAGAAATTCAGCCTTCCAGTTACAAGCAGCCAAGCAATTCACAGCAAACATTTTACTCGATTCATTTAGCCCTTTCTCTTTTTATGAAATATTTGCAGTCTTGGTTCTGTTCCACACGTGTTTGCTGATGAAGCGGCTCCGTTAATCGCTGGCGTGCGACCACGGCGGCCCCTGAGCTCTCAGCTTGCCCCTTGTTCCTTTGCCTCGAGAACTGGGAATTCAGCTTCGCAGGCTGCGGGTGACTTCACGCTTTCCTTTGTATATTCGTGTGCAGAAAAATGGTCTTGAGTCATTACTTGAGGGACTGAAATGAAAAGGAGTCAAAGGAAAAGATTATAGCAGAAAGATTACAGTATGAAATGACTGATTTTTATTTAACACATTAACCAATATGCTTTTTCAAATATAGGCTCAAGCTACTTAAGGCAAAGTTCAAGTTAATATTGATATTTGAAGGAAGAAGCACTTTCATATTAATCACCAAACTATTAAATGTCTGTTATGAGACAGAGCTTATGGGCTGCGTCTCCAGACACATTTTCAAATGGTTCGGCCTATCTTTGATCCTTCTTAATGATGGTGAGCAATTATACAGTGGGTTCAGAAACACTTTTACCATGCCACTAGCATGGGAGGCTTTTTTTTTTTTTTTTTTGTCTTTTACTTTTTTTTCCCAGTGTTGTCAGATAATATCTCAATAACATTTCTGGGAAGCAAAACCAACCATCCTCGACCCACCCTGAGTTTTCACTGATGCATTCCCAGCCATGCAGCCTAATGGCAGCAGGCCAGAGCCTGACATGAAATAACCAAGTGAGGGACGTGCGGGGTGCTCCAGTGGTGCAGAATAGTGCGTGCTTCTGCTTGGGCCGGGGATGCACGGAGTTGTCCACGGCGGGTGGGGAAGGGGTGGATGCTCCGCGTTATCCTCCGCAGGGCGGCCCAGGCATTGCCATGGCAACTGCGTGCGGGGGGGCAGTGATGCTGCGTTGTACCGAGGTGGGACGTGCAGGGTGACCCCAGGGCCCTGGAGTGGAGGGAGATGGGTTGGCACCATGAGGGGGTCTGGGAGGGACACGTGCATGTGTGCGTGCATGTCTGCATGTTTGTGCGTGGGTGTGTGTGTGCTTGTCTGCATGTGCACAAGTGTGTGAGTGCATGGATGCATGTGTCAGTGCTTGTGGACATGTGTGCATGCATGGGTGTGTGTGTGCATGCTTGTGCATGTGTGTGTGTGCATATGCAAATACATGTGTGCATGTGTGTGTGCATGTGGTCATGCATGTGCATGTCTGCATGCATACATGCGTGTTTGCACACCTGTGCATGTACCCATGTGCACATATGCACACACAAAATTGTGCATGTTGGCACATTTATTAACACAAAATTGTGTGTGCAGCTGCACAGTTGTGCCTGAACCTCCACACGCATGTGCTCCCGCTCTTGTGCATGCCCTGCTGGGTGTGCGCTGTGCATCTGCACACATCTGTGGGGAGGGCAGGGTGTGTTGCAGTCGTGCAGTGCTCCCTTTGGCCATGGGATGCTCAAGCACGTGTGCTTATGTGAAAAGAGGCAGCAGATATTCCTTTCAGCAGCAGCAGAGAAAGGCTGCCAATACTGCAGGCGTAGCACCAGGCATCAGAGAGGGACGGGTTCGCACTCGGCTTTTTCACACTTTACCATTTCTGCATTTTCTATCGTAACCCTGTGCCTGTGACCAGGGCTGTGGGTGCCAGTGCCTGCAGGGACACGGAGAAGCATCACGCCCCCATCCAGGGTGTGAAAATGCCCGTGCAAGAGACGATGTGTTTGAGAAGGCAAAGTGCACAGAGCGGCAGTGTCCCCACCTGCCCTCCGTGCTGCCATCCATGCGGGAGGATTCATCCTGCATTCAGCTGTAGCATTAGCTGCAGCTGCCCAGTCACATCCTGCACCCCTGCACTCAGCATGACACTCAGCTCTGCCGCAGGTGGCCAAGGCATCACTCAAGTGGTTGTGCATCCGAGCAGCATCCTCCTGCTCAGCCCAGGTCTCTCCTGGCCAGTACACAGGGTCAGGGGAAGGCACGCAGGGCGGAGGCTGGGTGCATGCGCAGGAGATGAAAAGCTCGCGGGCATGAGGAGGGCACCGCTCCCCACCTTCGGCTGTGCTCAGCTAGCAGCAAGTGTAGCGGCCAGCAACATAAGGTGCAGCTTCCACCTGAGGTGTGTTGCAGCATGTTCACGCGAATCAGCTCTGGTGGAGAGGAAATGGGAGCTGGGGATGCACGCACCTCTGGTCCAGAGGCAGATGGCAAATGCTGGGACGCCCAACAAAGAGCTCTCCCATGGAGAGCTGCTGATTCTGCGTTTGCACATGCAAATGTGAATGTATTTCTGCCTCTACAGCTGCAGACATAAACATCTGCAGACAGTGAAAGCCATCTTGGTGAATCCCGGGGCTTGGCAAGGTCCTGCAAAAGCTCTTCCATGGCATTGTGCCTGCAAGGCAAAGCCCAGGGATGTCCCAAGGCTCAATCCTCCTGCAGGTCCCACGAGCTCTGGTCAGTCCCTGAAAGTCCACCTGATATGGGAAGAGTCAATGCAGCAAGGAGGGGCAGAACATCAGCACAACAGCCCAGGCACATGGCAAAGAATCTCACCAGGGTCACTGTGAGCAAGAGGGGATTTCCATGCTGCACCACCCTGTTCAATCCCCTCCCCGGTTAGAGCACAGGAGCAGCAGGTCTCGGATTTGGCTACCAGCTCTGGCAGTTGCATCACAGAAATGGCACAAAACAGGCTGGAACCATGCCAGTGGGTCACACCATCTAATGTACCCTCTGCCCCCACCCAGAGCTCCAGGTCCATGTCCCCAGCCTGGCAGAAGAGGGAGAAGCTGGGCAGGGGGCAGCTCTGGATGGACACCTGTGTGCCTGGCAGGCAGGGGAAGGTTCTGCAGAGCTGATCACTCAAACCCCTTCTGTGCAGTTTCTGCTGAGTCCTTCCAAATTTTTCCTCTTTGAAAATTGGAGGGTTTCATTCTGCTCAGTTTTGGTGTCTTATTAGCCTCAGCTTTCCTTGTCCCGCTGGGTGGCTCATTAGGGAGCAGATAATGAGCTTTCTCTGCCACTGCTGATAGCGCTTGGTGCAAAATCCTTAACAGATTCATTTGTTTCCCAAATATTTCTTGCAGATTTGGTTCAGATAGGTGTTAAAACAATGAAATAGGGAGACACTTTAAAGAAATCAGATACAAATGAAGTCTCTTTGTTCACCAGGATTTGCCAGTGTTGTGTCAGAGATGCCCCACCGGGGGAGTTTTCAGAGGCACAAATGGTCTATAGGTGGCCAGATCCTGCTGAGAAACACAACTCACACCTGATGGCAAGCAGTCTCCCACCCAAAACCTGTGATGGTGGAGCTAGACCTGCTAAAGGTACAAGAAATACAAACATTGGAGCACAAACTCTCTCCACAAAGATGCATTTGAATGAGCATCTGGTTTGCAGAAATTTTGGGCGAACCACAAGCTCCTCATGTTCCTGTGCAACCTCTGCCACTCCTCAAAGCACAAAAGCTGCTCATTTCAAGTGGCCAGATTTGCAGGGAGTGAAGGGAAAATGACGGCTATTAGACACACTTTTGTACCTGACATGCAGGTTTTTGTTTAGATAACAATGAATTCTTTGCTATTATGGGCACTTTCAAGCATAGCTGTTTGGATAGTGACATCCACAGCAGCATCCTGGCATGAAAAATCCGGAGTATATAAGGAAGTATATGGTCCTCCATGCATCACGAGTGTGCGCCTCACAGGTCAATCAATTTCAAGCCAGCTCTGACTGATCTGGATAGTGTGATATCACGGCTGGGCTGTCTGGTTTGGGAGCTCTGTGCTCATATTCCACACACAGGATAAATAGATGTGTAGAAAAAATATGATGTGGTGTTTTTCCAAGGTGTCCACTTGCTCCACCTGCCCTAGCAGCAATGTTCCCTGCTGTCACGAATAACACAAATCACAAATTTGCAAGCGGCAATTTCTGTGACTTCATTTGCGGTAACCTGTGAATGCATTTTGAGTCATGTTATTTAAAAACTGCTCTTTTTCTATACTTTCATCACTTCCCTATCAGGAGGAAGGACATGGGAATGCAAAGTTAACAGACTCGCCCACTCTGTTTGGAAAAAGAGGAGGATCAGCCGGTGCCCAGAATTTATAAAAATATTGCATGCTCTGCAGAGCTCGGAGCAGCACAGAGGGCAGGAAAGCAGCACCCATTAGTACTGGGAACCTGCCCCAAATGCGGTGTCATGTGAAGATACAGCTAATAATGTTGTGCACACAAAGATCTCCAAGCTTGGACATCTTCAAGTAGCACAGTGGGACGTAGGCAGTCCCTTTTGTTTGGGTGATGTATACGGCTTCCCATGCGCTGCTGAAGCTGCAAAGGCTGATGGCAGGAGGATTACTCACTGGTTGGCCTCCTTATCTCTTAAAGACCCAGGTGAGAAGTTCAGGCTGGGCTGCAAATTGACCACTTAATGTGTCTGGATCCAAAGCTTGGTGACACCCATCAGAGAGTCCCCACAATTTCCACCTGCATCCTTCTTTACAGGATGCTGCACCCTGGAACATCCTTCCAGCACTAATGCAGCCCCAGGGGATGGCCAGGCAGGCTTGTTTCTCCCTCCCCTGCCTTACTGCAGGCCACAGGAGGCTGCAGAGGAGACAACAAAGTCCCATTTACAAAAGACCAGCAGGTCAGTGGGGGCTTTACCGGTGCACTGTGCTAACCCCCCCGAGCAGGCACTGCTTCACTCATGACAGTGAGTGCACCACAGCCCCCATTACTTGTCCCATACATCACATAAACCAAATCTGCACCTGCCCAGTAGACTTCTCTGTGGGGACAATTCCTGCCACCCTAAAAGCCTCAGAGATGGGTTAGTGTCAGCAGCATGGGGTTAGCCCAGCCCTGGTCCCACCAGGGATGGGGCAGGGGATCCTCTGGGGATGGATTTGACCCAGAAAACCACAAGCACCGCTCCCAGTCCCCAGTGTCAGTGAGGGGCAGGGTCCCCATGTGCCACCACGGTCCTTTAGGGAAAAAAAAGAGGGCCCCACCTTGTGAGGCAGCATGCTGGGGGCCAGGACAGGAATGCTGTGGTCACAGGAGCCACGCCACAAAGGTTGGGCCTGTGGGGACCTTCAGCAAAGCCCCGTCACCGCTCCGATGTGCCAGCAGCACTCTGCGTCCCTCCTGAAAGGTGAGGGAGCATTTAAGCCACTTTAAAGCTGCATAAAACCTTAAACCCTTAGTGTCACATAAGGACTTAAACGCCTTAAGACTGTAGCAGATCCTAAGGCAGAGTTAAAGCAACATAAGCCCCCTTTAGCTTCCGTGGTCCTTGAAGGGCAGTCATAGGGCTTGGCAGGGGCTCCACTCCGACGGCCCCACAGAACCAGGCGAGCTCCCCAGGCTGTAGAGCTCTGCCCCAAAGGTTCCCACAGCAGGCAGCCCTGTCAAACGGAGGTGATTTTCTCTCTTCATGGTGGGTATGAAGAAGCAGGCCTTCCCTGGGCATCAGGTGTGTCTGCGAGAGGACGAGGATGCTGCCAGCCCGAGCCAGGGGGCAGGGGCACACTGCCGGGCGAGGACGTGCGAGGTCAGGACGAGATGCCCACGAGCAGACAACGAGAGTGCCCCATGCAAACACGCACACCCTGATCCGCAGGGCTTATCACAGGCTATGAAGACACATTTTGTGGAAAACCCTGTTAAGATACTGGCTGCACATCACTGCTTTAAGCCCCTACAGCAACTTAAACTGGCTATAATGTTAAGCCTTTAGAGTATTTTAAACTGCTTAGATTGCTCAAAAGACCAGCTTAATCTTAAACTGCAGCGCAGCTGCTTAAACAGTTTAAGCTGATCTAAAAGCTCGCAGGAACACAGAGTGCTTGAACTGTGCTCAGCCCTGTTTGCTGACCAAGGCACGGTGCTGGCCCTCTCACACCCTACACAACACTGAGGCCGACCCAGAAGCTGTTTTCCTGAATAAACCTTGAGGAGTTTGCACAGCACAGTGGGAATCGCCACCTCTTGGGTGTCAGCCATAGTGGGGTTTGGTAGATTTTCAGGAAAAAGTCCTCAGTAGTTGGGTGCTTTCTTGCACCGCCCAGCAGCAGGGAATGCTGCTTGTTGCCTTCCTCACAAAGAAGCAATTGCTGGAATCTCCACCTGGTCTGAATGGGGCATATGTGGGAGTCAGGTTGCAAGAACTTGGAATTAAATGCTTTTTATAAATGTTTGGAGAAAATACTTGATCTCACAAAGACTGTTAACATCTCTGTGCTTCAGGCTGGGTCTCCTTGACACAGGCAGAAATCAGTACGTAAGGGAAGTTCAGCAGCTACAAGGACAGAGGATGATGCTCCATCTCTGAGCAGAGTGAAGCCACATCCACACCAGCACCTGGTCCATTAACAGTTCAGCCCAGTCCCATGCATCTCATCCCAATGGGGCCATTTATTTTTTCCATTCAGAGAAATACAATGTTCTGGTTTTGGTTTTTAATTAACCTTTTCTAAAAAAAAAGTATCTCCTTTCTCTAGAAAATGTTAATATTTTCTTCTGGAGATAGAGCAACTGAAAAGGAAAACATCTCTTGTACAGATCTGTCCTGGCTTCCTTTCTTTGAGCTCTCCTCTTTTTTAACACCCACAAATGCAAGCAAGGACTTGTGCAATGCCTGGATTTGCTTGGGAAAAATGGGTAATTCTCTCCTGTGGCTAAATTCTGCCTGGGAAGCCTGCCCAGGTATAAGAACAGGCAAATGTGGTGCCCAAAGTACAAATGACATTAGGTTCAGCAGAAGCTTTGCCTACTGGATGAACTCACTCGATAACAGAAATGGTGCTGGTGATCTTTGTCTTACAAATGAAACTCAGCTTTTGTGCCATCATGATACTGAGATGCAAAGCAAAGTGTTACCTGCCCAGCTGTACCAAGCACCCATGGAAGACTGTGGAAAATTTGTGCTGTAATTTTTGCCCTTTGGCATATTTAATCTTACTCAGTTACTCGAGTTGCAAAGGAATTTGCTCCTTTTTCTGCAGATGTATCTTATACAACTTGCAAGTGCATAACTTATAACCACTTTGACATGTTTATCACTTGGAGTTTAAATTGATTTTGCCTTTTATTTTGTTTTTCTAATGCTTTTTATACCTGGACCCATGGAGTCTTGTTCCTCCTGCTGATGCTAACTAATAGACCTTAATTGTCTTCCAGGGCTTTTGTGGCATTATCTGTTTCCTAATAACTGGCTGGAATACGCTCAGCAGCACCATGGCACAATGCTTGCACACCAGCTGTTGACACACACACACAGATAGAGGGGTCACCACTACCAAGAGCAATTCTCCAACACGGCAAAGGTTATGAAACACTGCAGGGCTCTGGGAACACCTCCAAATGTCCGTGTACTTACCCAGCTCTTGCAAGGGGCTTTAAGTCCCAGCCTCTCTCCAGTAACATCCAAAGATTTTCACAAGGTCTTGCTGAGATAGGAAAAACTAAAAATAGGGCTCATGATCTGCGGAGGGGCCTGGGGGTACCGGAGAAAAGGCCACGAGTGTCTCTGGTCCTGCTTATGAACTCACCACGGATTAGACCTCAACACGGCGTCCTTCTGGCAGCACTCAGCACTCACATCACACGCCCCTGCTCACATAGAGGGGGGATGCCTTGCAGGCAGTGCTCCCCCCCTGCTCTCCTGCCCACCGAGACACCAGCTGCCGGTCCCCAGGCTGAACACCAAAGCCCTGACACACGGCAGGGCCGGATCCTTCCCCTGCCTGGCCTCGGGGAGCTCTCCCTGGTGTGCTGGGAGCACCTGGGACTCGGTGAACTTGTTAGTTTGCTCTCGAGCTCAGGAATCATTATCATTTATTGATAGGATGCCTTTGCAAGCCCCAAGGCACTCGTGCAGACTCGCAGGCTGTGCACACGAATTGAGCTCACCCGGTGCAGAGAAGCAGTTGCTGCATGCAGAGCTACAAAACTGTTTTGGCCAGGATGTACACGAGGCTTTGGCAAGTACAGCATCAACTATCCCTTTGTATTTCACACAACACATAAAGAAAGAAAAGGGCAGCTCAGGTGGTGCGGGTACTGTTCCCTTCCTTAATATACATGAACGTCTTTAAAATGCAGAATTTCCTCTGAGTGCCATGAGTCTGCAGTGCTGGCTTTTGGACCCACTCCAGTGGCCTGGCAAGATTTCGACCTGGAAGACACCCACCTCTGCTCAAACTTAATTCCAGCATCACATCCCTAATTGAAGCCTGGGCTAGGCTCCACTTGATGGTGCTGGCGGATGAAGAGGGCTGCATCAAACAGCCTTTGCTGCATTCGCTGCTCAGGAAGGAGACGCTGCAGCAAGCACAGAGCTGGAGGGAGCTGGGTGCCTCAGCTGGTCATCCAAGGCGGAGCAGAGGGCCCAAATTCAGAGTGGCTGGCTCCTGACGTCCCTGGCTACATGCCAGGGTTGGGATAGAGCCAAGTTTGAAGCGATCCTTCAGGAGTCAGGTGCAAAAAGGTGAAGTAATGTGTGTTTTTTCGTGAGTTTCAGGTACCAGAAAAGATATGGGGAAAATCAAGAAAATCCTCTATTTGTGTGCCTGACATCCCACCTGACAGGACTGTATGGCTCCCTCCAAAACACTCCATCACAGTGTTATTCCAGCCTCGTTGACCCCAGCCCACCCCACTTACCCTGTCCTCTACCAGCCCTAGCCCATGCCACCCACCCAACCCCAAGTGTCCCTCATGTAGCATCTCCACCAACTTTGTCAGCTTCCTACCCTCAACTTTTTGTGAGCTGCCATGGGCAGAAATGAGAGAAACTTATCCTATAATCCAAATTCCTCAGGTGTCTCCTTCAAGAGAAGGACCGTGGGCTGTGGTGCATTGTGAGTCTGTTTTCTGGGCAGGTTGTGGTCCTGGTGTTACAGCAACATTGTCTCCATGAATGCTGGTTGGAGCAGAAATGCAACATCCCTCCCTCTCTGTGTGCCTACGAGAGGATATTCCTGTAGTCAGTGATCAGAAATGGAGTGACTCAGTCAGACACAGCATTTCCAATAAATGGGCAATGAAAAAATCTTGAGGTCAAAGAGAAGCTGGTGGTGTTTGCTAATGGGATGCTTCAAAGTGCAAATTCATCCTCAGGACCGGTTTCTGGTCACTTCTGCCCAATCAAAGCTCTGGGCTGGAGGTGCCTAAGTTTTCAAGGCTTCTCAGATAATGGAGGTGTTTGGACAGACTGCAACAGAATCACAGGATGGGTGAGGTCAGAAGGGACCTTTGGAGGCCGTCTTGTCCCCATGGCAGTGGGGTGGGCCACGCAGAGGTGGAGACAGCCCCCAGGTCCCTCTGCAGACCAATGTGGGATGAAGAGGAGGTGTGCATGACTTGGAGATAAGTACCAAATAAGTACCAAAGGCTAAGGCAAAATGTTCTCCTGAGGAGTACCATCAGGTTGGCTCCCAGCTTCAGCCAGGACTTCAGGGAGCTTGCCTGCAGGGACAGGGACAGCGATGTCCCCGTGTTCACCATACCCCAGGAGGGGCTCCTGCCCTGCCAGCAGCACGCCTGGGCCCAGCTCCCACGTCTGAGCAGCACAGAGACGATGTCCTCCCCTAACTGGGTTAGAGGAGATTGGATTAGCAATTTGTGAGTTAGTAAAAGTCTAAGAATGGAAGATAAAACAAAGTGTGACAGGCTAAGCAGCCCTTGTCACCGGGGATTGATCACGGTGCTAATAGCCAGCGACAGCCGCACATTAATAACACAATAACCCAGCTTTGGATATTGGCACTATCACAACCCTTTAACCTGGTAATAACTCATTGGGAAAATGCTACCAGTGTCACAGACGGTGTTTCTGTTGCTTGCAACCCCCTCTACCTGCCGGCCTGGTAGAGGCCAGTGGCAGCAGGGCCACCACAGGCACATCACCTCTGCCACACACGCAGGGGGACGTCAGGTCCCACCTGCAGCACCGTGGTGTCCCATGCCCTGCTGGGGACATGGCACCAAGGTGTCCTCTGGGGCCATAGGCACAGTTGTGGTGCACAGGGAGAGGAGCTGGGTGGCAGGGACAGGATGCTGGCGGGTTAAGCCCTTGGGGACACGTGGCAAGGGATGGGGAAGAGCTGGGAGGTGGGACTGAGCTCCAGCTCCAAGCGGTCACAGAGACACCAGACAGAATTTGACAGCAAGCAATTTGGGGAACATTTCTGGATCTTTTTCAAAATAGTCTCCGTTTTAGTGACATGAACCATTCCCAACTTGCCTAGGAAGCCTTCTGCTGCTACTTCTGGCTGGCTGGGTGGTAGGGCGGGGGGAGAAGAAATGCTGGGGGAGTTGCAAAAAAAATTCAGGGTTTTTGAGAAAATGGGAAATGAAATTAGAGCATAAGCATTTTGAAATATTTAGATCAAAATGTGGGAAAAAGCACAAACCCTGTCGTAAGGCAAACGGCATTGCCTTGTTTACAAAGGCTTTTCTGACCGCTGCTGGGTGTCACGGAGCACGGAGGGGGAGGAGAGAGGAAGAAATATCGCTGCTGCTTCTCCATCCCCAGCACGAGGCATTTCCCTGCCTCGGCTAGAGCCGGGCTCCGCTTTGGCTCTCACCCAGCACTTGCATCTCTTGGCTGAGCTGCTCGGATCGACGCTGAGAGCAGCCGATTTAAGGGATTCAAAGGTCAGCAAATCCTGCCTGCCAGCTGCAGGAGCTGCGGCACCGGTGTGACAGCCGCAGAGCAGCCCTTCCCACCCAGCAGGGACTGGGTGAGCATCACTACATGTGCCTAAAACCCCAAACCTCCCCAGGCTGGGCAGGAATGCATCCAGAGCTGGGTCTGCCAACATCTCTGCAGAAGCAGGAGCCCCAGAGCAGGTGGAGACCTTGAGGTCCTGTTGCTGCCCATGTTGGCCAGGTCCAGGATTACTTATGGTCAATCATTCCCAAGGGCTGTACACTGCACTCACTATATCATCCTTCCCAGCAAACTCAATTTTTGGCTCAGTCCTGGGAACTGCATGTGCCCACACAGCCCAGATGGGGCGGAGGAGATGCTGGTGAAGGTCCTGTGCCATGGTGCAAGGTGTCACATACCCATTTCCAGGGAGCTGCCTGTGCTCCCTGCAGCCCGTCAGTCCTGCCAGCAGCAAGATGGATTGACACACTGATTTTGTGAAGCAGCAAGGAGGAGAAACCCTCCATTATTACAAAACAGTGACTCCTTGTCACCCAGTCGCTGCCAGCCAGCAAGATGACCATGGGAGCATGCAAAGTAGAACAAAACTGGAGGGTTACAGAACCATGGCTGTGTCCCAAGGTGCCAAAAGTCCCAAAGTCCCCAAAACCCCAAAAGTCCCAAGCCCCAAACCCTTCCTAACTACTTCTTCCCCCAGCCAGGCAGTAGAAAGGTGATTTTCCTTTCTTCCAATGGGCTCCTGTCCCCATAACTCTGCTTCCCAGCTTTTCAGGGCAGAAACCAGACCTAAATAAATAAATAAACAAAAGCACCTAGAAAAGCAATCTAGCTTTGAAGGATCCCCTTACTAATTAGTTTTGGAGGCCAAGATCAGCCTGCCTTGCCTGCAATTACTCTGACAAGAAAGGCCCCTCAGGGACATGCTGCCAAACGGGGCCGTTTCCACCACTGCCCAGCCAAGGGAGCCAGGACTGGGACAGAAGATGTTTCTGCACCTTCTACCTGTTTTTTTCTCCAAAGGTGTCCCCAACGAGAGAGGGTTTGCTGCAGTGCAGTTCTGATGCATGCAAGGGACATGCATCGAGAGTGAAAAAGGGAGGGCTCAGCTTGTTTGGCTTAATTAGAATAATGAAGCTGTGAGCCTAATAGGAGGAGGTTGGGAGCGCTGAGGCTGTAATTGGCAGAGATTGGGAAGCGTGAGGCTGTCGGCTGGCAGCCATATGGAAGCAGCAAAGTGAGGGTAGTGAGTGACAGCCCGAACCTGTGGCGTGCTCATTAATTCCAACAGCAGAGCTGTGATTGATGTGTCAGCTCCCTGCTGCTCCGCGATTCGGGCGGCTGGTTCCACCTTACGTCTGCTGCTACTGCTGCAGCCCCAGCTGGGGAAGGGAAAGGCGGACAGGGGAGGAGAGGATGAAAACGTGTGGAGGAGAGAGAGCTGGAGGAGAAGCAGGAGAAAGGGTGCAGGGGAAGGTGGATGGATGGGTGGGTGGGTGGGTGGGTGGAAGGAAGGAAGGAAGGAAGGAAGGAAGGAAGGAAGGAAGGAGGGAAGGAAGGAAGGAAGGAAGGAAGGAAGCTCTAACCTGGACACTGCTATCTGCAAATACCTAAATTTAAGACAGGAGAGGCTCACCCTCTCTCCCACCCTATGGAGGACAGGAACAGCCCTTACAAAATGCCTGCTGAGAAGCCATATGCTGCTCAGACCCCATTTCTTTTATTACCCCAGAGCTTCTGCTGCGATTTCGGCAGGGTTATGGTATTGTCAGCCCATGGTGTTAAAATGTGGATAATGGGCAGTGTCTGTTTGAGCATCCCACACACCATGCTCCTTCAGAAGGCTCATCTAGCATGTAGGGAAGAGAGCAGAGCCTGCCCTTGCCTGGGAGGGAGCAGAGCTGCTCAGGGAAAGATATTTGCAGGATGCAGCCCATGGCAGGACACAGCAAGCTTGGAGAACATGGCTGGAAATGCTTGGAGCAGACCAGAGTCAGGTTTCTGGTCTGCGAACACTGGGCACTGGGAAGTGACTGGGCAGTGACAGCTGGAGCAATTACCCAGCTGTGGGCAGGAGGATAGCTGTATAGAAACCATATTTAATTTCTATTCTGTCTGGCCCAGTCATTTTGAATCTTCTCCATTGGAAAAAAACAAACAAACAAACAAAAAAAAACCTAATTATTGTAGTTCTCCAAAAGCCAGGTTTAGTAATTTCAATGTCCTTTTACCTCTCTTTAGGGAAGGGAAAACATCTGGGCAGATCCACCTCAGTGCTGTGGCTGGACGGGTGTCTTGGCAGGGCCTCCAGGCAGTTTTCCCTCCTGGAGCCAGTCATGGCCACAGGAGGCTGTGAGGCACAAGACCAGGAGAGGCCTGGCTGTGACACCATGACCTGATGTTTCATCCTTTGTTGCCTGCCTGGATGATCCAAGACTTCTCCCCTCTCCTTCTGAGGAGAGCAGCTCCCCGTGACGGAGGTAGGAGAACAGGGGATGAACTGCCAGGATGATGGCTCATTTGGGTAAGGCTATCAAGGCTCATTTGCTTCGCCTTGTTGCCTTCATGAAGGAGCATGAGAGCTGGAGTACTGCCGTGTGGAAAACAAAACTTCAGCTTTCCCCACTCTACGCATTCCCGTACTCCTCGGTGGGGGAAGCCAAGGAGATTCCTCACTGTGCAGCTGCCTCCCGTGAGCTGCAAAGCTGAAGGGGAAAAATGGGCTGCCTTTTCTCTGGGCTACACCACTGCAAGCTCACAGCCACTCCACTAATTTGAAGAAGCCAGAAAAGCAAGATGAGGAAGGAAAATTGGTTTCGATTGCAGAGCTCCAGCCATGGAGTTCCTCCAGCAGGAAAAGAAGAAACAGCCGGGGTAGCCAGAAGCTTTGTACCTAGTACAGTCATTTTTCTAGTGGGTATTCACTCGTACAATGAAGACCATTAGGTAAAGTATCTCAGAATAGCTCTCATTTGCTGACTGCATGGTGAGGAGGAGGTTTCTGAGCAACTGGTACCTCCTACACAGCGATCGCGGCTGTTCCTGGGAGTAGGACGAGGCTTTTGCTCGTGATGATGCCGAGGAGTGCTTCATGCAGCTCTGCTCCTGTCTGGGTGGCTTTCCTGGTGCTTGTGCCATGTCAGGGCATGCAGAAGTCTGGTGTCCAGGCAGCAGGGGCCACACTTGGACAGAAGAACAGGTCTGCTGCCTGCTCCTGGCACAGAAAGGCACCCGGCTGTCCCTGCGGTGTGGTGGCCACAGTACCACGGTGAGGCAGCAAGCCCCTGCGAGGCAATGAAGTTTGCTCTTCAGTAAGCAGGTTTCTCTCCATCCAGTGACCACACACCGCCCAGCTGGGGAAAACAGGCTTCAGTGAGCTGTTCTCAGCCCTGCTCTCACAGCCACAGCTGCCATTTGCTCTAGGGGACAGCACTGACCCCGTTACCCTAGGACTGATCAGCAGTGGAAAAGATGCCCAATATCCCATCCACCAACCAAACATTGCAACTCTCCAATTTTCCTACACATTTTCTGTCCTATAGGCAGCTCCAGGGGTTGAAATGCAGATTTAGGCTGGCTGAGGGCCTGTGGAGCCATTTCCAAGACTGTGTCCCTACAGCTCTGCATATGGTCAACCTGTCCTCTAGCCACTGTAGCTGAGCAGATGAGACTGGTGCTGATGCTCAGCTCTCTGGAGCTTCACAGGTCTTGCATGGGTGGTAGACAACAGAAGGTGGCATTAGCTGAGAAGTCAAGAGGAGGGAAGCAATTATGTGGCAGCCCATGATTTGCTCTGTGCCCATATCGATGTTTCCAAAGCAGCAGACCAAAAGGGAGTGGGGACGTGGAAGAAGATGTGGCTGGTTTGTGTTGGCCAAGGTGCAGAGACCTCACCAACACCACAACCCACACAAGGCTGGGCTACCCTGAGCTCTTCCTGTGGTCAGTCCAGGGCTGGAGAGGGTGTGAGGACAAAGGCCAGAGTCTGAAGAGCCCATCATGGCTCATCATGACCCATCATGGCCAATGTAAGAATAAATAATGAGACAGAAAATTATGAAAATGTCCTCAGCATCCATGTGCTGGTGCTGTAACAAACCCCATGTGCTGGTGGTGTTTCCCGTGTGGCTGCAGGCTGGGTGTGTGCTATGGGTGGCTAGATATCACAGCCAGGCTGGCAGCCCTCTGCTCCCGGCTGGGGATGTGCAGCTGGGAGGCAGCGAGTCCTCAAAACCAGTGCTTCAGCTGGCAGCTGCTGGAACCCAGCTGAGCCCCGGGTCCAGCTGCGAGTTCCTCCTTCATCCTTTTCCATCGGTGCTTTGCCCTGGGACAGGGTGCAGGAGCAGCACCTGTACAGCAGCTGCGTCTCAGCTGGGATCTGCAGCAAGCAGGATGGAGCAGCTTCCCGACCCTGCTCGCGGGTAGGATTCCAGATTTGCTCTGTGCTCCTCTCCCTGTGCACGCTTCCCCCAGCTCCTGCTCCAAATCATCCTGTGCCAGCGCTGCCCTGGGCTGCAAGCACTGCCCAGCAGCAGATGGTTTGTGCACCCTGCAGGCACCTGAATGCAGGGCACAGCCAGAGAGATGGTGCCCAGCACAACCCAGCCGAGGCAGGTTTTGGATACCAGACATTGGAGCATGTGTTAGCATTGCCGAAGCCACCAGGGGACCTATCCTGGCCCTGGCCCTCGGTGCCAGAAAGCTGTGGTTTCAGGGGAGCTGTCACCCAGGTGCAGGGCACACAGCACCCTCACTGAGCGGGGACTTTCCAGCCACCTCCAACTGCTTCACTGGCAGCAAGGTTCTTCCACAGCCAGCTTCCCCACGTTAAGTTACAGGAACAAAAGTCACTCCCTGGTGGCTATTTTATGGTTGTTTTCAGCAGTATTTGTATGACCCACCATGTGTCCTCTTGGCGGAGGAGGTTTCTGCCTGTCCACTGCTGGGCACGGCAAGGTCATTTCCCAAATCTGGTCACCCAGCACACTGCTATGGAACATTACTTTTCCTGCTCTCCACCATTCATTCACTGTAGTTTCTTCAGTGCCAAGGTGTTCTGGGGGTTTCCACACCCAGATGTTCAAAGGACAACAGTGCCTTGGCCATGACACAGCCAAAGTGCTCCAACAGAAGCTCTGAAGGTGGTCACACCGGGGTCCAAGGCTGGTCAGAGAACTCAGGTGAGATCTTCCAGGATGGGCTATGAGCAGAAACCTCCATCCTACCTTCAGCACCAAACATGGGGTCAAAAGTGATCATGGGCAGCTCTCACCACCTCATGGGGCCTTTCCCAACCTTTTCTCCAGGCACAGCATCCCCGGGTCTCTTCTTTCACAGGCAGAGCTTTAAAGCTGTCCTCTCCTCATGCTGGGGCTGTATTAACCTCACCTCTCACTATGCTGAGTAACTTTGCTCTGTGCATCATGCTGCCAGCTCAGCTGGCCCTGTTTGGGGAATGGATTAATGCGGGGGTGCATCTGGGCACGGGGACGTGTAACACTGCCAGCAGCGGCTGGCCAGCCACCCTCGGGCTCTGTGGCTTTGGTAATTCGGAGCTAGAACTGTTTTGGCTGCAAACAAGCCTTGTGACGTGGATCTGCTCCTTAATCACATCAGCCTCCTCAGGTTTCCACCGTGAATACTCATAAGTTCAAAATTCATGTCTGAAACACATGCTGCTGCATCTTTGTGTAGAAAACATTCCTGTTGGCAAGCTCTGCAGGAGTGCTTATAAAGAACAAATATCAAAGTGTGACAACCGCGGCTGATTACAAATAGCAGGAACATTTGCAGAGCGCTGCTCTGCAGAGCTGGCCCCACGCGAGAGGCTTCTCCGTCTGCCGGCAAAGCAGAGCCCAGGTTTTCCCCGGGGACGGCCCGGCTCTCGGCACTGCTGCCCACGAGCTACGGAGCTGCTCTGACTCACCAAAGCCAGGAAAAATAACATAAAAGGTGTAAGGAGGGCAGCATAAATGGACTGGGGAGAAATACAGGCCAGGAAATGAATGCTGAGAGCAGAAGCAATATTAGCTGGAACGTAGAAATTTCAGTGCTTGCTGCAGCCTGCACAAAGGCAGGATGATGGACGTGCAGGAGTTATTCTTGTGCTGCCTTTTTAAAGCAGGAACAAGGAACTGGTTAAGAAACCTTCTCATGTCAGTGCTGCAGAACATGCTGTCCCACTCCAGGACAGCAAATTCCACTTCAAAATACCAGAAAAACGTTCCTACAAGCAAACAAAAGCCCTTATCGTGATTTTTCTGGGAGCTCATTTGCATGCCAGCTTTTAATATCTTTGCAAAATACGTTGCCTTGGGTATTCTCTTTGCATCCCTGTCAGTACATCGGTGATGAACGTGACCTTCCTCGAGTAAGACTGCATGATGCTCCGTGGATTATATGGGAATTGTGAAGCAATCCTGAGAATTTCTTTCTGGATGTGACCGATATAGTGGTGAGCCGGTAATAGCAGCACCGCCTGCTAGCAGTCAGTGTTCTCAGATATTAAATAAATGTTCATGGACAATTTTCAGGGTACGTATTGTACCATCTGTCATAGCAGCACTGGTAGGTTTTAATTACGGTTCGCATTCTATCTTCAAGCACCTGGATTCAGTTTTTTCATACTGTTATTCCTGATGATCTGCTAAATAGTGCCTTGCTCCTGTTCTCTGCTATTCCCTTCGAGCAGGTGGGCTGGCCATATAAATAGAAAGGTGTCAAAAGGTGTGTAAGACACGAGGACATCTCTTGCTCAGACACTTGTCGTAAGTGTGGGCCAATTCCATGACAACTTCCAGATTTATCCTTGGAATATCTTGCCTGGGGGCTTACAGGCTAAATGATTTGTGGAGACAAGACAGATCCCAGCAGGTTCCTGCTGGGTATGGAGACCTCACTGTGCAAGAAACTCAGCCCAGCTCTGGTCATGATGCACGCAGCCAGGCAGCCCCCGCCAGGCACGAAGCAGCTTGCTTCCTCTCTCCCTAAAACCTGGCTATTTCAGCCCAATTTGCTCATGTCAGCTCAGCCATGAGACAGCAAGCAGTGGAGGTTTGCAGCTCCGTGATAAAAGTTACTGCCTGTGGGTTGTGAGCATCGAGGGACGGCTCTGAAACGATCGCTGAGTTACAGGGGTGAGGTCTTCAAGCCACGCTGAGCCCATGGATGGAGTGAAGATGCGCTCAGGGGATGAGCTGTGAGGTGGCCACAGCAAGGGGCATGGCACAGCAGCTCCGAGTTTCAGTGGACCATGCCCACCACCCTCCCCGCGTCACAAGGTGAAGATGCAATCTCACAACATCCACCAAAAATCCAAGCATACCTTCAGGGTGGGATAAAATTGCCCCTCAGCCCAATTTTCCCAATGAGAAAGTGTGCATGAAACAATAAGGGCATGGACCCAAAAGAGGTGGGGAAAATCCAGGCTGCCAGATATACTTGCATCCATGATACGGCACTTTCAATGAGTAATCACTTGCCAATACATATGGTGTTTTTGTAGATGTGAAATGTCATGGAACATAACGTACTGATATGTTTAAAAATAAATTGCTGGGCTAGCTTAAAAAATAAATGACTGAAGTGAGGGGAGTTACGGTGCATTTTGCTGTGGATTAATTTTGTCATTTGATTTGGGTAAAGCTTGATTCAGGTGTCAAACTCAGTATTGACTTAATAAACTGTTTTTTTTTCCTTGCTCTCTGAGGAGTATTGGGGATCGAGGTCAGTCTCTTAATTAATTTATGCAAATTGCTGTTTTCTTCTCCTCCGTTTAAATGTTAGTGATACCTGTCTTATCTCCTTATAGCTAATTGAACAGCAGCATGTAACCAAAGGCAGGACTTGAAGAAAGTCGCAGGCAGGTGTGGTGGCTTTACAACAGCAGGGCACCCAGCCCCACCACGCCGCTCTCACTCCCCTCATCCAAAGACCTTGGGGAGAAAATATGATGAAAAAAGGCTCGAGGTCTGGGGTAAGGGCGGGGAGGTCACTCACCAAATACCATCGGGGCAGAACAGACTCAGCATAGGAGGTGGTGGTGGGACCCACGGGCTGCAGGGGGACAGCCTGCTCCACCAGGGGCCTCTCCACAGGCTGCAGGGGAACTGCTGCTGCATGCCTGGAGCTTACCTGGTGTCAGCAGGGCTGCTTCTCTCTCTTTTCTCACCCCTCTCTCCCAGCTGCTGTTTTCAGCTTTCTTCCCTTTCCCCACTCTGCTCTCCCAGTGCCGTTCCCAGCTCGGCTCTGCCCAGCAGCAGGTCTCTTTGGAGCTGGCTCTCATCCAACAAAGGATCCCCACCTCCAGGTCCCCTTCTCACTTTCTCCCAGTTTTCCCACCCCCCTCCTTGTATGAGCTCCCCAAATCCATAGATCTATCCCTGAGCCCCTCTGAGTGCATGCTGGGTGCAATTCCTCCAGCCATAGGGCTGGGCACCAGACCACCACCAAGAACCATGCACATCCTTGCTGAGACAGCAAGTCCCAGCACCTTTTACCTTTTTATATTCTTTTGTCTTTCAGAGCTGCAATGAACACATTTTCCTTAAGTTTTGCTTTTCCAGCAATGCCAAACTTAGCAGCTTTGCCATTTTTTAATGTCCAAGAACTTCTTACTGGCAATCTCAGCTCCCTAGCCTGGTAGGATAGGCACAGGCACTGATGAGCAAGTAGACCCCATTTTGTAATGGGAATAGCAAAAAAAAATGCTGCTTCTCCCCCAGATATATATCACAGACATCCTCCTCTGTCTGGGATCACTAAAGGAAGACCTCAGGGATTAAACTGAGAGGCTGATGCAGAACAGGGAGTTATAGGGTGCACCCAGCCCCTGGGAGTGGTGCAGGGGAGATCAGGGTGCAGAGCGGGGTGGGGGGCCCCAGGGTCATCACTGATAGGTTTTCAACCTGCACCAGTGCTCAGTGAAGTAATAGTGCAAATACTGCAAATAATAGTGCAAATAATAGCACAAAACCCCATTGCACAAAGAGGCACGGGAAGAGAATGTTTTCCTGGGGAAGATATAGCAGAACCGGTCAGCAAATGGCAAATGCTTATTTCCAGGAGGTTTGGAAGATGATTTGTCTCAATTTCTTTTGGGTCTTTTGTTTCTGTCAGGAAAAAAATAAAATTATAGGCTTCATTTTTCAAAAAAGAAAAAAGGTTTGGGGACAAAATTGCGGGTTCAGCAAGAAACCATGTACAGATCTTAAAGCCAAGTTCTAGGTTACTTGTTTGTTTTGTGGGGTTGTTTTGAAGAAAACCTGCATTGTGCAAAACCACAAAGCCCTGGAAATATTTCTAAAAGGTCTTCATTTTGTTCTTTTTTTTTTTTTTTTTTCCTTTTAAAGAGAATTATGTGAAAATTTGGCCAAGGTGAAAACAAAAATCGCAGAAGCCCTATTTGGCATGATAGCTATTCTTCCTGGCAAAATCCAGATGTGAGGATAGAAGAACACGGTGAGGTCTGCAGGAGGGAGGCAGCCTCAGCCCAGCAGGAAGGCTGGTGGTAGGGGCTGGAGGCTGCCCCATCACCACTTCCACAGCACAGCAGGTTTCCTTCACCCCCTGTGCTTTCTGAGGAGCAGCATAAAGAGCAGAGCTGATTTTCCCTGTGCAAGTGCTCTGGGTTTCTGTGAGCTGCTCTGCTGGCTCCTCCAGCCCACCCTCAGGGCTGTCTTCACTCTGCCCTACTCTCCATCTTCCCCTCCACTCCTTTCCCTGCTCCCCCTGAAGTTCAGCCTGGCAGTATTTCTCTCAAACCACATCACATTCACGACGTGCAAATAAAAACATGCACCCAGCTCCAGATGCTCTGGGATGCAGAAGGATGAGCATGCTTGTGGCATGAGGATGAGGACGGTTGAAAACCATCCAGGCAGCTTGGGAAAGGTGCCCTCCCCCTGTTAGTGATGGGATTCAGCTCACGGGCACCTAAATGTTGGCATCCTCCCATGAGCTGGGTGTCTGGGCTCTGCTGATGGCCACTGGTGGTCCAAGGCTCCGTGAAGATGCTCTCACACATGGATGTGGGGCTGCTGGAGATGCTCTGGTTCCCCACACGGTCTCCAGCCAAGCCACTCACGACTGCCTCCCCTCGAGATGCTTGGAGGGGCTCAGGCGGAGGCAAATTTGGTGTTGGAGCAAAGTGTGAGACCGTGGGAAGTGTCTGCGCCCGCTCAGGCTCCTCTGCGACTGGCGGCGAGTCGCTCGGTGCCAGCCTGGCAGCCAGCTGCCACCGTCCGTATGGCTCTGCCCACATGCATCCCCTCTGCAGCGATTTCTGAACGTGCAATATCAACATTGCAGTAGCACAGGATTTTTGCATGTAATTATCCTTAGGTTTATTTGAATAAAAAGATGGGGGGGTTGGGGGGGGAGGCGAGGAAAAGCCCATCCGGATCTTGCAGATCATGCAAAGTCTAGCAGCTCTGCTAGCAGAGCTTGGAAATGCCTGTAGACAGCTAAGAGCCCAGACACACAGCCATATCTGTATTTGCTTTGAAGCGTGCTGCTAAAACATGTTGCCATCGAGATTCCTAAGCCCCACATTTTAAAATATTCATCGCCACAGCCCAGATTCTCTCCCGAGGAGCAGAAATCCAGGCAGAGACAAGAATCTATCTGGCATCCCCTTGTGGCTTTGTTTCTCCCTGATGCAATGGGAGAAAAAAAAAAAAAAAAAAAAAAAAACAGAGGCCAACCCCGGCTCTTCATGAGCCATGGCCAGATCTAGGAGACCGCATCCTCCAGGAGTTGTCTGTTGGACAGCTGTGACAAGGAATACTGGGATAAAGGATCCGTAAGGAGGAATTTGTAATACAGGAATATCCACACGTCTGTGAGAGCTGTGACAAGGAGCAGTAAGACACCTGGGCACCTTTGGAGATGTCCAGGTCAGGTTTGGGATGCACATGGTGTCCAGGAGCTTGATGTGTAGAAGATGGCCCCCGGGTGACCACGGCTGCTCCAGAACAGCTTCTTTTGGGGGTGGGTGTGCTGCCAAGAGAGTCCGGGCATTTTGCCACATGCACAGGGCAAGGATGCAGAGGGGCCCCCGGGGTCCAGACAGCGCCTACAAATTGCAAAGTGCGTGTGTTCTTCCCACAGACAGCCCTCCGGCCATCTGCCCACCAAACCACCGTTTCTGTGGTCAAATTTCGTTAAAGGAGGCCGGGTGCTTTTAAGACATTGAACATTTGTCTCTGGTTATTGTCCCGGCGATTTGCATAATGGATTAGGACCGATTAGCCCAGCATTCAGAGTCACTGGGTTGCTTTGCATGCACCATAGGCAAAGGATTCAGGCTGTAAATGGGATGATCTAATAACAAGCATAATTGCTGTTTTATAGACTATAAGTACTGCCATGGCAGTGGCTCGTCTAACTCTACAGTGAGGTCATTGTACGAATATAAATCCCCCAGCACCAAGCAGCTCTGCAGAGGCTCTTTGGTGCAACAGCTGCCCCGAGTGCCCTCACGCTGGCTTAGCTGCACACCTCTACTGTGAGCTGCCAGCAGCAAATTCACTGATGCCATCCTTTAAAGATACTACGCTGAGCATCAGATGATGCACGGTCCCTTGGTGCAACCGTTTCTGCTTTCCTGGGCCCCAGGGTGATGATGCTGGGGGAAACTGAGACAGGACCACAACAGGGCAGTTTGGGGTATAACCCCTCACCGGCTCTGTTACTCTATTCCCAGTGCTTTCCTCTCCAATTCAGCGGGTGTTAATATTCAGGGTCCAACAACTAATTTGTTTCAGGTGTTTTGCACTTCTTTGGAGCACGCCAGCCCCGCGCAGTTCATCTTACAAAGCTTCTTAGCAAAGGAGAGGCTGGCAATTGCTGCGGCACTTTAGCATCATCCATCATTTTGCATAGGGGCAGCTTCCATGGGTGCTTGTTTCCTATACATTCATAATGCTTTAAGACTAAAAATACCAGGAAATTGCTGTTCAAAATTTAAACAAGGAATTAGAGTTGCAAGGACCGTGTTTCTAAGTATGTTCTCTATACCCACATTTTTCCAGCGCATCGCCGTGCCCATCTCCTCTGAGCCCTCTTGCATTGTAGGGGTCTGCTTAAACTCAGTGCCTAATGATTTCCGTGCCGAGCCCTCCTCGGAGCCAAGGGGATACGAGGAATTCACATCCTGGAAGTTTCAGCATCTTATTTCGGAATTAATTTTGCAAGCTCCTCCTCGGACCGAGCTCTCTGTGGGCTCCAGCATAACAGGGCCAGTGAGAGGGGAAAGTCATGTTGCTGGTTAAATCTCCAAAGCAAAAATAATCCATTTTAATGAAGGTTCACAATCTGCAATGAATGTGAAACAATGTTGTCAGCTAAGCTGTTGCATTATTCACTTTTATTTGTACAAGGTCCTTCCATTAATATTTGACTACAAGAGAATGCAATTAAAAATTTTCTACTTGAATAAACCCCTCACCACTGTGTTAGTTAAGGGATAAAAACCTTTTAGGTTGCTGTAGAAGGGAATTTAGCACAGCGGCTCTGTGCACGTGGGTCACACACCAACTCTTTCAGCTTCCTGCACCCCAGATTTGGTTCTCCCTTCCCGTCACTTCACAGCATCTTCCGTTCAGCTCTCAGCCCCTGCCTTCTCTTCCACCCCGGCATTTCGAGCATCCCAAAGCAATTTTTTCCTTCTGAGCAGAGCCAACAAAAGCAGGGATGCTTTGGGGGTCGTGCAGGCAGGCGGGAAGCACTCAGAAACTCGCAGCTCCTGGTGATTTCACCAAAATAAATGATGACGAGGATGTCCCAGGCTGGGCCAGATCCCCACCTTGTTCGGCCTTTGCATTCATGTGCATGGGTGTTGGCTGGCAGGGAGAGCTGATTTATTATTTAAATTTTTGCACGCATGGATGGGCACTGAATTAGTTGTCACCACCTAGGGAAGGAGGAAAAATCCAGCTAGCATCCTGTACGACAGCGCAGAGAAGACACGAGGTCAGCTCACAAGCTGGTCGCAAAAGGGAAGATGTTAGGAGCAAGGGGAAGAGGGATGATACACAAAGCCTGGGATGACAGACAGAAACACGATGTGCTGTTTTTGCAGAGCATCTGAGAACAAAGGGCATTTAGTGAAAATAAAGAGAGTTTTAGTGAAAATAAAGAGTGTTTTAACACAGTTTATAGAGCTACAGCTGGGAGAACATAAAGCTAAGGGCAGTGGAGGTTTGGAGTCAGGGTTTTGGAGAAGCTGAAGCAAAGAGGGCCAAGCCTGGGGATGGGGGGATAGCCAGCTGCAGGCCACCAGAGCACTGGGTTGGATGGACAAGAAGCACCAGGACCAGACGAATAACAGTACCTCACCCAGTGGCATTTGGGGGGAGAGGAGCCCTGGGAAAGCTTTCACCACCCCAGGGGTCTGCAGACAAATGGAGCTGCCTGCAGGGCTGGAGATGCTCTGGTCCAACTGCTCCAGGTCCTGCACCCTGTACACCACCACTGCTCTCTGGGGTAGGATCTGCTTTCATAAGAGGGCCCGCGGTGGACAGCCAGCAGTGTGTGTGAGATCCCACCACGTGCTGGAACCTCCCTGGTCCCTCTGGGAAGCTCATGCATGGACCATCAGCCATGGACCATCAGCCACCATCCAGGAACACGGTTCTGTCTGTAGATCTACGTACACCTCCCTTCAAAAGGAAGGCAAAATCTGTGCTGTGGTGTAAGACACTACCAGCAAAATTCTCCTCGTTTTCCCATTTCTGTGACAAATGGCAAGATCTGAGCAACTGAAGTCCAGTGCTGAGCTGGGAGCAGCCCTCATATATGCGTCCTGGGGTAGGAGGAGATGACAATTAACCACTAGCAATGGCAATCAAGAACTGGGGGTATTTTGCTCTTCCATCCTCTCCAGACCTCACAGGTGGGCTCCTTCCTGGCTGCTGGTGGGGAAGGTGGCAGTGATGTCCGGAGCTCATGGAGGAACCACAGGCACTATCTGCGGGGTCTTCTGAGAAGCTGACATCCCACAGCTGCTGCTACAGGTGGGAGAATTAGCTTGTTGAAGGCCAAGTCGTCCCTCCATTGAATACTAAGCACCACCTCCAGCAGGTCCTCGGTCTCAGACTGCACAAGCACACACAGAGGAGTCTTTGGACCTTAAATGCTCTGTGCTTCAGCCCTTCGCTGATAAAATGAGGATTAAGAAGCACATTCATCTCAGGGAGTGTTGTGAAAAATCAGTCCATTAGTTTGCGTCCCATTAATGTTATCTAGGCCAAGGAGATGAATAATTCTGTCCCCAGAAGAAGATTTGTATAGCGAGCGGCATACAAGACAAGGGACCAAACCAAACAATAAAGCCAGGGAGAGATATTGAGGAATGGTTCGTTAAGTGGATGCCATTCATCCCAGCACAGCATCAGGATGCATCTTCCAGAGGCAGCGTGTTTGTAAGCAGAGGCTGCGGTACGCTGCACGACCTAGAGCTTTGCAAAACACCCTAATTGGGATGTGTCCCACCTTGCCCGTGATCGATTTGCAGCCTACACTTCATCTTTTTTTTTGTTGTTTTTAATGCCGTGTTTTCCTGTGTAACAACTTCAAGAGCCCTAATCCCTGTTAAGCAGCAGGTGCTCGCGAGGGAGCGCAGCTACAAGCTCACCCGGCCCGGCCGCCCCAGCAGGAGAGCAGCCGCTGCTGCAGGGCTGAGACCACACGGAGCCACGATCTCAAAGCAAATATTTGCTTCACGTGCTCAGCACCCTCACTGTTACCACCCTCCTTCATCCTCCAGAGCGTGGTTGGCGTGATTTTGTCCTACCAAGGCTGTGCCCGAGGCCACGTAGCTCATGAGGAGCGCATCAGCTCAGAGCTGTGTCCTCCAGCAAAGATCTCTGCTCGAGGTGTGTAAGGGCTGTCCACCGGCTCTAAGGGGCTCTGCCTTTGAACACCACAGCCCCAAATGCTTTGAATATGTTGATCTGAGGCATCTCTGCAGCTCATCACTGTAGCAGTCCTCCACCTCTAACACGGCATTGTTATCGCAGTCCTTGAGAAAAAGACCCTTTGAGCATCCAAGCAGGTAATAGGAGCATCTGCTGCATGGCCTGAGCTTGCTCTCATGTGCAGACATGGAGCTGGAGGGAGATTTGAAATAGGACGACTTAATTCAGTGAAGGGATGTGTTTTCTGATTCTTTCTGTGGCTCCTGAGGGAGCTTTGCTGCTTTGCACGGCTCCTTGTACGCCTCCATCGGTAAAACCAATTGCCCACAAAACCCATGCCATCAAGACTTTTGCTCTTAGAGGCTAAATGCTTAGCTTTCTTCCTCTGTGTCCTGCAGTAATCTGTAGGCAGGAAGGATTTGGCTTAAAACATTTTTTTATTATTATTTTTTTCCCCTCAGCTCTGGAAAGAGCTGGGGTAAACGTGGGCTTCAATAGCTGGGCTTATCGCTGAGCCATGGCCAGATTTGAAATCCTCTGTGGAGCCTGAAGCCTCTTTGGGCTTCCAGCCACAGCCACCAGAGCTTGTCTTCAGCCGGGTGGATGTGCAAGGGCGCCGAAGCACAGTCTCCAGGTGTCAGGAACATCTGAACCTGTCTGTTTCAAACCTGCACCATCTTCAAATCACTGCCTCAGTCAGACTTCAAATTTGGCATGTCGTATAAAGTAAAGGTACCCTGAAATAGCTATTTCTGATCATCTGCACGGCATTCCTGGAAAATGCTTCTGATGGTATGCAAAAGATGTTTTCATTTAGTTCCGAACACCTCTGCTAGGTCTGCGCTTGCCCTTTGCAGAGGCCAGTGTGGAAAAATCGCAGTGTCAGAGAGGCAGCCTGAAAAAAATAAAAGTGAGTGGAAAAGGCAGAGGCTTAACAGGAGCTGGCAAGTAATCTTATCTTCAGGGAGCCCCATTCGTAACAGGTACAGAGCTGCCTGAGAGGGACTAAAGGTGCTAAAATATGATGTTTATTGAATGATCAAGGAACACCGCACTGGCTGTTCAGAAAGATTTATTCTCCATCTGTGCATGTTTTTATTTTGCTGGCATTCCTAATAAATATCAACTCTTTTAAACAAAAGCATCTCCATTTGCAAACGTGGTGGCAAATGCGTGCTTCCAGACCCACACACAGGTGACTACTGATAATCCAGGGAATTTTAGCAATCAATTACTGAGTGAAAGGTCCAAATTACACATGCACACCAAGGCTCAGAAACCTTTGCTGTGCAACTAGAGAAGAAAAAAATAAAAAATCACCAAATCTCAGGGCCTTGGGAGGCAGTAAGTAAAGTTTGGCAACTTCCAAATGCATAACCCGTTGTTACAAGCTGTTCCCTGTGGCTCCCCAGAGGGCTGGTCCATAAAGGATAACAACCTTTGCCTGCTGGGAGCTATTAGCTTAAATGGTAGCGGGCTGCTGCAGCATTTAAGCCTGATTATAATAGTGTCATTGGATTTGTATGCGCTGGGATCCATGCAGATGGATTGCACAAAAAATCTAAGAAATTACATCCAGGAACGGGAGTTAAAGGGATGTCTCTACGCACGGCGAGCACTGGGTGAGTGAAATTGCAAATAGATGTTCTCCAGGGGGAAAAAAAAAAAAAAAAAAAAAAAAAAAAAAAAAGCCTGATTAAGTTAAACGAGAGTTGTGCTGGGGAAGCTGGGAGCAGAAATGTTTTCCCAGCTCCAGAAACCTCTGCCAGCACCCAGCATCAACTATAGGCTGCCTTTAGGACTCTTTGCAAAGCGTCATCCCGAGCAATGTTCACTTCAGGCTCCACTTCCCCCTGCTCCGCCATCCCTGCTGCCATTCCTATCCACGAGCCTACACCTCCCTTCTTCCCCTGTGTATTAAATTCACATTATTTCATTAAGGCAGCCCGTGGGTGCGTACAGGTTCATGAGCAATGCACACACCAACTGTGCGAGTTCGTCAGGCGCCGTGGCACGTCCCCTCCCCAGCCTGTCGGGGGATGCAAAGGGCAGCCTTCAAGCCAGGAGAGCTCATCAGATCTGATAGCAAAGCTTGATTTTCCGCATCCTGGAACCGTGCTGGTAATTTATACCTGGCTAAAGCACATCACCCAGAAAAACATCAATCGTGTGCAATTCATTTGTCTTTGACTTGCAGACATCAGGGCATCTGCGCGCTGCTACCAGCTCGCCTCTCCGTCTCCCCTTCACAAAGGGCTAAGCTCCCTCAGCCTCTCCTAATGGAGGTTTTTTTGAACTCTTTTGGGGCCAAACTATTCCGTGGAGCTTTAGGGGAGTCTCGTCCCCATTCAGGGCTGCTGTAACATCCATGCTACAGCCGCTGAGATGTGTGTGGTGACGCTGGGCCCCCTCCAGCAGCAGGTGAGGCCTGGGGCGTTCCCTTCAGCTTGCCCCAAAGTGCAGCAAGCCTTCCAGCAGCTTTCTTGTTTAAGGAGGCATTTGTAAACTTCCACTTAATTAAAATAATCACTAACAAGCCTGGCAGCTCAGCAGAGCAGCCTGCATTCCTCCCAGGCTCCGAAGCCCCTGCCTTGGCTCAGCGGTGGTTTTACCATGGATGCTGGAAGGAAGGAAAAGATGAGCAAGGGGCAGAGCCTCTGACTGAGGATAACGTTCATGTTCTGAGGCCTCCGCATCTCCACCACATGTCCATGCTCATGGAGAGATGGATGGAGCAAGCAGGAAGGGGCACAGGGCCCACAGACGTGCAGAAAGCCCACTGCCTTCACCCCCACTGCCAGAGCATCAGCCCTTGACTTCCCAGCCTCAGCCCAGCTCCAGATCCAACAGCTTTAACCCTTCACTGCCTCCCCAAACCTCCGCCGCCTGGACAAATTGCCAAGGAAGTCTTTTTTAGCATTTTGCAAATTCTTTCCCTCCCTCTTAATGCTTAAGGAGAACAAAAAAAAAAAAAAAAAAAAAAAAAGGCACATTCCCTATTTAGAAACATTCTTGTGATGTTTATTGGAACAGGCTGAAAGAGCTGAGGTTTGAAAATTAGTATCTGGCAAGGAAACAGTGTCCTCGGGGGCCGGAGAACAAGCCGCACTGGGAGGAAAGTGATGGGCCCAGCCTTTAAAGGCTGGAAAATTGCAAACCAAGTGTGCTCAGCAGTATTTTCCTTTATGCAGTTCTTTTATTCTTAAGATGAAAATTGCTCGGGACAAAAGCATAAGCCTGATACCTGGGACAGTCTGCTCCTTACTCTCCTTCTCCCTGAGAACATACGCCTTTCTTTGAAGGGAAGAAATGTTCAGCAAGAAGCAAATGCCAACGTGACCATTTTTAATGCAAATTCCCCAAGATCTTTCCCTGCTCGTCTGGTACCGCAGAGGAGACGTGTGACAGTGCCGTGGCAGAGCTGTCAATCCGCGCCGCCTCTGCGCCGCCGGCACGGGAACCGGGGCCGGGGCTGGTTTTACATGACGGGGACCTGCCTGGTTCATTTTCCAGCTTCTGATCCTACCTAGACGTGATAGCAAGGGCTTTTTGCACCGTTCCCTGGGACTTGCCAGGAAGTTACCTGGAGGTGAAGTTCCTCCACGTGTACAGTGGGTCTCCCCAAACCCTTTGCCCCTGTGGATTTCATTGCGTGTTTCGTCAAGAGGGCAAAGCAGGGGCTGGTGGCATCGCTGCATGGGATGCAGGGATGATGCTCCTATGGCCAGGGATGCCCACGGTGCTGTGCAGACATCCTGCACTGCAAACCCCAGCCTCGGACAGCGGCGTGCACAGAGTTAAGCCCTGCACCAGTGTTCCCGGGGGCCCATGCATTCAATCCCTGCTCCGGGGGGACGCGCTGGTTGCTTTCCCAGCACTTCTTCCCACACTCGCCCTCCGCGGGGATTCAGCAGAGCCTGGAGCCGAGCTCCACCGCCCCCGCGGCCGGGGATGCTGACGGTTCCCACCGCCCACCCCGCACAGCCCCCGGAGCTGCGAACCGTGACAGCCCCCTGCCGCTGCGGCCGTACCCCCGGCACGGATCCTGCACTGGGAGCCGTAGCCCTGCACCAACCCCACCACCCTGCCGGGCTGTCTGCGGGGCTTGGAGCATGCACCAGACCTGCACTTTCCACACTCGGTGTGCCATCTAGCATCCATCCTCCCCAGAGCAATCCCCTGCTGCTGAAGCTCTCTGGGGGCTCTATTGTCATCTCGGCACCATTGTGCACCAGTGTGCGGCACCGCAGCGTCCTCAGCACCAAGCATCCTCCAGCTGAGCACCCCTCTAGCAAACAAATCACGCCCAGATTAATATCCCTCTGTCCATAAATGCACCGCCTCGGCCACCATCCTGTCCTGTGCATCACCCACACCGCAGGGCAGCCCATCCGTGCAGATGCTGGAGTAGCAGGAGAGCTCGGGCACTGTTATCTGAGGGTCCAGACCCAGTTTTCCAACCCCTTGAGCCCTCTTGTTGCCTGTGGATCAGTCCTCTGCCCCAGAAATGTCCATCCTGAGGATGGCTACAGAAGGGATATTGGGTGTAATGGTTCAACAAGTAATGGTGCTGAGTTACCAAGCTCTGCTCTTAAGCAACTCATACTCATCAGTTAGCCCCATCTGCGTGCCATTGGGTGGTACAGTACGCGTGCAGGAAGAGCAATTTCCATCAGATGCCCATGCACCTTGTCTTTCTAATGCAGGCAACACTCCCAGAGCAGCAAAGTGCAGAAGGGGTGGCAGAAAGCCTGTGAACACCCTCCTGCCAGGTGTTGGCATCAATGTGGACCAGGAGCCCCCATGCCAATTTTCCCACCCCAGATGCCCAAGAGGTGTTGGAAAAGATGGGAAAAGAGTCCCAGTGCCTGTTCCGTGTCACCAGCTTGTCCCAAGCAATGGGAAGCAAGCAGAAACCTGCCGGAGGAGGGCAGCAGGAGGGGAGAAGCCCAGCTGTAATCCAGCACTCCTGGCTATTTAATGCTGCTTATTGCAGCCCTCAGTCCTTCCTCTCACTGCAAGACAAATGTGCTCACCGCTCCGTGTGCTTCGCAAGACGTCCCCAGCAACATTCAATTCACTGCTGAGTTTTGCTGGGGGGCAGGATAAGATTGTGCAGATGTAATAACTCCATTCATCACCGCCGAGCAGGGGTGGGCAAACTGCTTTGAGAAGGGCTCGGGCACGTTGGCAGCTCAGGTCCTGACAATTTCCCTGGCAGGACACTCCAGTGTGTGTCTCCCTGCCCCTCTGCTTTGGGTTTGTTTTTTTTGTTTGTTTGTTTTTGTTTGTTTTTGTTTGTTTATTTTTTGGTGTTTTTTGTGGGGCTTTTTTTGGTACTTTTTTTTTTTTTTAGTTTTTAATTACCAAATTTGTACACAAGGCACTGGCAAACCACTAGTTCAGTGCCTGCTTGTTACTATCTGGGCTTTTCATTAGAAGGCTAGCATCTGCTACGGAAAATCTAAGGGGCTGACTTTTTCTTTCTCACCACAAAATGGCCCTTCCAGAGCTTAACAGAAATTTTAGTATGGCATTTGCTGCCAAGGATGCAAAAAAAATTGATTTAGTGTGTTCAAGTTCATTCATTATATTTCTCAAAATATTTTCAAGGGTGAAAATTCTTGTGTTTGTTTTCAGCAGAGTCTGCAGGAATGTGATGCTTCTCAGTAGAACAGTGATTACAAATGTTCATTTTCAGGATTAAAAAAAAAAAAGACCGGGTTCGTACGACTATTTTAATTTCACGAACAATTAGAAAACGGTGGCCGCTTCCAACACAAACAGCATACTGTGAGTACCTCTCCACAAAACACGCAGCACACCTAGTCCCGTTTAAGGTGAGAACGAAATAAATAAATAAATAAATGGCACTAATAATTATCAACATGCCTTTGAGCAGTATATATGTCGCCAGAGTAATGAAGTCAGGTACACACTGTACTATGTCAAACCAAACAGCTCGCTTAGTATTCCTCTAGTGCTTTCTTCCAAGTAAGTGCTATATTTACTTCCTCCGCCTTTCATATTTCAAGGAAACGGAGCTACGAGCGCATTACATCAGGGGATGGAGAAATGTCAGCCAGTGGTGGGCGCGGGTCCTGCCGCCCTGGGAGGGCACGGCGGGGTTCTCCTGACCCAGCATGGAGCCCGGGTCAGAGCAGCCTGGCCGCGATGGGGACAGGCAAGGGTCTGGGTCAGTCGTCCTTCCCCGGCACATCAGAAGAGTCACAGGAGTGGTGAGTAGAAAGGAGAGGTTTTCAAGCACAGGAAGAGGAATTGTCACGTTCTTCTTATAAATCACTGAGAAGTCAATTGATCACTGTTGCTGTTCTTCTCCTTTTTACTGGAATAGGAGGGGATTACTTGCAGAGAGAGTAGGATGGGGGGAGAGGTGCCATGCTGCTTCCGGATGGAAAATAGCACAACTAGACACCATGCTCGTTAGATTAAAATTCAAGGACTTGTAGGCAGGGCAGCCTCATGTTTTGGAAAACTTTTCTTTTTTATTGTTCCATGGAGCGTACCCTGTGCATTTGCGGTTTGAAATGGATGAACGCTTCCCCAGGGGCTGCGGTGCCTCCAGAGCAGACAGACAGATGCTGGGAACGCCATCCTCTTCAGCAGAACTTCGAGTCCTGTGGCAATCTGCAAGCAGAGCCCAGGACCTGATAATGAGAAGTGAACTGAGCCCAGAGCGGAGGTGGCATTAAGTGCCCAAAGGTGCCAGAGCACCCAGGACCAACCTGGGGTTGACTCTGCTTGTTTTTCCCAAATCTCTCTCCTCTCTTCTCTTCCAGATGCAGCCTCACCAGAGGTGTGGATGACCCATGGAATACTGAGAAGGAGACAGAGCAACTTGGCGAATCCTTGGATATTAAGATCTGGGCCACCAGTGCACCTCTGACCAGCAAGGAATGGGACAGGGCTTCTGGAAGCGATAGAAATGAAAACAGACATAAGCTAGAAAACAATCCTGTCTCTCTGATGGAAAAGATGCAAATCTCTGAGGCTGCAATGATGTTTTATGCCAATGTCCTAATGAAGCACAAGAAAAGACACATTTCTGACTGTGGCCGTAAAAAGAGACATTTGCATAATGTTTGTCTGCAGATTGGGGTGTTACGCTATGATGGCTTTAGAGAAGGACAGGCTGTCCTCTTGAAAGTGCCACTGAAAAATGTGCTTCTTTCGGAGATGAAGGGACGGCATTCATATTCTTGATTCAGTGGGAAATAAATCCCAGAGGACATTTGGTGAGACTTTAACCAGGTCACCACGTGCCTTGGGCCAGCAGCAAGGGTGCAGAAGAGGCTGCTGGCCACTGTCCTGGGCATCTCGAAGCCTGGAAGAAGCTGGGGCCACTCAGCCAGCCAGGTCCCAGGAGAAGAGAGCACAATCAGGGGCATGATGTGGTGAGCAGAGCTGAAAGCAGGAGCTATCAGCCCCAGGAAGGTAACACCAGGGCTATTTCTGAGTGTCCTGGGGTGCAGGTGCTCACCGGCCAGAGGGGGGTAGGCAGGCAGGCAGGCATCAGCTGCCAGGAAAAGACTCAGTAAGTTGGAAACTTGTCACAGGTAACCAAGGCAAATGGCCATCCTTGTGACGACAATGTTGTTTTTGTGGGAAATGATCTTTTGATGGGATTTTACCTAATAAAATTGGATAGACTCGGCCAGCATTTATGTTCTTGATGGAGGAGTGTAACAGAAAGAGAGTGAATTACTTATTGCGACCTGAGGCTTAAAAAAGAGCCAGAAAGTCAATGCTTGAAAAACCACTTTTTTGGCCTGGCCACTCTGACAGCACATGGAGAAAGCTGCGGTGGCACCACAAAATCCATCCTGGGGAAAAGGGACATGTCCATCCCCGGCCCAGACACTCTGGGGCCAGACCCAGCTCCCACACCAGAGGCTTTATCTGCTAAACCTGCAGCAGGGCTCTGATTGACAAAACCTGAGCTTCCTCAGAGATCCTAGCAACAGGAATATAGGAGCTAGTAGTGGACACCAAAACAGACTTTTTTTTTTCCTCCTTCAATTTTTAAAGACTTCTGTACTTGAAAGTCTCCTGTTGGACCTCAAAGTGTACCTGTTACTCTCTGCTCTTCAGATGATTTATTAATTACAGGCAGAATTATGGCAGAACTGCAGCTCCCTCAGTCTTGGTGATTTGTGTGAGACTGGAAAGAACTTCACCCTTTGCAGGAATAAACCCCATGTGCATATCCAAAAAAGGGAATTCAGTCCTTAAAAGACTACCCACAAAAATATCTATTCATATATATATATATAGCTTTCAGTGATGTGTCTCATGCTTCAGGACTGAATCTATTTTTATGCTTTCATAAATGACCATGGAAGAGCATTTCAAATGAATCTCAAAGAATAACATCCTTTTGTTCACAGGCACTGATACACACAGAATGGACTTGGCTGAAAAAAATAAAATAAGGCTTTGAAAGAAGAAAGGAGAAAGTTACCTGAATGACTACAGACTTAGGGCTTCTCATCGCGTTGTTACGGCAAGAGATATTTCTCTAGCTTGGAGAAAGAGCTGCGAATTCCCATCTTAGGAAGAATGTATAGGACAATATATAAAATCTCCATCAAATCCTGAATGAAAAGAGGCATTTGATACTGTTTAGGAAGCAGTTAAATGCTGTGAAGGCTTACAGAGGTGTGTTAACCACAGAGTACCCATTTCTGGCTGCGTGGAAGCTCAGCCACGACAGTATTTTTAGTGCATTCAGGGAAACAGCAAGAACAGACACACCAGAAACCGAATCAATGAGGGGTCTCCTGTGCTCTTTCTTAAACCAAAAGCAAGTAGCAGACTTGGAGGAAAAAGCTGATATTGTTCCTTAATGGGCAAAGCAGACAGAAGCTCTCAGCATCACTCCTCCAGAAGCAGAGCTGGCACGCTGTGCGATGCCAATAGCGGCTGGCATCGCGGTCAGGACAAACACAGAGGATGCTCACGGTGGGACAGGAGGCTCCGGCAGGCTGATGGAAGCAAAGCGTGGGATGGATGAAATCTTTTTTTTGGTGGTTGCATTGAATATCTCATCACCAGTGCTGTCTGCACCCCACGCTGGGCCTCCCCCCGCTGCGTGTTGGGTGCAGGATGGGTGCGGGGCGGGCAGGGAGATGCTGGAGCTGGCAGTCTCGGGGAACCGCTGTGCCCTGCCGCAATCTGTGCCTGCTGCTCTGGCTTCGCCCAAAGAAACCACTCCACATAATGCATCTGTATTTGTTTGGAAGGAATTAAATTTAAATTCCCAAAGAAAATCAATGCGATTACAGCACAGCCCGTGCAAAGCCCACGAGCCCGAGCTGCACGTGCCTTCAGACCAGACCAAATCCATCTTTTCAAAACTCAGGTAGCAGAAACTGGGAGAAAGGTTTTTTGAGAAAGCCGCCTGAGCCAGAGCCAGGTCTTGAAACAACAAGGAGGCAACCTGACCTGCTGTTCCTAAATAAGGATTTAGAAACTACAGTTTCTCACCAAGAAATCTGTCAGACCCAGAACATTCATATGTGAGATCCAAAGTTAGGATCTTAAATTCCTTTTCAAGAATGTCAGCAGGAGGAGGAGGACCAAATAAAAACTGCCGCTGTTATTTTTCTTGTTGTCATTATATGGTTACAAGTGAAAGCAGAATGGGCCTTTTTGCATCAGAGGATATAATACGATCTGTAGGTGTTGTAGGAAGAAAGAGAAAAGAATAAGCAGAAGGGGAGGCGGGGAAGATGAGCAGAAAGTTATATAAAACTGCAAAGTTGAATCCATTTTGGGCGATACTTATTAGAAAAGTGAAAAACCATGAAGGCTGGGAAGGTTGGGCTTGAGCTGCTGTGCACAGTGGCATCTGCAGTGCTCTTGGTGAGAAGAGGAGAGGCTGTCCTGCAGTGGGCATCCTTAGCCTGGCTAAGCACCCTGAACCAGGGGGTCAAACTAGATGATCTTTTAAGCCCCTTCCAACCTGAGCCATTATATGAATCTCTGACTTCCCGCAGGGGATGATGAGGAGCACAGGAACCCATCTGGTGCCTTCAGCCTGGCCAGGAGCTGCAGGAGCTTCAGAGCAGCTGGATCTAGCACACTGTTGCCAGCACAGCAGCAAAGCCAGGAGGAAAGGTGAGGGCTCCCATCCCTCCAGGGGAAGAATTTTGTGAGCCCAGAGGTGCTGCAGTAAAAGTGGGGGGACAGGGTTATCCCTGCTTACCCCCACAGCCCGTGTTTATCATTAGGGCAGCAGCAGAGAGAAAAAACAAAGCAAAACTACGAAAGCACACAGCATGGCTGAGCCGCGGGGCAGAAGGGAAAAGCACCGCGCAAGAAATTGATTCCATTAAAGAGTAATCTCAAATTTAATAAAAGTTATGATTTGATTATAGCCACGGATCCAGAGGGCAGGGAAGGGAGGGTGGGGGGAGGCACCGGCGAGGAGGGAGCTGGCTCTGTGCCAGAACCCAGCACCTCTCTCACAGCTCCCCCACAGCCGGGTATCACCATCACCATCACCACCACCACCACCATAACCATCACCATCATCATTGTCATTTCTATGGCCACTGCCATTGCCATCACCATCGCCATCACCATCATCATCACCATCACCACCACCACCACCATCACCATCACCATCACCATCACCATCATCATCACCATCACCACCACCATCTCCATTACCATCACCATCATCATCACCATCACCATCACCACCACCATCACCATCGCCATCGCCATCATCATCACCATCACCACCACCATCTCCATTACCATCACCATCATCATCACCATCACCACAATTGCCATCACCCAGCAGTGGCACAGCTGCAGTGAGGACAGGCTCGGTGGCTCCAGGGGGGAAGCACCCAGGGTCTGCCTGCTCCTGGTGCCAGGCCAAGCCAGGCAGATGCAGGTAGAGCCCAAAGGGCAAGGAGGAGCTAATGGGGCTGGTTCCTGCAGTGCCCACAGCTGCTGCACAGCTGCAGCCAAGGAAAGGCTAGCACGAAAGTAATAGGGGGTAATATGAAAGCCCAGCCCTGTTCTGATAAAAAGGAGTGGTAGCTTGGTCTGTGAGTCAGGGAGTTCAGCCTGCACCAAAATCACCCAAATCTACCCTCTCTCCAGTTTATGCTACTATGGATGAGGTGGGTGCTGGTGCCTTGTCTGTAAGCGTGTGTGTGATGCAGCTACGTCCATAAAGTTATCACATCGTACAGGTGAAGATGTTCTTTAAAACACAGAGGACAGGCAGCAGCTGTTAGTGCACACATATGCATGTGCATGTATATAAAGAAGGGAAGACAATAATGAATATAGCACCAATTATCTGTTTTTTACCTTTTAGGCTGAGCTATTATATTATTTGAAAGTATGTGGTTAGGAAAGTAAGGAACAAAAGAAAAAACTAAAACTGTATCAGGACTAAAAGAAATCTGATTTTAAGAATTAAAAGAGATCTAATGCTGGTATAAGGCCCAATACTGAGTGGGCATGACAAAACTGATGGCAGCGATACTGAAAAGTAAATGTTCCAAAAATATTTCTACTCAGTAATTTAAAAAAATTAAAAAATAAAATAAAAGCAGGACTGCATATTGTGAGTTTAGAGATAATGAAATATTTTTCATTCTAAACTAACTATGGTGGTTATTAAATTATATTATTGAATCAAATGCATTTAAATTTGAGATGCTGCTCAATGGGCTTCCAAACGTTTTGGAGAAACTCCTGGGGAACGTGTGGCCTGGTAATATGCACTGCAATAATGTGAAATATTAAGAAGGCTTCAGTGGATGGGAAGAAGAGAATGCTGGGCCAAAACAAAGAGCAGAACCAGATTGCTGAAGTTATTTTGCTGAACGCTGATACTACATAGAATAGCAGGAGAGCTGGTAAAAGATTTAGATAATAATTGAGAAATAATGTAACATGATAATAAATACTATATTGTGGCTCGCTCGGCAGGCTTTTCTATGTGTCCCTGGCAAGTGGCTGTTAACCCATAAGGGTAACTATGGGAGGGATTTTCTTGGGTCCCTCTCAAAATCGTGAGCGATGTTTCACAGCCGGTGAGCTCAAGCAACTCTGAAATAGAAATTAAATCCAGGGGTTCAGAAGAACATCCTGGAGCTTCAAAAGCCACAGCTAATCCTCCAACATACTTTAATGTACTTAGCTCCAAGTCTAAAATACCAAATACTACAAAAAGCCATGTGTCGGAGGAAGGTGAAAAATGTGAAGGCGTCCCTGTGATCCCTGACTTAGGAAAACCTCCCCCTGATCCCAGACCTGGTGATCAGGTTAATCCTGGGCATGGCCACAAGATGCAGCTTCCCACCCCAAGGCTCATCTGAACATCTGGCTGCTCAGCGGTTCTTCAGAGGAAGGAAGAGCAAACCCAAGCCAAGCCAGCACACTCCAAACCAAATTACAGAACAAGTGGAAGGAATAGCAATTCTCCCTGTTACCCAAAACCACTGGTTCAAACACAGCTAAAGCACAGCACCAGGAATAAACCGCCTTGCATCCCCAAATTAAAGATACCAAGAAAACGTACACCCAGCCCCCCAAATCCCACGTGGCAACTTCTCCCCCTCCCCTGCCCATAGGATGTGCAGATGTGGGGTGGGCACCGCCTGTCCTGCTGAAGTCCCAGGCAGGGGAGTCCTGGGGCAGCTCCTGCTGCTGGGAGCAGTGCTGGCGTCCAGCAGCTGCAGTGTCCTTTGAGGCAGAAGGGCTCGGAGGTGTCATGACTTCACCCAGCAGCCAGAAAAAGGGACTCAAAGTGCTCATTTTAGGAGCAGAGCAGCTGCTTGCTGCATGCTGACCCACTCACCATCCCATTCACTTTTCCCTCTCCATCGTTGGTGCAGAGCTGTCCTGCAACGCGCTGTGAGTGGGAAAGCAAAGCTCAGCACCAGCTCAGGCAGCTTGATTCAGACTTCAGTCAGCTCTCAGCTTAGCTGGAAGGCTACGAGCTGGCCTGTGGGTGCAACCCAGGCGAGAGCATGTGCCCTTCTCCCCAGTCCTCCGCACGCTGAGCCTGCTCTGCTGCAGGCTGCAGGAGTCACCAGGAACTGTGCTAAGCATCACGGCTTCTTCTCCCACCGTGGGATTGTGGGGTTTTGGCATTATGTCAACTGTTCTTGGTACTTTTCCCAATTATTATCCTCCTTTTCTTTATTTTCTTAAATTTGTTGGCTCTCCTCAGATACTCGGTGCGCGAGTGTTCTCGGTTACATGAGAGGGGTTCTTAAAAGGCTTTTAAGTAAATACTTCACTGGGTGGATTTGCACTTCATCGTTCTGCTTCTGGCTGAGTCACGGAAAATGTAAACTCTGGTCACAAGAAGCCTTTGCTTCAGTGATATTTATCCACAGAGACGACACCTGGCCTTGAGCTGGACACGGGATGCGTGGCACTAACCCACAGCCCACACGGCGTCACGCAGCCCGGGGCTGCTTGCACATGTGGCTGGCCCAGCAGCCAAGCTCCATGTGCCTGATGGTCGAGGAGGTTTGGGTAGTCCTAAGCAAGACCCAAGGCAATCCCAAGAAAAGCAGAATATTGCTGGGCTTGCAATATTTTGCCTGTGCAGAGCAGCAACAAATTGCCTAGGAGTAGCTTCACATCCCTGACCCGGTCTGGTTTGGGGCAGTGCTGAAGGGCCCTTGCTGGGGGTGCTGGGTTTCTCTTTCAGTCTCTTTCTGTCCTCTATCTCTACCCCTCAAGTCCAAGGGAAAAATGATGTTTTACCAGGCACTGATTTTGCTACCGAAGCAAAAGCCTTGCTGTCTCTCATGTGCACGTCACGGTAGCACAACACGTCTTTGGACCTGACTTTTTTTTATTCATTATTGATCATAGAAAATCGTTTCAGGAAGTGGGCTGTAATTTATTTATTATCAAATTTTCCGGTGGCGCGTGGTTTGTGCTGAAGTCCTTTCCCCCAAATCGTGCTTTGGCGATACGCTAAGGCTCTGGAAGTAGGACAGCTTTGATGCTGGAGTCACTCTCACTCCCCCAGCGCGATGCTGCTCGTGTGGCTGAACCGTCCCCTCCGCCCGCCCCTGCTGTGCTGGGCCCCCCCTCGCCTCCTTTTCAAGTCTGAGAGCTCTCCCACTGCTCTCGGTGGCAATAGGTATGGCCCGAAGCATATTAGACTCGCTCATATCAGATCGCATCAATATGAATACCCTTGATAAGCTCCTAAGAAGGGTTTTAGGCAGAATGTTTTTTAATGGAAGGATATCAGCAGACGTTGTTATGTATAGTGAAGGCTGTTTGCTAGCCAATACATAGATTTTTAAGTACAGAGCCTGGTATTTCATTCTGTTTGTCAGAATTATCCCTGATCTTAGGATTCAATATATTTCTGCAAGTCAGTGTGCTCTCCTTCCCCAGTAAACTTGGGAACAGCAGGCTGAGGGGAAAATCGGATTTGAGCACCGCCGGTCAATATTCCCTGCCATCCACTGCTGAGAGCATCCACAAGAGGCTGTTCCTGCCGCAGACATATCACGAGCTCCAAAGATAATCTTTGCAGAATGGGGGAAGCTCCTAAAACTGGTGCTATAATCTCTAACAGCAGAAAAGCTTTCTTAGTCTAGCCCTGATCATGTTTTTTCTTACATAGGAGAATGCCATTTCTTCCGCTTCCTCTGCCCTCCCTCTCTGATGATTTATTTTATTTTTTTTACTCATAAAAGTCTGAAATGTCCTCTTGCACTACTGCTACTATTGTACCCAAGATTTTAGTAGGAACATTTGAAAAATAAATACTAGCCAAGGAGCACATTCATTTTTATTATAGCTATTCTCCCTGCATATGTGATGGTGAATTAACTCTCTTTCCGCAAGTCTCTCCTGATTTTTATGTATCAGTGGAGAGAAGCTAAGACCATAAAGCTTGTTGGGTCCTGTAGACATTTGTGTTCTTAAATATGTGGAGATACCCCAGTGGAGCCCACATTGTTTCTCTTTTCTTGTGTGATTCTACTTAAGTGCATGTATTGCTAGTGATTTTCATTTTGTTTAATTCTCTTTAAAAGCTGAAAATCTCTCCAAAGCTGTTTCTCTTCCTATTTCGGAGGCTGCCTGTTATTGTTGCAGAGTTATAGCATGGCACTGCCTGAATATAGGCAATTTTCTACTGCAAACACATTATCATTATTCTGTCAATACATTTATTGCTTCAGAACCTCTGGGGCAGTGGTTGCTTTGCTCTAGCAAGCAACAGAGGTAGCAGCAACTTGCTGGTCCTAAACCAATTTCAGGTGCCCTGATCTGGGGCACCTGGGAAGAACGTTCATCTACCTAAAACTGTTTCCCATCCTTAGGTTTTTTGACCCAGTCCTAAAGTAACTGTAGGTTCACGGTGGTGGGATCCTTGTGGGTGTACAGGCTTGAGCTCTGTGCCTTCTTTATTGAGTTACTTTTATGGCAGCTCATATCCTTCTGGCTTAATCTCATTTTATGTCTTTTTCCTCTCCCAGTCTTCACAGTGGTAACTGCCTCTGATATTTAAATGCCCACATACATGATCAGTTGGTCTTAAGAATAATACCTTCTCTCATTATCTAGTGCAAGCTGGGTATGGCCCGCTTTGCAAATTATCTGGGTGGCGTGATGCACACACTGCATGGTCTTTTCTTCAGTGGTCACAATAGTAATAAATAGGTTTATTGCTGTTGTCAGAGACATATGTTTTAAGGCCGACAGGGCCTTTATGATTATTTGGTTGGAGATTATGGATTGCTCAGAGCAGAATTTAAAGCACTGAGTCAAACCTAATAACGTGGAGGGGAGTATGCGTGAACAGAATACATCACTCGAAGACGGCCCCCATGTAGGTGTCACTCGAGCACAGTGTGAGCACGCACTTGGCTTTAATTGTGGGAGCAATCATCTCCTTGCAAGCCCATGGCACTCCTCTGAATCAGATCTCCCAGACTCGAGGAGACGAGGCTCTTACTTGTGCTCTGAGCCTTTTTCTTTGCTCTTGTGGAAGAAAAAAAATGCACATTATTTACAGTTTGGATTCTCGCTGCATCCACTTCCAGCAGCTAGACCTTGGAGTGACAGTGTCTGTCAGCAAGCCGGCTGAAGTCTCGAGCATTACATGAATCACTGCATCCTTGTGGTCCTGGGGACTGTTTTTCAGAGGGAATCGCTGCTCCTAGAGATGACTTCTCAAAATGACACATCTGCCCCCCAGAAACGCACGTTCCTTACGGGGTCTTTAGAGCCACTTTGCTGCACTCAGGCCCTGCTGAGTTGTGTGGCTGATTATGATGCTCAGCAAAGACTTGTTTCACAACCATGATTTTCCAATTACTGAAATCACCTGGAACTGAGGACTAAACCAGTGTTCCCTGTTATTTCTCTTTCTATTTGTTTTTGAGCGGAGCTGTTGGTCCCATTTTGCTCCCTCCAGAGAGCACTTGCCTAATGTCTCGTCTCATGCCGGGGTGGAGATGCGCAGTCCCAGCCACCCTGCACTCAGGTGGGCTTTGCTTTAAGCTCCAGACACCCTCGGGGCAGCATCCAGCTGCAGGTGCCAGTGAGACCTGGGTGTCTAAACGGCTGCTGAAGTGACCACGGTAGGGTTCACGGGGTGCACACACGGACACACCAGAATGCCAAATGCAGGTGCTCAAGCACATCCTACGCGAGCTGCATTTCTCTTGTTGGAGCCATCAGGAGGGATGCTCTCTGTGGCTCATGTCAAAGCAGCTCTTTGGGGAGCTAAGGCTTAGGAAAGCAGCCCAAGGGCACTGCTGAGCAGGCGGCACAGCAAACAGGAGCACCTCTGCCTGCTCCAGCTGCCTGGTACAAGCTTGATGTTACCCTGCATCTGCCAGGGCTTTGAGGACGATCTGGGGGGCCCAAAGGAGACCCAGCTTAAACATTAGACATAAAGCACACTGAAAATGATTGAAGCTGAGCAGATCAGATGGAAGAGAATGTTTAAAAGGTTGATGAAGAGCTCTCCCCCTGCTCAGGGTGCTTTTGAAAAGAGACCCGTGGTTCCAGACTTGGTTTAGGCAGGCAAATCATCAATTTCAGGGCTGCAGCAAAATCTGCACAGCTCCTCCTTGGCCCAGGAGGTTTTCCCTTCCCATTTCCTCCGACACCTGGCTCTGTGACCCCTGCCCCTCACCACAGGCTCTCTGACACCACTTGGGTTGCTGGCCCCCAGCTCCCCCAGGCACCACTGTGCCCCCTCCAGCTATCTGCAGCTATCAGTTCCTTAGCAGGATTCCCCCTCTGACAGCCTGGGTAAGGGTTTAATGCAAGGCACTTAGGATCTTTTTGAGAAAGTAAGCTTAACTGTTTGAGGAATTTCACAATTACCAGCCCTTTTATAGCATTTACCCATACAAGGAAGCTGGAACTTGGAATTACCTATCCGGAGCTATTCACCATATTGTGGCTTCTGTGAGAACAATATGTTATAAACCACATACCAGTTAAGTTGTTTAATTAACCAATTATCTATTCAAAGTTTCTTGTAGCTCCTTTTATCTCTGTTCCTTAGCTACAGTACAATATGGAAATTGGAGGAAATTAAAACACTTTATTAGACATAATAAAATTAACAAAGAAAGTAAGAAATCACGGCAAAAGACAGGCCACATGATCATGCTTACGACACGTGAAATGGCAATTTAAACCCTAGATGTTTAAATGGATGAAGGCTAATGAGTTCAGTCTGTTCACCCAAGTCATCCTGCAGCTGTTAGGCAGGTGAGCTGTACCTGATCTGCTGCTGGGGCAGCTCCTGGGAGCTCTATTATCAGAGCACTCGTTTGGGGCATAGGAAACCTGAACTTGAATCCCACCCTCACCCGAGGGCACAAAGGCATCCTCTGCCTCCCTGCAGCCTGATGTCCCCTGGGTTAGCCATTTGTCAGCAGGACTGCAAGCAGTGCTTAAAGCACCCAAAACAGGACTCGGGAAGGTTCCCTTTCTCCAGCACTCTCCTCCTGGCTCAGGGTCCTGCAGGTGCCCCAGCAGGGACCAGGACCTGTGCCCTGCACCACGGCGCGCTGCTCCAGCTTGTTCCCACAGCACCACCACTATGTGGGGACAGGCGGCAGCTTTCCACCAAAACAGATTTTTACCACCGAGAACAACATGTGCGCTGAGCAGGCAACAACTATTAACAGATAAAACCAGGCAAGCCGAGGCTGTGATTGCTTCCAGGCTTCATGTTCACAGGTTGTTCTTCGCATCGGTACTGCTCCCGCACAGCAGCCGTTCCCCTCCTCGTGAATTAAGGAGAGCATTAAAAACCAAAGTCCCTGGCAAGGCTTTACCCAAGGTATGCGCTTCCAGAGGAGCATTTGGACACAAAGAATCGTCTTGTCACTTGGGTAAACAAGACACAACTATCAAGCTCGGTTTGGGGCTTATCAATTGGAGCCAGCATGAAAGTGAGTTCTCCAGCTCCGGCTTGCAGTTGCAGTGACTGGTTTCTCAAGATAAACTAAGAGCGCATTCAAGTAGTTTTCTCACAAAGTGATATGAAAGTCACATTGTTGTTTCTCCGCATCTTACAAGCCGGTTCCCTAAATAGGATTTCAGAGGAACAAAGTTAATGGGATGCTCGTCTCGGAGGCAACTTGAGGCTCCACCCGATGGATTGATGGCAGCTCCCCTTGGCTGCTCCCTCCCTCGGCTGTCACCCAGGGAGAGGAGAGCTCGGTTCCCTCTCTTATGGGTGATGCCTGCTGTGATCCTCTCCTTGGCAAAGCTGCCAGCTGCTAATCAGGGCACGACCTGTGGGCAAAATTTAGGAAATGCCCATCTGGGGCAGGTCTTTCTGTGCCACCACGGAAGGGAACAAAGTGCATTCTGGGTTTTAACAGCTCCCTGTTTCTGGGAATATAAAAGCAGCAATGTCCTACCGGTTTGGGTGAGACAGCTCCAGCCATCTCTGACCTCTGATTAATTGTACAGCTACAAGTTATCCTGCCTTGTCTTTTAATTGAAGCACCGACCAATAATGATTTGTGCGAGGTGCAGACTCGCTGACCTGCTAACTACGAGGCCATCCTCAAACATCCCTCTCCCGTGCGTTCAGATGTCAGCACCGGGCAGCGAGCTCCTTTTCAAAGCCGTAACAAGGTCCCCCGGCGATTCTGGGCTGCTCGGGGGTGTCACGGATGGTGGCAGCCGGGAGCCGCGTCTGCCCCACTGCCCCTTGCCCTGCCTCGTCAGGCTGGAAATGTCATTATGGGAAAATCGGGAACACCTCTTCCGTGGAGCTACGGATTTATTGTTAGCCTAATTACAGCCTTAACAGCCTAATCAAAATATAACAAACAGTTATTATTCCAGTTACAATCATACTGACGTTCATGGTCCAAATTAATATGGAAGAGCATCATTAATAATAGTTATAAAAGCCCTGCTGGTCTCTATCTGAGGTTATGCTCACCCTTCTGTTGTTCCTAAGCCTGATGGCATCGGTCCTCCTTGGGCAGAAAATGGGTCGAGATGTCGAGGTGGACTGAAGGCATCTCAAACCCTTTGCTGGGAGGACTTCAGGGCTGCTGCAAGGGTCCCCTCCCTGGGCTGCACTGCTCAGTGTTACATTTAATCTGCTCTGAATGCAGCCTGCTTTTTTTTTTTTTTTTTTTTTTTTTTTCTTCACTGCTATTTTTTCCTAAATAAGGCTTGAAAGTCACAGAAAAGCCCCCAAGCCTGGATGAACGTAAAGAGCATTTGCACAAGCACTGCTGAGGTTTGCTGCAAACTACACAGGCTAAGCTGGAACAAGTTGGGCAATAGCCACTGAATTATGGTGAACACAGCCGAAATGAGCTAAAATCAGCTCCTGGGCCACAGCAAGCCCAGCAAGTCCATCACCCCCATCGTGGCTCACCGTGAAGCCAGCAGCCGTTCCCGGGCCCCACGTTGTGAAAATCGTGTTGTGAAAGCCTGCGTGGCTTATTTGGCCATTCAAATACCAGCAGTGCTAGAGATCAGCAATGGGGAACTTGGTGCAGTAAACAAGCCTTGCTGCTTCATGAATATCCAGTGTTGTTTTGGATATTATGTTCCCTATATTGGTATTATAATCATTTTACTTCAGTTTTGCACTATATTGCTTATATTTAATAGGTTATACATTTCAGATATATTAATACAAATTTATCTTCCTTCATTTTTATGAGTTATCGAATATTGGAGCTAGGTGTTTTTAAAAAGATTTTTTTCTATCAAAATGCCGTTTTGTCACAAATGAAGCTTTAAATCAGAATAGATAGAAAACCTCTTTGGATTCCATAAGGTTATAAGTCAAGGAATAAAATGCAATGGCTTTGGGGTTTAATTTTTTTTTTTTTTACAAGAACTCTTTATTTATGGATAACTGTAACACAAAGATTTTTAATACTGCAATTACTTGGGAATGATTTGTTGCCGGTGGCTTAATCTAGTCCTTGTTCCAGCTTTTAAATGTGGTGGGTGCAGAGATGTTAAAGACATAAGGACAGCACAGGAGTAGGGTTCTGCCGCCCTGGGCCCCAAGTCTCCAGCATCATTAAATGTTCCCAGGGGACCCAGCACAAGCGACAGGATGTAATTGTGAAGTTGGAAAGGGCTCCCTTATGTCTCTGCTCTTCCACTCCTGCTTTAAATGGCTGCAGGAGCATTTAGCTGAGGCTATGCACTGCATAGAAATCTTCATTGACTCCCTGATTTTAGTGCCAGAAAGGGCCGTTAAATTACACGGTCTGACATTCCTCAGACTGAAGATTGTTATCTGCCTGGGATTACAAAAACTTTCCAAAAAGCCTAAGTGTTACAGAAAGCAGTGTCAACTGTCTCAAAGCAGAGGGGTGAGAGCTTGTTTTAATAATGTATTGCAGGCGTTCACACTACCCAAGCATCTGCTAACTGCCCTCAATTTTAGGTTTTAAAAAAAAAATATGGACTTCTTCCAGGGAGAAGTGTATGTTTATCTGCAGGCAATAATTAGAGGCTGATGATTCAGGGACTGCAAAAGGGATAGGAAAAAAAAAAAAAAAAACAAAAAAAAAACAAAAAACCTTGGGGAGGGATTGCAGGGGAAGACAGCTGAAAACTGTTCTAGGATAAATTTAACCCTCCTGAAACTCATCCAAGCTGTGCTTTTGCCACCTTCAGAGAGATGTTGGAGTGATGTCTTCATCTGTTCTCCGTGACTCACTTTGCCTTGGTTCCACCGTGGGCTCCGGGAAGCTCCTTTGGGTACGAGCAAGCCCCGTGGGCAGCAGCCAGGGGCTGGGTGCACACAGGGTCCCCACCCAGCCCCTCTCTGCTTTAGGAGGAACTGGGTCATGGACACTGCCCCACGGCCCCAGAACCATTGGTTTATCTCCTCCGAGGCCAAGGGGAGCTGAGGAGACTCCCCCAACAGGAGCCCCACCACCTGGCTGGGTGAATCTCCATCTTCACGATGTTCTCCTGTGCAGCACTGGTGTAAGGTGGATGCAGACCCATCTCGGGCTGTCCCTGCCATACAGATGCTTCCGTCCTTCCTCATGGACTGCAAGATGTTCACACGTTTCATACAAACTTTTAATAGCTGATCCAAACACGCTGCCAGCAAGTTTCCTGAACAAGCAGCAGGGCTTGACCAGCGCTGTTAAATAGTGATTTTATCCATGTTCACACAGGCATCGGATGAGGGGATGGAGAGGACATAGCACAAAACTGTTTTTTTTTTTCCTTTTTACAGGAGCTTTAGATTAAATAACTTTTCGGTAGCCGGCAGGATAAATTAGATAGGAGCTGGTGAGAGATAGCAGGACGGCTCCGAGGGCACTTTCGGGAGTAAGGCAGAGCAGGTCTGAGGAGGGGACGGCTGCAGGGCACTGAGCTGGGGACCTGAGCCCAGCGGGAGCAGAGCCAAGCTCAGGGTGGGGAAGGATGCTCTCCCTGCTCTCCCTTTCCTGCATCGCCAGTGGTGGTCCCCGTCTGTTTTACCCACCACAGCATCATGCTAACATCCATCTCTTCACTCTGCTGCTGGAAATTCCCTTTTCCTTGTTTCCAGGGATGTGAAGAAGTCTGCGGAAATCTTGCTTGGTAAATTTGTGAAGAAATCCAGGAGAGAACATTAACTCTGCATTTCTCATCTTCATCAGATCACTGCCCTTTAAGTACGCTCAAACTCATTTTGCTTCTGCATTTCTTTGCAATATCTGCCGAGAGAGAGATACTTATGCATGCACTGGTATCATTTGCACATTAAAAAAATAACTTGTCCCCTATTTCTCTTTGTATTTCACCTTCACACTTTGAAAAAATTCCTCCATTCCTCTTGTTGATCGAGAATATTCTCATACAGGGAACACAGTTTTCATTAATCCTGCGGATGTGCAGACCCTTTGCAGAATCCATCACTTCTCTTTCAGTGCCCTTCCCTGACCTGGCTAGTTAGACCACAGACAAGTCACTAATTAGGTTGTCTATTAACTCCTCAGTTAAACTCATTCTGGGCTGATTAAATGCATCTGTAACAGTGCTCAGCTGTCTCCCTGCTGCACAAGGAAGGCTTTGCCTTTCCCAAACAGGATTTTTGCTTTGACTGTAACATCTGGGACAACGCTGAGCCATTTCCTAAGCAACGTGAAGATGTGCCACAGACCCTCTGATGCCTCTAGGCTTGCTCGTGGCCTTGCGCGAAGGGACCTACTCATCTGGTCTCATACATGTGTCTCTTTTAAAGCACTGAAGCACCAGGCAAACCCAGAATGAGCTTGCTCCGACTGCTAATTTGAGGTTTAGAGTGCCCAACTTTGCTCACAGAGCGCTGGCAGGGTGACCCAGCATGCTGATGGTGGCTAACCCAGAAAGCTGCTGCGCCCGTCGGGGGCTGACCCCGCTCACTGCTGGGATCAGGACGGCTGCACACAAGGGTTAGAGCCTGCCTCTTGTCTTGCCTAGGAACACCTACAGGCCTTTGTGAAAGCCTCCTTCCAATGGCAAACCTCAGCTGCCCTGTCTCGTGTCCCCAAGGGATGTCCAGTCCAAAATTCCCATTTCTTTGGGGTGCAAACAGCTTGTAGAGCTTTGGGCTGGGACCCGATCACCTTCCTGTAGGTGCCAGCAGAAATCCTCAGGCAGGAAGAGCTGAAGGATGCAGAATGGCTCTGCAGCTCAGTGAGAAGGCAGAATTTGGGGTATTGGTCTCACTTTCTAAATGTAACTACTCCCCATCTGCCTTCAGCAGAGGCTCTGCCCCTTCTGGAGGGAATGCAAAGGCTCCAGGTGATGCCATCGGGTGATAAATTGAGAGTGATGTTGTTTGTAGGTGGTATCATAGTTTGACCTCAAGCCATCAGTGTTCCATCTCTTTTCGGGTGTTACTCCACCTGGGGCAGCAGGACGGCCCCTTAAAACTTTCCTGCATCAGCGTATTGAGGTGGGGCTCCCCAGAGCTCAAGTGAAAGCACCCTCTCCTGGGCCACGCCACCACGCTCTTCTCAGCAGGCTGCCATGATGAGCTGGAGGACAGGAGCTCTTTCAGGTGGTGGAAGGATAGTGTGACATGTCCCTGCAGAGAGAAGCCCACTAATTAGCAAAGATCCTCGTCCTGCAGCCGGGAGCAGGACGGGCATGTCTGTGCAGCTCTGCACATGGGCGTGCAGCAGCGGCAGCTTCAGCTCTGCAACTGCCCTGGCCCTGTTTTTATTGAAACTTTGCGTAAATGTGGAAAAGGCACAATTAGAGGCTGTTGCGTGATTGATTTCTGGGCGCAGGGGCCTTTCCTCCTTGCCTGGAAGGTCTGGCAGGTATTATTTAAAGAGCTAATGAATGTTAATGGGCACATTATTTGCAAATCTTGAAGTGGAATATTAGATCAGGGCTCCTGTGTGTCATGGTAATCAGCTTTCCCTCGCTCGCTCTGGCTCGAGGGGGGGGGGGGGGGAGGAAACACCCTGCAGTCGCTTTGTTGTACGCTTTTCAGATTAATATCCTTTTTCCAATCCAGCAGCTTTTCGTTGGGTGTTTCAGTCAGAGAAGCAGATGGCTCGCATGCTGGTGTTTGATGCCTGACCAAAGGGATTGTCCTGCTCAAAACCATCCCGCCGGGAGCGTGGAGTGAGCTTCCTGCTTTGTCTTCTCCTGAGGGGGAAAAGGAAAAAAAAAAAAGAGGTTGGAAGGAGCCAGGAATGGGCTCTCAGCACCTCTCCATGGGGATGGGGGCTGGCGGCGGAGGTCCAGCTGTGGAGCAGGAGCTGGTGGCACGGTGAGCACCTCGCTGGGCGCCAGCTGCTGCTCCAGGCTTTCCCAAAATTATCTCACGTCTTTTATGAGATAGCCCCATGCTTCCCTCACCCTTCCCCTTCGGTGTGCCCACATCCATCCCGAGCCACCCACCAGCCAGCAGGGGCCCAGTCCAGAGCTCCCTGCAGGCTGGTGGCCCCCAGCCACGTCCTCGGTGTGCGCCTGCAGGTAGCGAGCTAAGGGAGGGCTTGGGTTGTCCTCACCGTACTTCCAGTGAGAGCACCAGGGAAGGGCTGGCTCCTCTCCCACCTTCTGGATTTCACACAGCTCCTGGAAATGTGTCAGTCTGGGACCTGGCTTTCCAAACAGAGCCTTTCCCCAGCACCTGATGGAGGAACAAAGCTGCTGCGGTGTGAGAAGCGCAGCCCGGCCGTGCGCCTGGCCGTGCCCGAGGACATCTCACTCCACAGCTACCAGCGTGAGCACAGAAGCATCGAGCTGCGAGGACACACAGCCCCTGGGTGCCACAAGAACCGTGTTTGGGCGCTGTGAGAGCTGGCACACACAGGGAGCCCTCGGGAGGTGGGAGCTGTGCCGCTGCCGTGGGTGCTCGCAGGCGCGATGCGAGCGGATGATGGGGAAGGCAGGCGGCACATTGCCACAATAACTCAGCAGATCGACCATGCGACAAGATTCATAACCCTAGCTATCTATTCCCAGTCTCCTTGCTGGTGAACTGGGAGGATTTCTACCCAGCCTGTGACGGGGAAGAGTTTTCTGCTCTGATGTATTTGCTCTGTTGCCTCCAGACGTCTTAGTGTCTACCACTCGTTCTCCTTAGCATATTGGTGCCAACCTACTTTGTATTAACAGCAATTCAAATGTTAACAGCTGCTGTCCACGTTAATCAAAAAGAAGATTAATACAAATATATGATTACTGTATGAGCATTGTATAAGTGATATTCGGCTGTCTTAAGCTAAAATAACAATATACACTTTTATCCAATCCTGATACATTTATAAATATATTTAAATGGGTATAAATATTTATAAATAGTTTCTGTAATCTCCTGTAATTAGGCTTTAAGCTCTGTGACAGGCAGCATCTGTTTGATCTGCGTGTGAGTGTGTCAGGTTTCTCTCGCACAGGCGGCGGCGCCGGGCGGGTGCCTGCGAAGGAGGAGGCGAGGAGGCGGCGAGATGGGGTCTGCGGCGCAGGGACGGGGCGAGGGAAGGACAAACGGCCCAGCACCGGGCTGCAGCTCGGCGGGGTTTTGTCTGCAAGGAAGGACTGGAAGCGAGGAGACAGTGGTGGGGAAGCTGTTCCTGAACCCTTTCTATTTCTGCCCAGAAACCTTTTTATTTCAGCTCAGAAACTCTTTTTATTTCAGAATGAATATTTACAGCTCAGGGAATGGAGATGTTGCTCAGATGCCTCCTGGTTTTTCAGGCAACACCACGCGGGGACACAAAGCGAACAGGAGAGGAGGACGCTCTGTCTATCCCACAGCAGGGTCCGGTAGGGCTCTGGTAGGACAGGGGACGTGGAGAACTTGGTGGACAAGTTCTGCAAAAGGTGAGAGAAACAGCCAACTGGAAACGTTTTCCTGGGCACGTGCTGTGTTCTGCTGGAGAACCCGCAACAGCACTTTTGGGAACAATGGCGCAGCTTTTGGGGAGATGTTACCGAAAGTTCCCACACCCTGTGGGCACAAGGAGGGGAGGGAGAGGCAGGGTTTGATGTCCCTGGCCTCCACCCACGTGCCTGGCTTTGGAGAAGGTGGATGTGTCTTGTCCTGTTTGTCCAAACAGCCTGGCCACGTAGCTACATGAGAAGACTATGTTTTGCCCAAGGTCCTGGGGAAAAATCCCTTTCCAGGGAGGTGGAGAACCCTTTGCTATTGTCCAGGCTGAGGACATGGAGGAGGATGGGGAGGTTTGTACCTGTGGGACAGGGGCAAGTGCTGGGAAGTGGGAGAGCAGAGAAAGTGGGGACAGACTGGAACAAAGCCAGACCCAGGCAGGACCAGGGGCTGCAGGTTATTGCCTTTTCCGGTTTGCATGTTTAAAAACACAGGAGAAGTGACAAAAAAAAATAAAAAATAAAAAATGAAAAGTTGCTGAATGATCTTTGCTTTGCAGCTTTGACTTGGGCCTCGGCTGTGTGTCTTTAATCTTACCAAAGTCTTTAATCAGAAGAAAATCTGCCTTATCCTTAAAGCCCAGGGTCTGAGCCTGTGCCGTGCAAACAGAAGCCTCTGGAGCCTGCGGCAGGAGATTGCAGAGAGACAAGCAAACAGGCGGCCGTAGCCACACAGCCTCCATCCGCACACAGCCTCCATCTGCACGCTGCCTCCATCCTCAGCCTCCAAGCAGGGCTGCAGTCATTTCAGGCTCCAGGTGCAGAGGAAGAGAAGTGATACCCAAGGCACAAACCGGGGAGAAGCGCAACCATGACAGCTGTGGAGGAATAAGCAGGCTTTGCAGTTAAAAGGGAAATTTGGAAAGGCCCAGAAGTGTTGTCCCCGTTCACTCGGAAGGAAGTTGGTGGGTTCATGTGAGCCTGGGTTACTTTAGGGATTGTTTTGAAGCTTTGTGCTTTTCCTTTTGTATTTTTTGCAGCTTGCTACAGTTTGCTCTTCCATGGGGTCATGGCCTGAGAGATCACAAAAAGAATGGAGGGAAAAAAGTGCAACCATTCTGCTCCCTTTAGCATACCTGCAATACAACCATCAACATTTCCTCCTCTCCCCCACACCTGAATATTCCTGACAGTTTTACCAGCGATAAGAAAAGCTCAGAGGAAATGGTGAGACCTGGAAATAACCCTGCGTTCAACCTAAAATATGGGAGAAGGGACAGCACTGAAGGATTTCCACAGCCCCCCTTCCTGTGGAACAGGCTCCAGAAGCCAAAGCCCATGGTGGGTTTTGCAGATGATGTTCCTGGTCATGGAGCGTGATGGCAAGTCACAGCTGTAAAGAGAAGCCTGAAAAAAATGCCCCTTAAAAAAAAAAAAAAAAAAAAAAAAAAAAAAGCATAGTTTAAAATATTTCCTTAAAATGGTAGCCCTTATTAAATTTTATGAACTGTGAGAAGTGGGGAGGAAGAGTCTGATTATTAATTTAGAAAATGTCAAAAACATGTTTAAACAGTTTTAAATTACTTTTTTTTTTTTTTTTTTTTTTTTTTTAATGCACAACCTGAGGATTTTAGTTGCTTTTTAACACTGCCTCGCTTATCTGGAATAACACTTGATGAATAATAGAAACTCCGGGTTGCCACGAAAGAGGTCGCAGCCCAGCTGAAGAGGTGGCTGGTGGAGCGGACAGACCTGGGCCACCACCAGGATGTCTTTCTGGGCATCATAAAGAGAGGTGAGACCTACTCAGAGCATTGACATGGCCCATGGCTGCTGCTCTGGGGGGCTGAGGTGGTGCCTGGTCCCTCCAAAGCCCCTCAGCTCCCCTCTGTGATGGGGACAGCAGGGCCACCAGCATGGTTCAGTACAGATGGAACCAGCGTGCCTGAGTACTTAAATATATATTCAATTTCTGAAATCAGGAATATAAGCTTTCCATCACTAGAGTGAAACTCATATTATTTTGTATCCTCTTCTCATACAGATTTATTTGGCATCACACCTGAAGATGGGATGTGCCCATCATCGGGAGCTCAAGCCAAAGTGGGTGACAGCCAGAGCTTCATCTGGTACAAGTGAGATCCTGGGTGTCCCTTGGGTCTAGCTAAAAGTCCTGTGCAGGATACCACCAAGGTTTCATCCCAAACCAGAGGTTTTCTGTGAAATGCAGGTGGATGGGGTGAGCATCACAGTGCCAAAAGCCAGGCACGACAGCCCAGTGCAGAAAGCATGTGCACTGGTGGGGCAAGGGGAAGAGTGGGTCCAATATTAAAGAAACATTAGTGAAGAACAAGGTAACAATCAGTAAATGTTAAAAAAATATATATTAAAAATAAATTAATTTAAAAATAAATAAATAAAAATAAAAATAGGCTCTCTATGGGTTTAAACTCAGTGCCTATGTGAAAGGTTGAGGCTACATCATCGCCCTCTTGACCAGATGACTCTTCAACGAGGAAGCCATCAGAAAGACTATGGGGCAAAGCAGCCCAATACTAGGGGACTTCAAATACTCCCAGAGAAAAATAGGTAAATGTCTGGAGACCACATAGAAAATAACTCCCTCCCAGGCCAGCTAGGAGAAGTAATGCTAGATTCCACCCTGAGCAGGCCATGGGGCTAATTTAAAATGTTATCATTGGAGAGTCGCTCTAAAAGTGCCCATAATGTACTTAAACTCAGTAGCACGGTAGGAATTAATAAAATAATAATAATAAAAAAAAGTTCATTGCTATTTCATTTCAAAAAGGCTGTCCACAAAAAAGAAAGTGGTGAGGCTTGTTAAAAAGAAATTAAAAGCAGATGCCAAAAGGGTAAAATTCTTCCAGGGGACATAGACATTGTTTAAAGATCTTCTATTAGATGATGAGACCAAATCTATACAATTATCAAAAGAGACTTTAAAAGGGCAAAAAATTAGCTGTTCTCATTAAAGACCAGACTAAAGGAGGCTGTCAGAGGTAAAACAGTATCCTTCAGACAGTGGAAGTCTCGTCCAAATGAGGAAAATAAAAAAGAGCACAAGATGGCAAATTAAGCGTAAAACTATGATAAAAGAGAATAACTTTTTTTTTTTTTTTTCTTTTTGATAAGCAGATTTCCAAGGTATAAAAATCCAATAATTGACCTTTTTCTTCCATCACCCCAGCAGCAAGAGCTCTGCAGGGTTGGGGAGGGTCAAGGTGCGGGAGCAGAGCCTGGTTGTGGAAAATGGGATAACATTGAAAAGGGCCCCAAAAGCGATGGCAGAGCAGCCCACCTCCAGGCAAACAGCCCTAAAAATATGATGAAGGTGTCACCAAGAATAGATAGGAGATATGGGGGAGGAGACAGTGCAGGTTTTGCAGAAGGAGGCAGTGCAAGAAAGCTGCCAGGAGAGGCACCAGGCACCCGTGGTGCTGCCCACACCAGGAGGTGACCTGGAGAGGGGGAGGACAGCAGCCAGGGGATGAAGTTTTCTGGACACACCTCAAGAGTCAGAGCTAATTGTGAAAAGTTGCAGCAGAATTTCTCAATATTGAATAAGCAGACGGTAAAATAGGAGGGAACTTCATCAGATGTGCAAAATGATGTGTGCAGGTGAAGCAATCCATTTGTACTTTAACCAGTCATAAGCCTTCAATGAGCTATTACTGCCCAGGAAGGATAACTTGGGCCTTGCATACCCATAGTATTATGGAGACATCGCCTCAGTGATCTGTGATGGCCTAAAAAGTAAATTGAGCGTGGAAATTTTTAGAGGAAAATAAAAGTGTTAAACAACAGAAGCGATCAATTTGTCATTGAGCAGATCAATAATTCACCTGCTACTTAAATACTGCTCACAAATCTGTTCCCTCCACTGGAAAATAAAGAAAGGAAACTAGAAACAAGGAAAGATGAATTGGAAGGCAGCAAAGATAAGAGCAGGGGAGCAGCGGTAAGGAAGGAGCGCACTGGAACCAGGCAAAAGAAACATTTTTTTGTACTTTGCATAACTAAATAGTAGGGTTTGGATGAGCTACAGAAGAACAGCTGGGGGATGCAGCAAGGTGCCCTGGTTCCCTTTGGACCCCAAGGGGGACTGCTTGCTTTTCTTAATTTTAGTTTTGAGGCTTTGTGTAGGACTCCCTCAGGAGGCTCCTTAGATGGAAGAGCTGGGCCAACTCCAGTTTGAGCTCAGAGCAGGATGAGGAGGGCTACGTGCACGTGTTTCTGAGAGCTGCCTTTAGGACACAGGATTTATGGCAGAAATACAGGGTCTTCTGCACTGCCAGGAACACCCAGCTGATTTTTGGTGCTGAGATCGGGCCAAGGTCCACAGCATCACCTGCTGACGGGCTCTGCATCCGCAAGAGATGCCCTGGGTATCGACTGACCGATCCCGATGTGGTAAAGAGTTGGAAGCCCCGAAAGCCAAATCCGCAGGTCAGTTCTCACACATGCTGCACGTTTTTACAGCTGTGCCAACTGATTTATTGGAAAACAGAAATTTCTCAAATTCTCGGAGCTAAAAATGTCTTTTGTTTCGGTTCCTTCTTGACAAGCGTATTTATGATGATCACAAAGAAAAGATCACAACAAATCCTGGCAAAAAAGGGAAGTGAGAAGAGCGAGCCAAGCTGCAGATAATAAGTAACAAATCAGGAAAAGGAGGAAGATAATGGTTGTGATTAAAAATCAGATGCTATGAAATAAAGAACAATTGATGAGAGAAGTAAAAGTATCCATTAAAAAAATCCATATCCAAATGTGTTATGGACAACAAGAAAGCATTTTAAATTATCTGGAACAAAAGAAATTCTAGCAAAATGATGATGTTATAGATCCATTTTTGGATAGATGCGGTAATGTTGTCAATAACAAAGCAGACGATGCAGAAGGGCCCAAAACCTGCTCTGGGTCTGAAGCAATGAAGACAGCATGTTTCAGCTCATGGGCCCCATCATCTCCTGTGCCAACAGCAAGAACGCAGCAGTTCCCAAATTGTTAACAGTTTAGAAGATATTGTGCTGTCACTTTAATTAGCTGAAATAATTATTAATTTTTAAAGGCTTTCAATTAATTTTTAAACCGGTTTTCATCTGGATGATCAGCCAAGTTGTTTCTAAATTTTGTGAATAAAAAGCACTAAATATTTTACAGGAATGGCATCAAAAAAAAAGGTGGTGGTGTGGTGGCACTGAAAACTTCTTATAAACTAGGAAAAAATGCATTTCCAAAGCAGCTTCTGAGCCGAGGCTTTGATACTTATTTCATACCAAGCCTTCAATACTTCATTTTTTTCCCAAAAAAAGTCTTGAGGCATTTGGATGTGTTGGGTCGCAGCAGGTGGGAGGTGATGAGGAAGGTTTGGTCAGAGATTTGTGAGGGTAAGCGTTCTTTTGGACATTCAGGATTTTCCTCTCGGTCAAAGCATCATGACTCGAGCAGAATATTGGCAAAACGGTTGTGGGGTCACCGTGACCTTCATTTTCTTACAAATCCGGATGCAATACAAATGAATCGACGTTTCACCAGGGAAACGATGCAGTCCACCTCTATTGCAAAATACAAGTAAACGAATGTGAAAAACAGTCAATTTGGGTTCCAAAAGGGCATCTTTAAGAAATAACCCCTCCGACCCTTCCCCGGGCTTGTCCCTACAGTACACCGCTTCTCACGTGGCCTGGATGGGGATGTTTGCTAGAGGCTGAACAAACTGCTGTGAGGCTTCATGGTGCAAGAGCAGCGATTCGGGTGGGAAGGGGCATTTTGGGCTGCCCAAGGACCTTCCTTGTCAACTTCCAATGCAACTGCTGGGGGACAAACCACCCATAGTAACGCACGTTATTTTAGCTTTGCCTAATCTCAGCCTAATTGCTGCTACAGAAGGAATTTGCATCCACTTTGCATCTGTGCCCTCCAATCAGTGGCTCTTGGCACAGCAGCTGTCCGGGGTTTGAGCAGGGCCTTGCACGTTGGTGCCCTGGCTGGTGACACCGAGAGATGGTGGGAAGAGCTGGACAGACCTCAAACATCCCCCAGGGCAAACCCCATGAAGTGCTAGTTCCCCTCCCTTCACCTGCAAGGATTGCACAAGATTCAGTAATTAATGCTTTAGGTTACACGGAGTCATTGAGTTCCCAGGTTATGTCTCCAGGGAGCGTGGTGAGCGCAGGCTGCAGGGTGGTGCTGGGCAAGTGATGGCGAGGTGGGAGCAGGGCTGCAGGAGCTGGTAACACCCAGGCATCCATTGCAAGTGGCTGCCAGAACAGGCTGCAATGTCCCTGGTGCAATACGGGTGTGTTTAATGCAAAACAGAGGATGCTATTTGACAAAAATAAAAAAATAAAAAAATAATGCATCAACAGAAGCATTAGCTGGAAAGTCTCTCTAGGTTTAGCATCTCCCTTCTGGTCCCTCTCACTAAATATTGAAGACATTCACCATCTTTTGGCAATTCAGTGCTTTCTGAGGCAGCCTGGACACGTGACATCATTCATTTTGATGCAGTACAAACATTAGAGTTTTTCTGTGTGTTTTTTTTTTTTTCTTTGCCATAATGGGTTTCATTTTGAATAGAGTTCGCTGATGGGAAATATCCATCGTGGCAGGAGGACGCATTTCCCGGCACTGCAGCCGGGAGGGGGGTGCTCCATCACCTGCACCCCTGGGCTGAAGTCCCCAGACTGGAGCCGCGGCTGCGCCGTTCGCTTGTCCCCGTGCACTCGTGGGGCCACCAGGTCCCCGGTGGGTGCTGGGGAGGGGTGGGCAGCCAGGAACTGCTGCTTTTTAAGCAAGAGCTGATGAGCCCACCACAGCTGGGGTTGGAAATTCGGTGTCCTGCTGCTGCTGGTGGCCTGAAGTGAGCTCTCATCTCCTCACTTCCAACATACTAGGAGAGCAGCTCTGAAAGCAGCAGTGTCTGCACTTCCAGCCTGGCCAAGCCTGTAGAAAAAGACCAAAAAAAAAAAAAAAACATACAAAATAAGACATTATCTAGCCCCAGTGATGGCTGTTATTCGCCATCACCAGTGCATATGTGAGCCCATTTCCACGTCCCAAGCAGCGCTGGTGCTGTGTTCACACCTTGCACCGTGCCAGACTGGAGTCACCATCGTGCTGCAGTGGTCACACCAGGGACAATCCTTCACCCTCCAGAGCCTTCTCCTTGCCCTGCACGGCTATGGTAGCTGTCCTCCAGCTGGGATGGCTGAGACAGGGGCAAAAGTGCTTTTGACCATGAACAGAGCCCTGAAATTCCCACTGGTGGGGCAACACTTTAAAGCTGAGCTGCAAAGGATGGGGAGGACAGGCTCCACTTGGACACGCTGAAATATTTATCTTGTGCTCCTACAGACCCAGCCTGGCTTGCACGCCTGTTTGCCTAACTGATGGAGGCTTGATAGCTGCAGCGGGGAGCTCATTAATTGAATTCCAAAGGGATTAATTACAGCAGGAATAAGAGGGCTCTCTGTCATCTTGCAGGTTTTTCCATGCAGCTGGATCTGAGGGGGCTGAGAGGGCCAGGACTTGGTGGTGGAGGCAGCTAGAGGAGCCTGCAATGTCACTGCGGTGTCACCGCTGTCCCGCAGGGTGGCACCAGGTCTCGGTGGGGTGCCGGCTTCTGTTTCCCTTCTCCAGCCACCAGCAAGGTGTTGAGGCAAGTGGGAGGAGGTGGGGATGACCCCGGGTTCCCTCGTGGTGCCAGCCAAATTGCCAAGCGGCCACAGTGGCACAGGGCTTGGTGCGCTGAGCTTCACTGGACGTGAGACCCCAGGGCACCACGACGACACATGTATACAGAGAATTTTATCACTACTATGCCACAGGGGTGACTTATGGGCTGGGGTGGACATAAGGAGATGGGAGCTTGCAAAAATCTGCCCCAGCAATGCGTTTGGCGCGCAGGGCGCTGCTGCAGAGCACTTCCTTTGGCCTTGAGAGCCATCCAGCTAGGCCCTGGGGAGGGACCAGGATTTCCTGTGTTTAAAAATACACATCTTTATATGCATATATATATATAAACACAATCCTCCCTCGCTCTTTCAAAAGTCAAAATTAACTCCAGCTGTGCCAGCGATGCGGTTCGCAGCAGATGTGGCCACGTGCTGCCGGAAAAGCAGTGCAGGGGCTTAAGGACTTCCCCGACCACCACAGCGGCTGGGAAAAACGCGCTCTGTGCGGCTACATCCCAAACCACCCCCTGGCCCTGCCTGTCTGACAGCTTTACTGCCTGACCCTCCATGCAGAAAAGGATTCTTGGCCATTAAATGGTTTTAGTACGGTCAGGGGGAGGCGTTTTTGCCTGGCACTGGCTGTGCTCTGCCTTGGGGACGCGGTGGAAGTTTGAGGGCCCCCAGGGCAGGTCCCTGGGGACCATCGAGAAGTCTGGACTGTTTGGTCATGGAAAAAATTTGGGGCACCCTATGCACAAAGGATGGGCTGTGCACAAACGTCACCTCCTTCCAGCACCCACAGTAAGGGCACTGCTGGTCCCTGGGGATGAGCTGAGCCACAAAGGGAGCAGCACCCACGTCTCCGACAGCCTCGGCCGTGCCCCAGGCACCAGCCCCTCTCCTAATGGCCGTATGCTCCTCTCCTGGTGGAGCATATGGCTCCCCGTATGCTACTGCCGTGTCCGATCTCATACGCTGGCCCTGTTGCTCTTAAGCAGCAGGCAAAAATGTCTCAATATCTTGGCACGTGCGCTCCTGAAAGGTTTGCGCAGGGGATGGCAGCGATGTGGTGGTTCCCCTGCCTTTAAATGTTTAGGGAACAAGTGCACTGCAAAACCCAAAGAACCTCCAAACGTGACCCCAATCTGCGTGGCCATGCTGGCTTTTCGAGCATCCAAATGAGAGAGATCTCAGGTTGTGGGAGCAGGATGGGGAACTGCAGATTTTGGCCAGAGGAGGTTTATTGCTCCCAGGCTGCCCAAACAGCACCCATAGCACGGGAAATGCCAGGGGTCCGTAACCACCAGCAGCACCCCGTTTCCTCCTGGGGTGGAGGCAGAAAGAGGACATCAGACCTGCCCCCTGAGCCCCAGCTGGGCCCTCTGTCTACGTGGCCCCAGGATGCTCAAGGGCAGGAAGAGAGATGTGCATCAAAAATGTAGGAAACGCTTTGCTGGGAAAAAGTTAAGGTAACGGGTGAATCTATTCTAGACAATGTTTAATAGAAAAGGGACTAAAGCTAGAGACAGCTACAGAGAAATCAGAAATCCATTTTTTAATGGATTTGCCTGTGCTTTAGACTGGTTCCAAAAAGCTTGGAGTGATCCAATTAACAAGGTAATGAGTTGCTGAGATATTTACACTGCTTCTGGACAAGGCTCTGGTCCGGGGTATTAATTTGATTGGGAGGGGGGTGTGTATTGCAGATAACAGTTCCCATTTTTTCCTTGTGGTTATATTCAGACTCAGGTGGTGTTTTTTTCAAAGGACTCCCATTATTTCTAACTTTGGGTTTGTTCCCTGTGGGTGTCTGCTCCCCTTCAAAGGAAAGAAAGGAGATTTCTGGGGACAGCAAGGCTGTGCAGTTACCCAGGGGATTGCTGGGGGTGTGTGGGATTGAAAGCAAACCCAAAAGGAAGGATCCACCTCCCAGGGAAGAACATTCCTATTCTGTCTCATTCTGTATTTGAAGAGGTTCAGGTGTTCTGATAAAACCAAGCTCTTAGGTTTTGGGGTGTTTTGGCATGAAGCCTTGGGGAAAAGGTGTAGGCAAGCTCTCCTAAAGCTCAAGGGCCTCATGGGGTTTTGCTGGCTTGTTATCAATAATAGAAACAGCGGGAATGAAACATCTCCGGCAGCTTTCGTTTCTCCTTCAGCCCTCATGTCTCCAAGGTAAACTATTACATTGCTAATATTGAGTGCAGGGTTGTTTGAAAGTATTAAGGCTCCAGTTCATCAGAGGTCAGGTTTTATTTGATTTTGGCCAATTGGCAATTCCCTGTGTTTGCATCTGTTCCTGGAAGTAAATGTCTTCTCGCTTTCCGCGCCAATGCCAGCAGCGGCTGAAGGCTTCCCGGGTGCCTGGCTGTGGGGAGATCTTTCCCACCACCGCCCGAGGCTGGGGAACAGAAGAGCCTGAGCCCCCGTTCCTGAGGTCTGATGTTGAGCCTTTTCCAGCATCTCTGGCTTTCAGGCTGGAGTGCCTGGATCCAAGCCTCAGATGGAGTGAAAATGTTTGAACCTCGCGGAGAAAAAATGTTGTGTGTGCAGACCTCAGGCTGCAGCAGCAATCTATCATCCTGCTGCTTCCCGTGCAAGCTGGCTGATCCGAGCAAGTGCAGTGGCCAAAGCTCCCGGACACCTGGAGGAGGGAACAGGGCTAGTTTTCAGGATTCATGCATGGATGCATTCCGCATCTACGATGGTCTAGCACAGTGTGTGTGTTTCCTGCAGTGGGAAATGCTGGACTTGTTCCTCGTGGACAAACCAACTGCTTAAGGGCAACCAGTCCAACCTGAGCCTACCGAACACATCGGTTTTTTGGTCCTACCAGTGGTGTCAGGATGATATTTCTTTTGGAAATATCAGGATGATATTTCTTTTGGAAATTTTGGGATATTTCTGCTGTGCAGCAGTAGGGAATGGCCCAAGAGGGCTGTGGATGACCCTTGCAGGTCTATTCCAGAATATGCCCTGGGAAGAAAGGGCAGTCTGTGAAATCCTGCAAAATGGAGGAATTAAAAAATAAATAAATAAATAAATAATGCAGACCAAAGTAATTTTTGGCAGAGAACTCCAAGCCCTGAGGGTGTACTTCTTGGTCAAAGGTGACTTCCACTTTGTTGCACAACTTCTGCTTTGGATAAAGACCTTGATAGTGCAAAATCCTGAATATCTGACTGACTTCTCCCAGGGCAGACCCCTGGGTTGTGCTGCAGACAGGCATCCCGCCTAGGAAAGGGGATTTACATTACCAGCTAAGGATCACTCCTGAGAACTCATCACAGCTTCCAGGAGCCACCTTGTCTGGCTGTCTGGTCCAGCCCAGGAACCCAAGGGGTAACCTGCTAGACATGTTGGCATGGCTGATGGTCAGGGACTTCTCAGCCTTCATCTAAGGCAAAGGTAAGGAGGATGGAAATTGCTTTGGAGCAATTGCCATGTCAAAAGCTAACTTAGCAGGAGGCTTTCTGCTTGCCAAGAGGTGCTGGCAAACCTCAGGCTCACGCATCAGTACAGGAAAGTATGAGGCTCTGGACCATGTTGCTCGCAAAGATCTGTAGCCACAAGATTATCTGTTGGAAAATATATTTCACTAAGATGTCACTTGTTTCCCTGATGCCCTTTCCCAGAATAATTCAGCCAGAAGCATTAGGAGCAGGCAGTGGAACTGTGAAGATCAGTGTCCCACGGAGGGAGGTTTGACTAGGTGGGGGACGTGATGAGAAGCAGTTTGAACATCTCCCAGGCTCACAGGACCTGGCATTCGGGATGCTGTGGTCGAGTACAACTGCCCCAACAGCAGTGCTGAACATGGATCTCTCCACAAAGCCCTACACGATGTATTTACTGTGAGCAATGACAGAGCTGGAAAGACCCTAAAAAAAAGATTGATCACAGGCTAGGAACAGAAGCTTTTTTCCCTTTTTTTTTTTTATTTTTTTTTTTTTTATTTTAGTCTGAAGAGTTAGGTTTCCAAGCCTTGGTTTTCAGATTAAAAAAAAAAAACAACACAACACATATCTGAGGCGAGGCAGGCATATTTCATTAACAGTTCAGCATAGTCCAAAACATGACAGCAAGCCTCCATTTAAAATTACCGACACAGACTGAAGCAGCCCCGCTGTGCTCCCTCTTTGCAGAGTGCCAACATCGCTGCGAACCCAAACACCTGGACGTGGCAGCTGCCCCTCCATCTCCATTAGGGCTCCTCTCACGACACAGCTCATTGTCAGGCACTCTTTGCATCTCTTGCTTTCTGACCAATAATTGTTGCTGTCAGCTTGCTCTTATCCCATTTATTATATGGGTAGTTTTATTTGGCTTTATTGCCTCTTTCACCTTTCATGTAATCAAGGTGTATTTTCAGTGCTTTTTTTTTTAACCGATGCAGCTTTTTTTGAACACATTCAGGGCATCTTTTAAAATGATCTTCAGCATCTCTAAATTAATCACCAAAATATTTCCTACGCTTTTCCTCCCAGTTCCTAAACGTTTTCAGCTTGGCCACAGCATGTGCCTGTCTCGGTGCCCAGGCACGTATTGCATTTGGGCATAGCAACAAGATCAGGGCACGGTGTACCTAGCTAACTACTAATAAGGAGTTTAATTTGGTGATCGGTTCAACCTAAACCATTAGAACAGGGGCAAAGACAGTAATATCCTGAAGGTAATGAATGCTTTGAGCTGGAAAATAATCAGGGTATGTTTCTGAAGCTTCAAGGATGTGTGATTAAGAGCCACCCAAGGTCCCCCAGGAGCTGTGCCTGCAGCCACGGCAGCGCAGGGTACGTTTATCTCCCTTCACTCAATCTTCTTTGCTCCCTTTAGGGTACAGGCTGGGGACAAGGAGGAGAATTCGCCTCCTTTTGAAGAGGTAGCTCAAAAATCCCCCGTCCAAGGGCTCTGGCTGAAGAGCAGCGAGTTACCATGTGTCGGGTGTTTTACGGTAGATGCCGGGGGCTGGCTCCTGCCTCCTGGCACCTTCTTAGAGAGAAAATAAATCTTGAATTACCTTGTTTTCATTTCCAATAAAACTGCATGCTGGCAGTTGCCTTGGAGCTAATAATCTGATACGGTGCTGTGCATCTGTGAGTGTTTGTAGCATGGGTGTGCTGCTTCTGTGTTTGAGACTGACAGGGCAGCACTGTATTGTTGTTTTCCTATCGCTATATTGTGCTCCCAGCACATCATAATAAAAAGGAACGTGAAGGAAGGCAATTTATCACAATACAAAAATAAAAGGCGTAATAATGTAAATTATGCACATCATTAACCACAACTGTTGCTCTAAAATGGACACAGATGCCACAAGAAAATCACCTTTAAGTCGAAGTCACGACCATGTTCTCTGAAGGGCTTCCTTGTAGGCACTGGAAGACCAGTGTGCCACCTTCTCATGAGGTCTGGAGAACTGGCTTGGAGCCCCATTAATGCAGCCATGGCAGCACAAGGTGCCTGCTCCTCCCCGGGGGCCAGGTTGATGCTCCCCCTCCACCAGTGAACGCGTTGGGCACCGTGGCTGGGATCCATCTGGTTACGGTGGACGTGGAGCAGTCACCACCAGCTCCACATCCATTCTCAGCAGGTGAAGTCAGTGGCACATCTCATCCTACAGGAGATGTCAGAAGGGCTGGTGAACTACGTGCCACCCCAAGTGCTACATCTCCCCTCTGGCTATGTAGGAGCCCAAAAATAACCACCTCAGGTATCTCACCTGGATGTCTAACACTGCCAGAGGTGAATCCCACACCACGCTGCTGTTTTTACAAGAAATGTAAAGGGGAGAGGGAAAACCCCATGATGAATGCCTCCTCCTTTCTAATTTCTCTCCCTTCTTTCTGCTCATTCTTTTCCCTCTTCAAAAAGGAGTTAAAACTCTTTCATCAGCTCACCTCCATCACAGGCAAGTGCATGACACTTTGCAGCAGCATGAGTGGGACTTCCCAGCCCCCTCCTACCACCCGGATTCCTAAAGCTGGTTTACTGCAACTTAAAACTTTCCCGTGTAGAATTTTCCCCTGCAAAAATTAGACCTCATGAAAATAAATAATTCCCACAGGAAATTTCAATTTGATTACAAATATTGACTTGCTTGGGGGAAGTTAGTTTTTTTATTTTTTTAAAGAAAAATCCATTTGGAATCAACATTTCCAAATTAAACATGTATGTTTCACTCTGTTATAGTATTTAACTTGAAAAAAATACCAATTTTGTTTCCAGTGGATAGGGATTTTAGGAGTTACTTCCATCCATATTTTTCTGCAAGAGCTGAATAAAAGAGATGTCTTAAAACTGGGCAAAGCGGGGAAAAGATTTGTTTTAATTTTCAAGGATTAAAAAATGTAATATAAAATGTTGTAAATCACTTTCATGCTTCAAAAAGAAAAAAAAAAAAAGCATAAATAAATGTATTAAAGTGCAGTAATTTTCTGAGGATGTGGCAGCCAGGAGACACAGGGGCTGAGCAGACACGGGAAGGACTTGGTGTTACACCGGCTTAGTGGTGGCAAAGCTGTGGCATGGGCTCCCCAACATTTCTGGGTTGAACCTACAAGCATGGGGACCCTCAGCACCTAGAGAAGACCCATACTTGAGACATCCAAGCCAATAGGTGTTTGTAGGGATCACCCTCCTCAGTTTAGGGTTTTGCACCCCACCAAAGTTGTACTTCAAGCACAAACACCTCTGTCTTGCTTGTGTTTGGCCCTATGGGGCAGAGCTAAAATCAACAGCCCAGGATGTGTATTTTTGCCCTTTTCCCACAGGTTTACTCTTTCCTCGCCAACAGCAACCCTTCCACTCTCTGAAACAGAAAATCAAGCTGAACTGCTCACAAAACCTCATGCATTTCAGGATGGGTGCTTGGGTGTGAATGCATGATGCTTCTGCCACTTATGGATTTTAAAAAAAGGGTTAGAAACCAACTTAGCTGTATCCAATGCAAGGGCTTTGTCAAGGGAGAAGGGAAAATTTTCTTAACAAAAAAGACCCTGGCGAGCTCTGTGTCCTGCTTGGTTTTGGAGGTGAAGGAGTGGGTAGGAGGAAGAAGGAGCTGAAGGAAAAGCTACCTGATGTAGACGAGGTTTCCATTTACCGGCACCAGTCCTGAGAGGGGTACTGATAGGGGCCAGCCTTCAGCCAAGGGCACGCTGCCAAAATAAATAAACACACACATTTCAAAACTGAAAAATGATTGCCATAGGTGACACTGCCTGGAGATGGGGACTCTCTGGGAGCCTGAACTGGGGGCAGAGGGGTTAAGCTCTCCCCAGAATGGGGGCCAGCCCAGGTCCCTGCTGAAGATGAGCTCATAGCAAGCTCTAGCAGGGATGCTGCTCACTGGAGACTTCCAGGTACCAGCCAGAAATTACTCCAGACAGGGAAAGTGCTTTTTAGGAGCACTCTATTAATAGACGTGGATAACAAATAGCTGATAACAAATGCAAAAAGCCCTTGGACTAAAGTCCTGTTTGCCCAGGCAATATCCCCACTGAGCGCAGCAGCCATTAGTCGCAGCAGGAGGCACCAGGAGCAGCTCTCTCACTGTCAAGAAAACTCAGCTCTTACATCAAAGTACGAAAATAAATGCATGATCTATTTACTTTAGCAAAGGTGCAATTTCTGCACCTTCCCAGCTATGCTCCACCATGCAGCTGCCAGGCTCCAGTAAGTGATGCTCGAGCCTGTCCTACAGCGTGCTGGGCACAGCCTGGTGACCTGCTCGCAGCCCTCCCGGTGCCTGGTGTTGTGCTTGTTGCTCCAGTGAGCAGCGCACACGTCCAGCCCTTGCTCTGTGATTCCTCAATACTCTTCCTCAAACAATTGTTTGTGTTTCGAATATGCTATTCTGTGCAGACATGATTAAACTGTTTAGGGTGAATGATGTTGCCAATGAGGATAACCTCTCTTAAGGTTAATTAATCATTTGTAAACCAACCTTTGGATGTATACATTATTCATAAGTACTCCTGAACTAACGGGCCAGATCGTTTTCAGCCACTGGGTTTTCTGTAGAAGGCTTTAGTTATTCCATAACCGAGGGCGATTGCTGAGGTACAGGGAGGGCAGTGCCTCTGGGCACCTCTGCAAGATGCCCACGCTTGCCCATCATTCAGACCAGAACCCCAGTTTAGGCAGGACCACAGCCCAGCAGCAGCTTTTCTCCTCTACCTGTGTATTTCTTCCTTGAAGCCTGACTGACCTTAAACTATCTCGAAGACTCCTCTCCAGGAGCTTGACATTTAAAAGTGCAGTGACAGAAAATAACTTCTTCTAAAAAAAATATGTGTAACTTATTTATCAGCACTAGTAGAGGGAGAGAGGAATTTAAATGAAGGCATACATATACATAGTGCTGCTCAATCGTGACTTTTCGCTGATGCCGCGTGGTAGCACCATTTTCTCCTCGAGTCAAGCTGCTCTTTGCATTATGGTGGCAGGTGAGGCTCTTCCCCCATCTTCAAACCTGAGACTGGCTGAGGAGGAGCAGGGATAGGGAAAGAAGGCAGCCCTGCATCTCCTCCTGGGCAGCAGGAGGTGGCTTGGTTAGCCCAGGGTCAGTGAAACCACAGGGCAAGGCTTCAGTCTCAGGGCACCCAAGGAGCTAATTTAACATCTCACAGGCACCAAAAGTGGAAGGCAGGAAACAACAAGCCAGCATTTATAGAGAAAACACCCTATGGATCATTCGTTGTCAGACCACATAAATGGAAAAAAGAAAAAAAAAAAAAATCTAAACACTAAAGACTAAACACTGCACAAATCGGTGAGCTCAGGACTTAGGAAACTGCTTATGTATCTGTGGGGAAAAGCCTCATGCATCCCATGCTCTACAGGCTGGCAGCAGCGAGGGCAGACCCTGACAAATGGGCTCTTCACCCTGCTCCCCACCAAAAGCTACAGCGAAGCCATGGGGGAGTCTCCTGAACGTGAGGTGTTCATGTATCTTTAATTATTGTTTCAGCCACATAAATCCATGCTGAATTAAAATTCATGATGGTTCTAGGGTACAAGTGCAAACAATTTGTTCGGTAAACTTTGCTCTAATTGGCATTCTGAAAATTTCCTGTTAATCAAGCCCCTTGGGCTCAGTTTACCAGTGTAGTTCTGTCTGCGAATGTCAGTGCTCGGAGGGTGCATGCATGTACGCCGATTTCAAGGGTCTTTATATGATATTAACTCATACACCTTGTCCTCACATTAATTTGCAAGTAATTTTTTAACAACCTTCTGTGGCCCTGCCTTTTATCTTGCTGCTTCATTACTTGCGGCAAGCAAGCGAGCGGAAGAGCCTTTGTAAAACCTGAAACAAAATTGCACTCAAAAATGTCTCAGATCTGGATGCGTCTGAAACTCCTCCCAGCAGGAGCTGTGTTTCCAGTGGCACTTGACTCCAAGTGGCCATGGGAGAAATGTGAAGGAATTCAGGCCAGCACCGTAAATGTCAGGCACGCGGGTGGTGCTGCTGCACGGGGACTCCAGATAAACACAGACGAAAGCAGGGCTCTGAAGATGGGTAATGCTGTCCTCCTGAGCTCAATATCGCCCAAAGAGACAAGGCATGAGCAGACCTGAGTTTGTCATCTCACTGGAAAACACCAGAAACCCTCCCAGGAGATGCTAGAGAATAGGCTGTGTGTCAGGGGGTTTCCATCGATCATCCCCTTCCCAAGCACCATCCCACAGAGAAGGCTTGGCCAGTTCTAGATCTGTCCAACCAATATCCCCTCTGCAGCAATGCCTTGTTGGTTCCACCTGAGGGTCCCACTGTCAGGGGATTTGGGGAGCTTTCCTGCCACTTCCCCCTTCTGTTCTGCAGCCCTATTACGCTAGTCCTTCACTCGCATCCCAAGAGATTGTGGGGAAAAGGAAAAGCTACCTGAGTGTCTCTTCCCACCAGCACAGACATGGGTAAGACAGGCGAACAGAAACAACAAAATAACGAGCGTCTGACAGAGATCAGGGAAGCTGTGGAGAAGCTCTCTTGGATGGAAATACACTGTAAGGAAATGCAGAACTGGCAGTTCCCTGAAGAGACTAGAGATGGTGCACAACAGCAAACTGCTCCCCTGTGAAAGCAGATAAGAAGCATAATTAGATGGCATTACAGCAGCGGCAGGGTCTGGAAGCTGGAAAGAAATCATATGGAAAGTGGAAACAGGCACGTGCTGGGGGGGAGAATACAAGAATAATACAGGTTCACAGCGTGCGAGCAGCAAGATCTATGGTCCCAAGCTTTCAGAGGAAACCAGCACGGGTCTGCAAATAAATTAGCTGTAAAACTAGAACAGTGAGACGTGTAGGTGCAGAACGGTCGGGGGGAGGAGAGAGCACTGACTGGGTGTTCCAAGCAGGAATTTGCCCCATGTCCCTTGCTTCAGACTTTATAAGAAGGTTAATTGTGAATGAAGCTTAACAAAACCGGCTTTGAAGGCAACTGTGGAGAAGGCCAGCACAAGGAAAGAAGTTTAAAGCCATCTGGATATGTCAAATGTATTCAAAATGAGAGGATTTGATGAAATGCACCCAGGAACATTGAACCCTTGGTGATTATCTTCAAAATTTATGAAGGCATAGAGGTCCCTGGAGATGAGAGAAGCACCTCTCTTTAAAGAGGAGACTTTAAAAAAAAATTGAATAATCAACTCAATCTCAATTCTCTGCAAGAGGTTGGAAGGAAGTATTAAACGAGCAACTTGTAAGATGTAAAATGATGAATAAAATCAAAGAATATGGGTTTGTCAAGAACCAGGCATGTCAACCCAATTTAATTTCCTTCTTTGATAAGGCAACTAGCATACTTGATGATGGGGAAGCAGAAAACACAGAAGTGAGGCCCTTTGCATTTTCCCTTGGGACAGCCTCAAAGGAGCTGAGAAAACACCCTCTAGAAACAGAGTTCAACTTGCAGAGTAATTGTTCCTGAAGAGGAAGAATCAAGGGGGAAGAGGTTTCTCCATCCTCAACCGTCACTCTAGAGGAAGGGCTTTCACCTTTCCTCTCTGTACCCCCGATGGGCTGCATTCCTCTGACTTGGCAGTCCCGTGGTGTGGTCACATCCACAGCTTTGCACAAGGACAGCTGCTTGCCCACGAGAAATTAAGATCTAACCTTCGTTATGGTGACTTCTAGCACCTCGTGTTCCTTTACCCTTAATTTCCCCATAACATCAGCATAACCGTGCATATTTAGCTAGACATGTTTTGATGTAGCATTATCCCATATTAACCCTAGATGTTGGCATTGAGCTGACAAGATGCTTTCAGTGGAGCTTCAGTCACTCCACCCACTTTGAAAACAGAGCAAATCTGTAAAAGCAAAGTCTGAATGCACGTGTGGAGGCTTTGCCACTGCTCCGTTCCTGGAACTCCAGACAGATGGATAGATGTGGACTCTTGCAAACCGTGATCAAGCGACTTTGTGAGCTGTAGAACAGCTGCTGGAGAAATGCAGAAACAGAAGCTTTTGATACAGTTTCAAACAATGTGTAATTATCAGGTAGCTGAAAATTAGCCCATCTGTGCCTCGGGAAAAGACAATGAGAAGTTATGTGTTACTAATGGCTGAAAAGAGCTGGCAACACAAAACAGGAAATTTTCAGTAAACTTTTTTTTTAAGGTAATGTAATTACACGACGTAATCCCCAAATCTTCCAACTTTTTGGCGTTTTTTTGATAACGCTTATGAGGTCTTCATCCTTCTTTCTTTCTCCTCTCCTCATTGTAGCAGCATGGTCTTTGGCATTTTGAGCAGTGCCAGCTGTCTGGCTGGGCTACCTACAGCAGCAGATGCGGGTGACATAAACTGTCATTGCAACAGAACAGCTAACGACATGTATCAGGTTTTCCTAAAGCAGATTGTAAATATCCGCTGTGCCTTTGCCACAGCCTCACAATCTGAATGCAAAGCATCCAAGCTTATAACACCATTTTGAACAAAATTTCCGTGCTGGTAGAGTTGGCAGGCCAGAGTCAAGGTCTCTAATCCAGGTCAGTGCACATGCAAGCATCAGCGTGCTTCAGATTTAGGACCCCTTTTGTTTTGTCTGCTTTTGGTCATTGCTGATCCAGCATTCAAATAAAATAAAATAAAATAAAATAAAAAGGAAAAAGAAAAAAAGCATGCTTTTTTGTTGTTGTTGTTGTTAAGTGCCTTGAGGATCCAGTGATAAGGTCTTTGGGGGTCGGGGAAGCAAAACTGGAATAGCATAAAACTCATGCAAATAGTCTGGGCAGGGTAAATAGCTCATGATTTTTTTATTCATACTTTTGTCTGTGGAATAACTGGGAGCAAATTGCTTTTTCCTTTCCTAGTTCAAATTATTCAGAGACTTTTTCTGCTGATTTTTGCTATTCTCCCTTTTGCGAGCATTTGCTCTCGAAGATGGCCCGCTTAGCTCTGAATGGAAAGCAAATGTTGCCTTCACCTTCAGTGAACTTTGAAGCAATTGATTTTACCGGCATAAAAGAAAAGCTGAAAAGCGACTGCTCGTGGATGAATTTTGCCATTTCACAATTGTCTGTGCGGGAAGGAGCAGGCGTCCCAGAAGAGAGATGACGGCTGCTCTTTCGACTCGTCCCAGCTCAGCCAACAGCCCCGTCCTCTTTCACAGGTGGGGCAAGTCCCACCTAGCCCCGCTCCGCCGGCATCTCGGCAGCCTCCACGTAGATGCTTTAAACAACTCATAACAGGGAGGATTCCAACCAAATTATTCTCACTAGCTTTTGTCTGATAATCTGAGGTCAAGAAAACAAACTGCTTCCTCTCTGCTCTCTCCAGCACTGCGGTGAGAAATGCAGCCAAGCTCCGGCACCGAGAATAAAGGCAGAGTTGGCACAAACACAGGAGCTTCTTAAATGAGTTTGCCATTAGCCGGAAGGGCTGCAAATTGAAGCGAAGATAAGCCCCTTAGCATTTCCCTTCTTTAATCCAAGCCTCATAAAAGCGGAGATGTGTTCCTATTCAGTGGGCTTTATACAGAGGCAGGTATTTCATTTACCCAAAAACCCCTGGATCGGATAAATTATTAATGTTATTTATAAAGGCAATTCTGCCATTCAGCAACTTCTTTTGGATCCCTACGCTTAATCTCACTGCTTAGCATAAGATACACTCCAGTTAAAAGGCAAAATCACATTCCTTTACAAGGCCTGCAAAATAACGGAGTGCTGAGGTGCCTGAAAAAAGGTTGTAGTTTAAATACCGCTTTAAAGACTAATACATTTATCAGTGGCAAACACAAGCACTAACTTCCACTTGCTTGTATCCTTGCTGCGTGCTGGATTGGGCCTCTCTCGCATGCATCAAGAGCCGTCAAAACTACTCAGAACAGCGGAGATGCAAAACACGCCTGTGCTTATACAAGTCTCTGTAAGGCAGTTTAGTTTCTGGGTGGAGCTGTATGGTGAGCTAGCAAGTGTCCCTGTCATCTCCTGAAACACGACCTGTGATGTGTCCTGCTCCCAGGCACCCACACCTGTGACTTTGGTTTCTGCAGAATCAGCCTTATGCCCACCCCAGGGACCAGGGTGTTACCAAGGGCAGAGATGCTAGAAGAAATGTCCTGCGGTCAGGTGATGGAGGCAGGATGCTCAGGGACCAAAAAATGGGTCCTCAGGGACCCTGGGAGAGCCACCACCACAGCAGCATAAAGGATCTCAGCCCCAGGAAAGCCAGCGTGGCATGTACCCAAGAAAAGCAAACAGGAGAAGCTAGGAGTCCTGGTGTTCGTCCAGCATCACAATTTCGGTTGCAAATCTGGGGCACGATGGACCAGTTTCCATGGCAAAGTGCTGGCACTGAAAAGGTGAAGCAGCACCGCTCCCAGCAGAAGGGTGGCAATTGGCATTTTGGGGTTAAGTGCCAGTGCTGAGGACAAGACTCAGCATCTCTCCCAAAGATATGCTTGGCCCTCCAGGAGAGGAACAGCAGCTCCTTGCTCCCACACCAGGACTGCACACAGGATTAACTAAAACATAATATTTGGAGTGCTTTTGGGTGAGAAACGTTCACAACTGATGTGTGAAAAAGCATACTTGCAGAACACGCATTAGGAGGGACTGCACTACAAAACCCATGAGCAGCATGAGTGCTGCTCTCTGGGGCACCATGAGCAGAGTTTGGCCCTGGGAAGGACCTAGGAAAGAAGCAGCAATGTCAGCTGAACAAAGCCAGCACCGAGAAAGAGTTTTGGCTTCTGTTTCTAAGCAGGTAATTTTGAATTACCTGAGGGAAAATGATAGGTCTAAAAAGGCATCTTTGGGGGAAAGCAGGGAGCAAGAAATGGAGGCTGCAGCCACGTGGCATCATTGGGAATTTCCACTCTTCCTAGAAGCGGTGAAAAGCAGAAGAAATGCACAAAATCTGGTACTGTATTTGGATAGTTCACGTGTCTGACGCAAATAGCATTTAGAAATGCTACCTGAAATGTCAGAGAGGCCTCTCGGTCTAACAGGGACTGAGCTATCTGCCCCCAGAAAACAGAGATGGCTGCAGCAGGGCCACGGATGGGGCATCCCCCTGGCAGGGACACACAACAAGGACACTCACCTCCCGATGCCCCCACAGGCAGCCCCACACACGTCCTGGTTGTTGTCACAGCGCAGTCACATTGAGTGAGCCTTCCTCTGAATTTGAGGGCAACGCACATGTCACATGCAGAGGAATGGTGGCGCCTGGGAGCTGCAGAGAGGTTTGGAAAATTTCTCATTAAATGTTTTCTCCAAGCAATCCATATGATCCCCCCAAATCCTTTTTTCAGCATTTTCCTCTCCAAAGCCTGCACTACAAACAGTTTAATTGAACAGCCGGCGCTGGATGATGTTTTGTTTCAGCACGATTTGAACCAAGGCAAAGTACTTTTGTTTACTGAACTCACTCCACCTTTTCACAGTAGGGTTACAACAGCAACATGTATTTCTCGTAGCTGGTGTTGCCTCTAGGGAAGAATGGCTCAGGAGGTTCAGGATTTGTTTTTTCTCCTGGGCTGGGTGTTGGGGACAAGTGGTGGCTCGTGGGTGGTGGTGTGGTTTGCCTTTGATCAGCTGTGAGCAGGGAGGGCTCCTGTGGCTGCGCTGAGAGCTGGAGATGTCTACACTTTGGGTACCACAGAGAAGCGTGCTTTTATGTCAAAAAAAAAAAAAAATCATAATAAGATTTTAAGTTTGTTCTGGGAGCTGGAATGAAATATTTAAACACAGCACCACAGCAGCTAGTCTTACAGAGATGCTGAAACGCCACTTGCAAATCAGAAATATTTTAAAATTTGCTTTGAAATAGCAGTGTCTTTATGCTACTGTTTGTTGTTTTGTTTTATTTTTTCCAGGGAGAAACAAATGGAAAGAAAAAAGCTGAGATATTGACCATTTCCTCACAAATGAGATGTCTGCTTTTCAGTCTGTTCTGGTAAGCCTGTTTGGAGCCATCGTTCCCATTTGGAGCAGAGAGAATCAGCCTTGAGAGCAGCCTGCGCTGTTGCATCCAGCATTCAAATTATATTATCTTTGTTTCTTACGCTGACGACAAGACATTTAGGTTGGAGAACTCCAGTGGGCATTAGAGCTGCTCTGAAGGGCTTGCATGATTTGAAGTAAATGTCATAAAAGAAATCGCAAGTTTTCATATAAAAGCACAGATGTCCTACATTTTTTATTTTTATTTTTTGATTGGGGCAGTTTTCACTTCCTTTAGGTGTTTGTTTGCAGTTTCTAATTTTCCTGTATATATGCTGTATCTCACTAACTACAAGAAAGGAGCTTGCTTCAGACCCTCTTCAAGTCTCAGATTGTTTTTTATGCAACTCCTGGATTCTAGCAGGCTCCAGCCAGGCAGCCCAGAGCCACCCAACCTCTTCAGCTCCTGGGTCTGGGTAATGTTCAGGCTGTACCAACTTTAGGTCACCATCAGTGACTGAATTCTTATTCAGTTCTTAAGGTTCAAAATGCTAATAGGAAAGGGTTATTCTACAACAGTGACCAAATACTCTTGAATTCAGTATCTTAGCATTATGAAAAAGCCCAAAGTCCCCTAAGATGATGTCTGACTTAAAAAAGATTTGTGTACAGTTTGTTCATAGGGTTTCTTAATACAAATTTCAAAGAACTGCAAGGATAAGACGTTGGCAAGAAGCATAAACACTGCTTAAAAATAACATATGAAAGTGTCACAAGAAATGTACATCACTTATCCAAAACATTAAGGATCATAAATAGCTGATATGGTTGAAAAGAGGGGTAGAGTATGCATTAAAATAAAACCTTCAAAAGTGAATCAGGTCTAAACAGACGTTGTAGGCAGAAGAATGTCTTGGCCAGTTAAAAGTACAATAATCTCAGGCTAGTAAAAGATTTTAAGGCACAAAAGGCAGCTTTCTCAGCAACCAGCGTGGGTGGGACAGATCCTTTCTAGTCCTCAAGCTATAGGGGAAGCTATCGTGGTCGTAGGAGATCCTCCTTGGCTCAAGCTGTCCTGTACGTAACCAACCTTTAGGAAGCCAGCAGATCTCCAGCCTGCAAACACCGCTCTTCCAAATCCTCCTTGAGATATGATCGGTGTAAAATCCCATACAAGCTGCAGATGCGCTGTGAAATAAGACAAATTCAGTCTGTTGTAGTGATGCAAAAATCAGGAGCTCACACAGTCTCCTGATGACCCCAATTTCCCCATCGCTTCATCAGCTCACTCCTGTTTTGGGCCCTGCTCTCTCCTGATGAAGTGCTCTCAGCCATTTCCAGCACCTGAGCCCACACCAGCCCCTCCTGCTGCTTCTCGGAGCCCACCCACGCACACGCATCTCCCAGGCAAGTAAATCTGGCAGCGATACCGAGCACCCTAAAAGTGTATCCTGACACAGTTCCCACTGTAAGGGTGGAACAGCACCTAAAACGGAGCCATGCTTGAAAACCTACACGCAGTGTGCTAGCTGATGCTTTTGGCTCTCTGCCTTCCTCCTTCACCTGCTTCTGGCTGCTACAAACGGGGAGGCAAAGCTCCCGTGCTCACCATGCAGGTGATTAGAGGAAATGGCATCGCTGAAGCGCCTGGTGGCTGCGGCCCTGCTTCAGCTCTTGACTTGCCTGCTGGTAAGCTGCCAGTGAGAGGGAAGGGTAGGCATAAAATGAATAGCAGAAGAGATTGCAGGTAATTATGTTTCTTAAGCTGTTAACAGGATTGGCCATTTGATAAATGAGAGGATTTGGGAATGTTTTGTCACTGACAAGCCATTGTAAGATCAGAGTGGAAACGGAAACATTTCTCTTCCATAGCACGAACAAGAGGGGAATTCTCTCGGGACACTTACACACCTTGAAATTTATCTGAAACCTGGATGCCAGAGCATGGAAGAAAGGACAGATACAGGACTCCTTCTCTTATGCATGCCACTCGTTTGGTTTTGGTGCTCCTCCGAAGTCCCCTCTGGTGTCCTTGTACACTTTTGTCCTTTTGTGGTGCCACCCACATTCCCACATGCAGTTTTTGGTGCCCCCATGATCCGAGATCTATTCCTCAGTGCCCCAAATCCCTCCATATTCCCTCTGGTTCACCTGACCTTTTGGTTTGCTTTTGCAGTTCCCCAGCTCAGTGGAGATGTGCGAAGGAAACCAGCACTGCTGTTTGTCCTTCTGCTCCAGCAGTGGTCCTCCAGGAGGTTTTGGCTGCCCCCAGAGCCCCTGTTTCCATCCCAGTGTTCCTCAGGGCTTCACTGTACCTCTTGGGGGCATCCTAGAGCTTTTCATCTGCCTTTTGGTGCTCCCATGTAAATCCCAGCCTGCTTTTATTGGCCCTCAGAGCCCTCCATCTCTTTCTACATGTCCCCATGACGGTCCTCTGTTTTCTTTTCGGTGCCCCTCAGGGACATCCAGCTGCTTTTTGGTGTCATCATCCCCCTCCTACCCAAGTCCCTCTGTTTGTTTGGGACCCCCAGGAGCCCTCGGTGGGACTCACCCCAGAGATGGTGAATGGGGCTGCTCTGGTTTGAAGGGCTTTGCTCTGCAGTGAGAAAGGTGGTGCCAGCAGCGAACTGCGTGGTGCAACATCATGTTAGAAATCTCAAATGTCAGCACTGCACAGTCAGCTGCTCCAGGTGTCTCCTGTGGGTGCAGCCCTCTGCTGTGACCCCCTGGAGTCCTCCACCCTGCGTGGCAAGGATCCTGCCTTCATTGCAGAGCCCAACGCTAGGGGCAGAGAAAGAGGTAAGCAAAGAGCATATAAAACTCCCTAAAAGAGATCCTTTCTGCTCCTTCTCCTTGGGGTAGCACCAGGGCTGCTTCCCCCAGCCAGGATATTCTCCTTGCAGGATCAGAGCCTGAGGCAGCACAGGAGGAGGGGAAGGCTCCCCCAGACCTTCACTTCGCCTTTTCATCTCTTTACTTTACCTGTTTTTTAGCAGCTAAGGCCAGATTACTGATACTGGTTTTGTTTCATGGGTTTCATGGGTTGCTGCCCATTTTCCCAGCAGAGCCCAGGCAACGGTCAGAGGAGACACGGTCCTTGCTTCAGTCCTGAGAGCAGCCTGGAGTAAGGGCTGGGTGCCTGAGGAAGGGATGCAAGATGAGGGTAACGGAGCTGTCTTCTTTTCTTTGTAACACGTCCTACACTGAACAAGCAATAGCAGAAATTCAGCAAGACAGCCAGGATGTGCATTCAGCCTCACCTTCTCAAAGAATGGACAAGCAGCCCCCTTTCCAATGCCACCTGCCTGGGGAAGAAGTTTTCCTCGCCTTGCCTGGCTGCAGCTCCCAGCAGGTGCTGGCTGCCTGTGCCCAAGGTGCTGGGTAAAGCAGCAGCTGCCCTTTTAGGTGATGTAGGGAGTGGGAGACACAGATAAGTTTGAGGATTCCCTTTGGGGAAATAGGTTTGGTCTGGTAATACACTTAGTCATCCAGTATGCTTTTAAGAACAGTGATTGCTGCAGAGACTGGGCTGTGTGGCAGCAGAAAACCCACAGCTGTCCTCACACAGCTCACCTGGGCTGGGGAGTGAGGTCTGGCAGCCTCAGCTGCTCCAGGGAGGCTTCGCCCCATTATCTGCTCCCTCCTGCCCACCTCTGCACTTAAACCTCATCTCGTTGCCCTTTAAACAAAATATTTTTGGAGATTTCTCTTAAAAGCCTCTGAATAAAGGAAGTTTTTTTTTAAAGACCTTTCTTAAATAGCAATGAGATGAGACTCAAGTGCAGAGATGAGCAGGGCCCAGTGGGAGCAGCTGAGGCTCAGAGCTCACTCCCCAGCCTCAGTGAGTTATGTGGGAACAAAAAGCCACCAGGGTTTTCTGCCATCACACAACTCAGTCTCTGCAGCAATTGCTGTGTAACTTCCAGTCAAGTAGCCATGGCCCCTGTCTTTCCAGGTGCCCTGCTGCCCTTCCCGTGAATAAATGCCTTTTACTGTCCATTTAATGGCAATGTTTATGAAGCACACTGGAATAAGGAGTACTCTGTATGTAGCCAGCCATGCTTGCTGAGGCCTTGTAAAATGGAGTAAAGAGCAAGCCAGGCTGAAGGGAGCATATCTGAAGAAGGAGAAACAGCCCCTTCTGGCACCCCACCACTGCAAAGAAACAACTGCTGCTGCACAGCACAGCGCAGATTTCCTGGTGCAGGAACTGTGGAACAAGTTGGTGATCAGGAGTGAAGCCCTGCTTCAGTGATCTGTTAGGAGGGATTAAGTAAGCCATGCATTGAATAAACCAGAATTCACACTGCCTCAGTTGTGGCTTGCCCCGTTTTTTATTTCCAAGAGCAAAACCTTGTTCTTGTGATGCCATCGTGCTTAATTTCTGCTCAGCATCTCCTGTGGTGTATCTCCCCAGCGAGGGCTGCAGGGGGCAGAGCAAGTTAGCAACCACCAGCCCCTTCCACCCGTGGCCACTGTTCAAGGGGTAAACAAAGGCAAAATCCAGTTCTTTTCTTTAAACAAGACCTCTGGAAAACGAGACCGCTTAGTTCTTGCAGCTCCAGGTGAAGTCTAAAATGGTGACCCCAAGCGGCTGGCGGAGGGGTGGACGAGAAGTGAAGGAACAGTTATTCTTAGCAGCAAGCATCTAGGAAAAGAAAAGGTGGGTTTTAATAAAGAAGTAGCAGGACAGGCACTCCAGACACTTCGGCTCTAACCAGTAGTGCTCAGACTCCTGTTTTCCCCAGAGCAGAGGCAGGCATGCAGATTTGCACTGGGTTTGTGACCCCGTGCTCCAGCAGTCCCAGCCAAGCCCAAGGCTTCACATCTCCACACCCCCAGCAGGAGCTGCAGCTCGATCCACAGCCAGGCAGGCAAAAGCTCACCCAAAAGTGCAGGGCACCCGCAAGAGCGCAACTGCCACCTTGAGTGGGCTGTAGTTCAAGCACTGAGATGCTTGTTCTTACCATTTAGGAATGGAGGACGGTTTGCCAACCCGCTCCTGGGGCAGATGGACAAGATGAGACATCCCACAGGGCTGACCCACAGTGGCAGCCTTTGCAATTTTTAGAACCCTGACAGCCACGGGAACCAAAATGATCAGAAAAAGCTTTTATCTGCAACGAAGAGCATCTGACAGGGGAAGGCCAAGCCAGCTGTTACCTTTAGTCCCAGCCAGCCCAATGAGACATGCCCATAGGCAACCCCAGCACATGAAGCAGATCTCAGCCCAGAAGCCAACTCCCTGCTTCAAACAGCCTCAGCTCAGGAGCTAACCCCCCCCGAGGCAGCCCCCCTGCAGCCCCCATGCCCCTGCAAGAGAGGTGCCGGGCCCTCTGAGTGTTTCTCTCGAACAGTGACTAGGAAACATACACTTCAGCTCAGATTTATCTGTGTTCCTGCTTGTTTGACCCCATCAGCCTTTCCCAGGTGGTGAGCATGCTCCAGCTGCTGCTTCTGCAGCACAGCACCTTGTGCTGCCACTGCACAGCCCTGGAAACAGCACCCCCACCCACTGCCACACACCTGGGATCACCAGGCCTCTGCCTAGTAGCAAGGGATCCCTGCCAGGTCTTCCCTGGACCTTCTGGGCACAGCTGACCAATACTGAGGTGCCCAGGAACCTAAAGCCTCCTCAGGGTCACCCCACACTTTGGGGCACTTATCCGACATCTCCTTCTGTGCCCACAGTCTCCATCACTCCCTCTATCCTTTGGGCTGTGCTCCTTGCCAGGGGCTTCTGCTGCTTGCCTGTGGGAAAACAGCATCATTTGCACTGAAAGAAAAGCTCTTCATGAGTAAATGCAGGCAGAATCAGACCAACAGGGGTCTCCCCAGCACCCCAGGTCAGGCTCCTGTCCTGCAAACTCCAACTCAGCAAATGCTGGCTGGGAACTGGCTTAATGCTGGGAGGAGTCGGGGTTTCCAGCAGCTCCCCCAAATGCCCTGCTGAGCAGCCGTGAGAAGGCAAAAGCAGGAAATGTCACCCTGTTTGTTTGTTTGTTTTTTAGCAACACCCAAGATTGTTAATAAATACAGCCACTGGGTGCCAAACACAGCACTGTTCCCCACCAAATACAGCCCTGGGTGGCAATGGACAGCAAAGGACACCTTGCCAAGGACACCTCAGAGCTGACAAGGGCATCAGAGGAACCCAGGCACTAGCCATGGCATCTCTGTCCTGCTCCCTGAGCTGTCCCCACAGCTGGTCACACCGGGGATAGCATCGGCAGCTGGACACTGGCAGCAGTGGAGCCGTCCTTCCTTCTGGCTCCCCCAGGCTCCAACAACCACATCCCCCTTCACTGGTGATAGCTGGGGGAGCCCTGAGGAGCTCCCCAGAGCACCCGGCTCTTACTGCAGGGAGGACTGGAGCCAAACCTCCCCAGCAAGCTGCAACAACCCCAGAGAAGAGCCTGTGCCAAGGCAGAGGGCTGTCTGCCCCTGGAAAAGGCAATGCTTAAAATTACTGCGGTTTCCAGAGACAAAAAGAAAGTGGGCCAGCATGGTACCTGCTCTAGAGGGGCAGCAGGAATTCAGGTAGAGCACTGAACAATGTGAGAAAAGGAGCCAGCTAGCATGGCCTTGGAAATTGTGCGATGTTATCAGTTCATTTTTTAGAGAGGAGGAGAAGATGGTACAATAAAACTTGCTTCTAATATTATATAACAAGAAATACAGGGACTTGAGAGGGTGTAGGACTGACTCAAAGACATCCGTTCTAGCCACTAGTCTTTGCTCCTCTTCAGAAAGATTTTTCCCCCAAAAAAAGAAGAGAAAAAACCCACTCACCTGTAGCTCTTTCACCCACTTGAGAGGCACTGCAGCACTCAGCTAATCCAGCTCTTCCCCCAGCAGCCCCAGCACAACCACAGCATCAAACTCCACTGCTGCAATTTGAGGATGTGGCTGCAGCTCCAGCCCTCAGCTGCCGACCTCTGCCTCCCCTCAGCCACAGCATCGCTGGTTCAGTCCTGCTGGATAAATCACGTATTCATTTTCTACTCTTTTTTGGTAAAATGGACATACTATAAAAACAGAACTGCTATTTTAAGAAAACATCAACTTTGTCTCTCCAACTACCAGCAACCAAAACACTTGAGCTAATCTAGTTTGGTGTTGGCAGCCTTCAGCCTCTTTCCATTATCCTTGTGGTGCTGTCTAAATATATGAGTTCCCTTGCTTGGGAAGTGGTTAGTTCAAGATTGTGGTGTGAATGTCTTCCCCTAGAAAGACCTGTAAGTAACCTTACTAATCAATTTGTAAGTTTTTTCAGCTGCTGTCCAGGTTAGATTCCATGTAGCTATCAGAACAAGGCACTAAGATAAAGGAAGGACTGTGTTCCTGAATGCTGACAAAGAGAAAAGGGTGTCCTTCAAAGGATTTCTTTAATTTTAAGTGGCTTTTTCTACTCCCTGAAACCTTCCATGTGGTTTTCAGTACTAACCTGAACCCTCTGTTTGGCTTTCAGCACACCCTCAGAGGCCTCTGTGTGCAGTATGGTTCTCACGCCTCATCTCTGAGTTCTTCAGAATTTGTCTGCCCCACAGAAAATGCTGTGTTCATGCAAAGGGAGGCTCCGTAGGTACCTAGACCAATGTCTGGAGTGATTCAGCTCCCCTGACCACATCACAACAGCAACACAGAGAGATGTTTGGAGGCATAGCACAAATCAGCCTAGTCAAAACATACACCCTTTCCCTACGTGCTCCCCATTTTGAGTTTTGCATGTTCTCACTCCTCCATCATAATAATGAGTCTGTCTGCAAGAAGTATCTTAAGGCTCCACTGCTTGCTAGCAACCACAAACCCTGTATGGCAGATGAAGCAGAAAATAATAGGGAAGGGTTTACACGCAGAGAAAGAAGTAGCCCCAGCACAGAGTCGTGAAAGCAGCAGCAAAGCCTCCCTGCTGAAGGAGCGCTCCGCAAAGGCAGCATGCCTAGCACACTGACTCTCTTCCAAACATTAGCCTCACTCTTCAGCCAAGACTGGAAAGGACAGGATGGCCCTTGTCCTTGGTACCCAGCACTTGACAGAGTAACTGCGACTTTCTAGTTAATCTAGTGGAAGGAGTTTTGAAACAACTTGAAGGAAGCAACATGAATATGCACCAAATATAGTTGAAACCTGCTGTCTATTGAAATGGCTCATTAATACTGCACAGACAAAGCAAATGAGTGATGCTTACTGCAGAGTTACCAGTGAACATATCTGTGCTCGGATTATTGAAGCAGCACAGAATATTTCACCCCATATGGTTTGCCTGAAGAGGCTGTTTCAGATAATGGTGCTCATGTTGTTTCCATGGAATTTCAATATTCCCCAGAAGATGCTCACTGGAGCACTCCAGAGCAACCTTGTGTCATTTGGTGCCGCGTGAACTAGCAGAATGCTGGGTACTTACAATTAAAAGTGGATTACAAAAAAATAATAATGAGGTTCGAATTTGAAAAAAGTAAGCAGAAAATGTTTTCACCAGAATCAGGTTAGTAAACCTAACTTTCAACAGAATTTTTTAATGAAAAGTGTCACTCACAAAGTAATTTTATGTACACGGATAAAATTAATCAAAATCACTGGATGAAAACTAGCACAAGATTAAGTATCCGCAAAATATGCCTAGGCACCAGAGATCTCTTGGCAGGAAGGATGGAAAGAAAGAACTGGGACTCATGCTCCATCTGCTACTAATGAAAATGAAGAGATACAGTGGTGCGAGTACAAGACAAAGGTTCAGTACAGAAAAGCCCTTCAGATTGAAAGTGCTTTAACTGTAGTTATGAGAAAAGAAAGCCACTGGGCTTTAAGGTACAAAGAACACAAAAAACCTACCTACTCAGACAAATCAAAGAGGCATGTACTCTCCCTGCTCTCATCTTGTCATCTGCAGTGGGTGCTATGGAAGAAAAATACAACACAATATAAATATATATTCTTTCCTAGATAATTTTCTGGACTGTCAATTAACAGCTTGTGGTTGCAGAAATCTGCAACTCAAAGCAAACACAAGCAAACAGAGGGAGAGGATACAGCACTAGTGCAGGGAGTTTGCTACTGCACGCAGAAGTAGCTGTGTGCATGTATTGCTCTGTGTATGTATTCTGTACGTTTACCTGCTCGTATACTCTGTACAGGGTCAGCAGAGTGGTGTCAGGAGGCTGGTGTGAACAAGAGATAACAGCTTTGATGAAGGGATGAGGATCTCTAACATAAGCTGATGCAGCACAAGGGATATGAAAGTCTGGGGAGCATAAACAGTTTTTGAAAGGGGGGCGTGGGGGCAGATTTTCCACCTGAACTCGAATGATCATGCCACAATCTGTAAGCCTGCCGCTTCTACTGCCTGCCTTCCCTCCAGCCCTGCTGCAGCTGTAGCAGGATGCCTCTCCAGGCAGAAGGAGCACAGGTAGCCCTGCCCAGACAGAGCTGTGCCCGAGGCACTGCAGCTGAAAAGATGCAATTCTAGTATCCTAATAGCCTTCTGAGGCCTGAGAGCTGCAAATAACAAGGTTCCTGAGAACAGTAAGGTGCTGTCATCCTTTATGAAGACCTTAAGTAGACTGTGTCTGAACAGACATGCTGTGCTGGTGGTTTCATGTATTTGCTGCCAGATCTGCATGGGAGGCACCGCGTGGTGCTGGGCTCTGTTCCACATTCTTCACAGGGAACACAATAGAACGAGCACTGATCTTTCCACCTCTACCCTATAGACTTTCCTTGGCCCCACCTCTGTGCATCCAGCTATTTTTTCTCCTCTTCCTACTTCATAATTACTTACCTTCTACATCCTCCTATCTGCATTGCTTCTGAGGTCTGCCAGCACGTGCTGGCTCCTCTGCTGTGCATTGCAGGTAAAATCCTGCTCGTGCCTGAAGACAGGAGTGGTGCTTGTTGTTGGACAAGGTCTCCGCGGAATACATCGCTGAACACTGGCAAGCCTCAGCTGAACACGTAAAGTAACACAATGAGAGATTTGTGACATGTCAGATAAAAAAGAAAAAAAAGCGAAATGCACCAGAATCATTCACCAGGGTTACTCCTTTGCTAAATTTAAAGTCCGTACTTCAAATATTAAAAGAATCCAGCTTGTCAAAAGTGGACAATATTGGACTGCTACTGGGGCGTATATGTACATATTATTAAATATATAATACAAAGATATATATACGTATTTAAACACCAGAGAAATGGTACATTTTTCCAAGCCATTTAGCATTTAACCTGGCACTTTAAAAAAAAAAAAGGGGGGGGGCAAAAATTAACAGACTGAGTCAGGCAGTCAGCACGTAATTTTAAAACAATTGACTCACATGCTAAAAGTTTGGTAGTGATATCAGCAAAGAAAAACAAAGACAGAAATGTCAAACACTAGTACTGCATATAACTCGTTGTAAATCAATAGCCAGGAAAACTCCTGACCTACATGAACAGAAGCACGAAACAAAGAAACCTCAGAATAAAATCCATGGCTGACAGAGCTTAGTACAAGAAAGTTGTGTTTGCAAAAGAAATCCTAGCAACAGTACAGGGTCACTGCTCAGTGCAGACAGTAGAATTGTGAAGGATTATGCAGAAAATGCAGAAGTGTTCAAACAGACTTTTATTCAGTATTTGGAAAGAAGGATGATTTGCTTTCATTGCTTGAAGATGATGAAATACTTTCCAGTCTATTAGTAACTGAGAAAGATGTTAGAATCTATCAGCAATGAACATTTTTAAATCAGCAGGCTCAGAAGCTCCAGAATAGTTGGCAAAGAAGCTCTCGGGTCCACTAACACTGAATGTTAATAGCAGCAGATCTGTAAATGCCCAACTTATAAAATCTGTTAAATGAGAAGGGAAGCAAAGGGAATCAATGAACCATCAGAGGAAAGAGCAACTCCGGGTCAAAGCAAGGGAGGGTTTTTTTCCATCCTATCTATCGTTAGGACTGTCAAGGGTAACATGGAGTCCAGTTTTCCTAACGAACTGAAGCCACCACCTTTCCTGGGCTCATTTAACCTGATGGCTCCGAAGTAGCAAGTTGTCACTTGGCAGTCTCTCAAACCAAAGTTTTCTTCTTGGTAAGGAAGCTCTGACTTCTGGGTTAACTTCAGCAGAAGGTTTCAGGATAGGAGTGTTGAAAGAAAAAGGCTAAAGAGATACCAGCTCAAGCCTTGTTCTCTGTTGTTGCCTAAGTGTGATGTCAAATAGCTTTCTAGTTGGGATATATTTTTTTGTGAAGCTTTTCCTTGGGTGTATACTTGTCCCAGTGCATGAGAATTGGCTGGCTTGTGGCCATGAAATGTTCCAAAACACGGGCACACAGAAACTCAGGGAATCAGCCTGCAGGACTGCAGTGCTGTGATGCAGTGCTCAGAGCCAGGAGCCCTACCTCTCGCAATGTGCACAGGCGTCCAGGTCTTTGCTGGCTCCAAGTGCCTGCAAGAGAACGGCTCTAAACAGGCACAATTTCATCTTCTTTCTAAGAAGTTACAGTGAGAAGTGAAGTGAATTAAATCAGTGTACACTTCACATTGCTATGTGAGTGCATTAATACAACTGAGTGACTGAGTGGGGCTAGAAAATATTATTAGGTAGAAACCATCCCTGCTTCAGGATAGTACCAAAATATATTATATATGCCAATCTGTGCTCAAAACTTTCTCTTTGGAGCTTACGGATGTTTTCAACCTCCCAAAAAAGTGTTGCACTGAATAAACTAGTGCAAATTGAATAGTGGAAGTTGTAATACACTCTGTTTGATCTCACATTTAATGTAATGAGGCTTCACTGGAAAAATAAGAGCAAAAAAAAAAAAAAAAGATTAATCAAAATCCTATGTGAATTTATTTATGGATCACAAAAAATGTTTCTAGAATATCCAAGACATAGTTGAGGGATAAAGTTAGATGAAGTTAGGATTTATCTCGATTACCTAACCTGGCATTAAAATCCTTTCCACTGATCAGCAAACAGAGGGATAAAAAGATTTCAGAGACATTATGTAGGTCTGGAATAATTCCCAGTACGAATTCCTATAAGAAGAGGAATTGTGGGAGGAATACAAATATTAATCAGAAGAAAAGGTTCTAAATTGGGAAACTGTTCTGGCAACAAGACAAAAATCTAAGTCATTAGTGTAACAACCTCTAATCCCTATCAGAGCATCCAGTCTCATGACAAAGATGGACGTGAAATGGCTTTCTCTACAAATGTTTCAGTTTTGATTAATTCTAACATTCTATGTCTGGACGTAACAAATATGTTGTGAAACATACCGTGAAAAAACAGAGACATTTGGCTGCACAATCCAAAGCCATGTACATAACTTATTTCCCAGGATTGGAGAAGCAAATCTTAAAGCTGTTTTCTTTTTAACTAAATGTAGAAAATTCCCCAATGTCCACTCTTTACAGTAACTTGTCTCAAAAAAAGATGCCTATCTAATTAAGTCCGGAACCATGATACCATTTTGACCCCGATTTCCATTGGCAACTCCCTGACAGGCACCAAAATACCTTATTAATTTTTTCCAGGGTCAGCAGTTCTGATTTGCAAAAAATCCGTAAATATTTTCTAGGTCAAAAAAAAAGGCAAGAAATGTTATGAACAGTCCTGCGGTCACAGCATTCAAACAGAGTATCAGGCAGTAAGCTCCAAGTCCTGCCCTGGTGACAAGCGCTCATGTAAAGCAGATCATCCCTATCCAGAGACCGAACAATATACATATGCATACCAAAGCTCACAGATTACTCAGAGCACTCTTTTTTGCATGTAATTACAAATCTTTTCCTTTCAGAGGCTGTGCCAGCATAAGAAGCTCCTGTGACAGCCCCACAGTTGTGACAGTACATCAGTATTGGGACAGAAAGGGGAAGGAACTCCTGACGTCACATACTGGCACTGGCAGAAGCGCACTTGTAATCACAGTCTTTGAGGTGTGTAATAAAGCAGGAATTTCATGTCGGAGAGGGAGGCTGCAATGTTCTACCAGGCTCGTGGACATGAGGCTCAGGCCCTTGGGTTGTTCAGGGACAGGATGCCACGTCTTGACTCAGCAACAGCAACTCCTACCAAAGCCTGCATGTTCTTACAGCAAGTTTCACTTTAAGCAAATTATCTTTATTTAAAAGACCTCCGAAGTACTAATTTTTTTCACCATGCTGCAGCTCAGTATGCTTTACACCAAAGGACACAATAGCCACCATCATATTTACCCCCATCTAATCGTCTCCACTTCTGGTATTAGAGGCTTCATATGTAATACTGAAGTGTATTTTAAGGACAGCTGCGCTAGAGTCAAATTTTGCTTTTAAGTAGTGCTACCACTCTAATTAAGTCATCATTCTCTGAGTTTGCACTCTGTAGATGAGCAATACTGCTTTCCAGAGTACGTCTGGAAAGTCCTTCTGAGGTCTGTGGAGCCACATTCATGGCTGCTTAAGCACACCAGAAAAATACCTCCACTCATTTAAGGGCCACGTGGAAATGTCCTGGGGACAACGAGCTGAGTAACTCAAAATAGAAACATTTTTTTTTCTTCCTACAGCACAGAATGAATGATGAAAATATATCCAAACAATAAGGAAAATGAAAGCAGGATTGAAAGATGAAAGTTTGGGACCACTACACACAGCTTTATACTAAACTAAATTTATCTACAGTAGAAGTCATGTTCATAATTCAGTACAACCTAGATTTTTCTTCCCCGTATCAGAGAGCTGGGGATGTTCTCCAGGCTTACTCTCCACAGTTGTGTGTATCTTGTTGGCTGCTCCTCTGAGACAATCCATTCAAACTGACCACGTGCAGGTCATTATTGATTGCATTCAGGATCCTATCTGCAATTTCAGTGCCAACTGTGAAACCCAGGGAGTCTGGACCGAGCAAGATAAGCTGAGCTGAATGTGGTTGTTAGCAATTCAAGTCTTCAAAAACCACAGGAGCACTGCTCCAGTAAAAACCAGATGCAGTACCTGAATTCTAGTACTTCAATTTCAAACCCCAGGCAGGACAATAACCATCTGCAAGCCCTGGGAAGTGCAGTACTGCTGGTAAGCTTGTAGTATTTTCTTGATTCAGTCAACTCTGAGGTGCTGAAGAACATGAACTATGAACACCGCTTCTTGTTTCCAAGTTCTGGACATTACCTATGCTAATGGCTAGTTCTGTGGCTACCATTAGCCTACCTTGTTTTTTAAAATTTCTGCACAGGATTTCAAGCAGTACCTTCCTTTCTCCCTCCTCCCCCCAAAGCCTAGGCTGGGTACACCACACTTTCCATTCCTGAGATCCCAGTTGTGAATGCCCCTTCATGGTGTCCCAGTGACCACAAGAGGAGATGTTGGTGTGGTGTGGACTAGTTTCTCACTCCTGGTCTCTGTTCTGACCTAGCAACTGCCTTTATTGTCCTACCTAGCTGCATCAGAGACCTTCCCATGTACCTCTACCTGGAACAGGAAGGTCAGGGCGTCTATTGCTTCTGACAGTTGAATGAGCCTTCGTAATTCTGTTTGGCAGGACACCGGCTTCCCATCAGCCTTCCAGAAATTTTTAATTCATTTATACTTTTGACCTACACAACAGCCTCTGGCAATAAGTTCTACAATTTAATAATATGTTATATGAGAAGGTATGACTTTCTGGTTTAGACCTGATGCCTAATAATTTCATAGGATATCCTTTACTTCTCCTATTCTGAAAAATAATAGCTATCTCCTCTTCATTGTTTCCTACCTAGGTAGAAGATTTCAAGATCTCTGTCCCATGTCTATTTTCTTTGTCCTGATACGAAAACCATTCTGTCTTTCTCATATACTATCTGTGGGTGGAATTCAGATTAAAACACTTTGATTTAGTGGTGGAGTTTGGATATCTACCTCATAGATTGACACCTACAGATAGAAACCTAAATTTAGGTGTCTAGATCTCTGAGCTAAATAACTCCCACCCATCATTTTTAGCTCTATTTTATCCTTTATGAGACAGGATGAACAGAACTGCACATATTAATCAATATGTGGGTTTGCCAAACATTTATATAGTGACATAATCATATAATCATGTTTTTCTTCTCCTTTTTTCCTTTTCTAAAAATTTGTCATTCGGTTTGAATTTTTGATTGCTGCTGGTCATTGCATCAGTGCTTTCATAGAGCTATCCTGCAGCAATTCCATTTCTGAGTGATAATAACTTAATGTTCAATCCCTAACTGAATAATACATGATTGAACATGTATATGCCCAGACAAACTACTTTGCATTTATTAACATTGACATTCACATGCCATTTCTGACACAGTCACTCACTACCACAAGAACCACCTGCCTCTCTTCTCAGGGTTAGATTTGCCTATCTCAGTTCTTTTTGTATCATTCACAAACCTTGTCACAGCAATATTCACCTTCCTTTCCAAACCATTTAAAGATATTGAAAAGCACACGGCCTAACTCTAACAGTTGCATGACTAAACCACAGTGCTTCTTCCAGTGGGAACATTAATCTTTTCTCCCACTTTTTGTCCCATTTTGTCTCTGTCTTATTTACCTACAAGAGAACACCTTATTATCTCAGCAGAACTACTTTAAGAGTCTTTGCAGAAAGACTTATTGACATTTGTTAGGAAGTCCTTACATACTACATCAACTAGATCAGCCTTACCTACAAGTTTGTTGACATCTTCAAAGATTTCAAATAGATTTATGAAACATGGTCTCCTTCTGCAAGAACTGTAATGACTTTTTCCAAATAAATCACATTTATGAAATTGTCTACTGATTCTATTCTTTATTATTGTAGTTTGTACCCACTTACTCAGTTTGGAAGTGAGATCTCCTGATCTATGGTTTTCCACATTAGTCCTGGAGTCCTTTTTCTCAAGGCTGAAAACACATTTGCCACTTTCCATTCTTCTTGCGATGTGGTCAATTTAAATGGCACTCTTCATGCTACATTTAGCTTTCTCTCAATCTAGTGTTTGAGGTCTTTCAGAACTCTAGACTGAGTATCATCTTATCTCGGTGCCTTCTTACTGTTCATTTTATTGATTTGTTCCAAAATGTCCCCTGCTGAAACTTCATTTAGGGACAATCCCTCATACTCTCCACTGCTTCACCACTAATGTGCCCCTTTCCATCCTTCCTCTACATTTGTTCCCTATTACAGCTTCTCACCCTTCTGCCAAGTTTCTGAGGCATTTATTATGTCAATAACCTCCCTTAAAATCAGACATTCTAGTTCACCTCATTTAGGGCTTTGGACTCACAGTATTTGTATAGGTATATTTCTATATTTTTTATTGATCTAGTTGCCCATTCTTCATGGGGCCTGCTTAGCTTGGACTTTAATTGCTGAGACCGTTCTTTGCTATTTCCTTCCTCAATGTTATTGATTTTAGTTCTTTCATTTTTTCTAAATTACAAGAATTTGCTTATTTCTCTAGAAGAGGAGCTGCCATCTTGAACCATGTGTTGTTGCTTATTTAGTGAGTTTTCACAACTGTCAACTATAAAAATACCTCATTGCTTTTGAATGCTGAAACCTTACAATCTAGTTTCACATTGATTTATATAGCCTCTCTCTCTTGTAAAAACTACCTCACCAACAACTGAGAATCTGCTTGTCTGGTACTGGGACAATTTATAACACCGTGATTCCACTTTCAGAATTTCTTTCCCACTCATTCTTCTGTCGTTGGTATCCATATGATTCACAACACTGGTTCTCTCCAGCACTAAATGTGGATACAGAGGTCCAGGAAAGGCCTCAACAGCACTGCAGAAAATGAGACTTACTCCTAGATTTTAATAATATATTTTGTTAATACCTCCCAGCATAAGACTTGTGTGATCAATCATTCATGTTTTATTTTTGATTTTCTCTAATTCCCATATCTTGCTATGGCATGGTTCAGCCTCAGTCAGTTATCCCCTTTTTGTATTCTGGTATTTATTGCTCCTTCATCAATGTGGCACATAGCACTTGTCTCTTTATTTCATAGTTTATCTGTGGATCATGTCCTCCAGTTTCTCAAGATCATTAGAAGTTTAACCCTGACCTTCAGAGTGCATCTTTTTCTATCCGCAAATTCTATGAGTGAGTTCTTTGTTAAATTATATAAGCCATTAATTAAAACACTGAATAGATTAAGACCCAGGACATACCTCAGCAGGACTTCAGTCAAAACCACTTCTCAGTCCGACAGTGCACCATTGCCACCCACACGACAGTAGTACCACATACCTTCTAAATGATGAACCTCAAGCTATGAACAGCATCCTCCCTGCCAAGATAATTAACTTGGCCATGGATGCCCTCACTCTTTTGTGGATCTGGACTAGAGTCTACAGGGAGGAGGGCTGCCCACTGGGTGGACTATTCTGAATACGCCGCAGGCCATCTTTGCTGGTAGCCCACTTAGGGCCTCTGATCACGGCAGTATGTGGATCTGTCTGCACATACGCAATAAATCTCATTGCCCCAGGAAGCACTGGCTTTTCTATGCTTTCACAATACACTTATGTGTTAGAGGAAGGGCTGCAACATATGGTCTCTCCCTTATACAGAAAGAAGGTAAGTGTCTCACCCAGCCAGAAATACTGGGCACACTGTTACAGACCATATTTCTTTAGTCTGCTTCCGAGGGAATCATGTGGAACAGTTTCAAAAGCTTTCCTAAAGCAAAATATGTCCCATCTGCTGCCTCCTCTTCATCTACTAGACATTATTTTCTCGAAGAAGGAAATTACAGTGAAATCGCATGATTTATTCTTGGTAAATCTATCTTTTTTTTTTTTCTTTTTATCTTCTATTTGCTTTAAATTGATCGTGTAATATTTTTTTCAGACTCATTTCTGGGAAGAGTGGTCTCTAATTCCCTGGTTTCTGGTTTCTCTTTCTCAAAAATGTAAACTGTTTGTCCTTGTATAGTGCTCAGTGATCTTACCTGCACTTCCGAGAACTTCCAGGACAGTCACTAATGCTTCAGCAATTGCTTCAGCTACTGTCTTCCTTGCACACCTAGCTATTGCATCACATACCCAGAGTGGTTTGAGGCCAGAGCTTCTGATCTGGAGGAGCAAAGAGAGAACAAATATAATACACAAACACAGTCTAAAAGGACATCAGGGAGTAGGCCAAGCTCAGATTAGTTGCTCTTATCTCCCCTTCAAGGAGGCTCAGGCTCCTCTCACAATGCACATTTAGCACAGCGCAGCCTAGCAGGAAGCTGCCTTCCAGCTGAGGAAAAGCAAGCTGACAACGCTATTGAAGGCTGTATCTCAAAATGCATTTTTAGTTGAGAACTTTTTGTCTACTGCACTGATACAAATTTAAATACCAGGAGCAACAGCAGCCATGGATGCGATGACAGAGATTTGCTGACTTGTAGGCAGAACATGAAGGGGTCTTTTATGAGACACCTATGTGGATGCTAGAAAGTGCTGGGGAGGAGCATGAGGTCCTACTACATGTCACAAATTTTAAAGGGAAATGCAAGCTAAGGATCCTGGAAGGCAAAGTCAGTCTGCTGGCTAGAAGATTTAGCCCTAGGGTACTGTTGACAGTTTCTCTGAAATCCTTCCAGTTATACATACAACTCCAATTAGGCACAGGAGAAGACAACACTATCCGGAGGTGAGGGTCTCCATCAAAAGTCAAAAGCGAAATCAGACTTTCCACAAGCAAAATATATATGATGTGTTTAATTAAGTGGGAGCTGGGGGAAATCTGTCATGAGCTAAGGCAAACAGATTGCTAAGGGTTGGTAAAACAAAAATACTTTGTGTATCCAGCTACTTCAGAGCAAAAGCTTAGCACAGAACAGTTCATGAGTGGGATTGTATTATATCAGGATGACATCAGACTAAGAGGTTAAACAAAGGTGCCCCCCTAATTAAGAATTATAAATGTGTGTATATAAATCAATACTAATACCACTACTAATAATAAAAAGCTAGGTTAACACAGGTAATAAAATCAGATCTTGACATAGCAGAACACTGTAAAATATAATGATAAAACTGATGTTATACCGTAGTGCATGGCCATAAGCTATGCAAAAGAAGTATAAGTCATAAAAGTGAAATAATTTATTTTATATTTTAAAAAAAGTGTTGTAAGAAATCTAACAAAACTAAAATTTGTAATGGAAAAGGCTATAGACTGAAACTGGCTGTACCAACGGAGCTGTAGGAATGTAAATATATGCAGAGTTATCTCATCAGTCACCAGAGAAAGAAGACTAAATGCTTAATGCTGAGAGGTGAAATACTAAACACGAGGACCTCTATTATTCATAAATAAATCAATATGATGTTACATAGGAATAAAAGGTTTGAGAACAAATTTACAGAAACACAGCATGACTGCTTTTCAGAACTACTAGATCCAGAACATTCAAGAAGAGAGGCTGCTCTCTGCTTAAATATTGTGTAAGATACAAAAGGAGTATTTTCACGAAGAGGCAGTCAGTTGGTGGACCAACAGAGAATATGGGCTGCTCTAACAGAACAGAAAATTGTGCCTTGAGTACAATGGTTATGACTTAGGTGGTCTTAGTGGACAAGGAACTCACCACAAATGCTCAAGGTAAAAGCGTGATAGAACGGGAGAAGTGATTAGAAGCAAGGAATCAGCTCAACCTCCGGGTACAGCACCACTGAAACCATTATTATATCTAATTCTGATGTTCACATTTAAAGCTGTTGAAAGATTAGATTGGGGGCAGAAAAGAGCCATAAGAAGCATATGAGAAGAGAAGAACATGTAACTGAGAAACTTAAACAGCTCAATTGTGGGGTGATTCAATAAATACCTTCACAAGGGGAAAATATCAACCAACACTTTTTAATCTAGCAGAGACAGAAGAAAGACTAAGGGCTGAAAAATGAAAGTGATTCAAACCAGAAATGAAACACGCAATTTTTTTTTTTATTTCTTATATTTTTTTAACAGCATTGATGATTAAATTTGGGAACAAACTAGCCCCTGAAGTGATGGATTTTGAAACTTTTGACATTTGGAACATATGTTCCTACGAAAAGCTCAGGTTTTGATAAATAAGAATATTTTTTCCTGAAAATTAATTTTGTCAGAAAATTCTCAGCCACTATTTGGGTTACTTGCCTATTTTAAAAGGATATAAAATGAGCCAGAGAAACAGCTCTGCACATTGAAAGTTGGTCAAAATGATAATTAAAAACAGAATAATGGAATTCCTAGATAAGGAACATGATATTGCAGGAGCCAGTTATCACAGTGTCTGTAATGAAAGTTTTGCATCACTAAAATTTTAGAATTATTTGAAAACATCTATATAATAATGATCAAAAGGGAAATGCTTAACATAATCTACTTGAACATTTGAAAGCCTTTTGACAGTCTTCCTCACGCAGGGCTTATTCCAGAAGAATCCTATATGGCGATATATTATGGATGCTACATAAAGCCAAATCACAGACCAAGATGCAGAGACTAGAATAAGAGCCAGAACACTGCCTACTATCACAAACAGGTATCTCACTACAAGTTTTAGCTTTTATGTAAAGGTGCTCAGTGACACCATTCCAAGTATAATTTTTGTAATTGCAATCAAGTCACCAAGAACTCTCATGTAAGTGCTTTTAATACACTACAGGAATGAAATATGCCACATAAGGCACAGACGACTTGTAGAGCATCATTAAACATACCACAACCATTAACAAATGTGCCAAGGAAGACTAGTACATCTGTGTGTAATTCAAGCGGAGGAGTTGGGCTCCATTTTTATTTTTTTTTTACTAAAATATTTCAGAAAACTCCAGCTTATCCTGAGTCAATTGAATGTAAAGCATCACTGAAAAAAAAAAAAAAACACAAACAAACAACAACGAAAAAAAAAACACCAACCATCCTCTTGGGATTTTTCATTGGACTGAGAATTGTGGCACTTCTCAGTAAATGTCAGGCTTATCAGTGTTGTGAGTAAGCATCAGTTAGCTCTCAAACAAGCTGACTCTGTTCATTTTTCTCAGAACTGTATGTAATATTCTCCTGGCAGGGAACAGCTCTTTTAGTAGACTGCAGCACAAATTTGTAAAAGAAGCTTGCCTCAGCTCTGATCCAAAAACTAAAAGAGATCTAGGATATATTAGATCACTGTAGGAAGATCTAGTTTTCGACTATAAAGCCTGGATTGTTTGGAGTTAAGGGGATGTAAGAAATAACAGCTTTTCCCTTTAGAGCATAACAGATGGATTAATTGTAAGAAAATGTTCTTCTTAATACTTAGTTACCTACTTCAAATTACATCAGTAGATTTAGTTATATTTTTGACCTGTGAGTGGCTAACAACATCAATATTCACAATACATTTTCATCCTTTTATAAATGTCCTTTGCTCATTTCCACCACGTAGCTTTTCTCTTTATATTGCTAGATGAGACCTAGCAGCATCTTGGTGAGATCTTCATTAGCATTCAAATAAAAATTCATCGCTTGCTTGTATAGTGGGGAGATGAGTTCAGTGTTCACCATTACCATCAGAAGTGTTTACATGCACAGCTACGTTTCATTTTCTTTTGACAGAACATAACAAAGCACAAGAAAGCCTGCCCTGGGTCAGACTGAAGGTTCCCCTACTACAGTGCCTGGCTTTCAATACAAATGCCTGGAGAATGAGTTTAAGAACACACCGAGAATACAGTGATGCTTTCTTGGAACATTATTCCATTTCTCAACGTGCCTTTGGATTTTTTGAGCTGCTGTCTTTGGTTTTACTATTTAACAGGTTATGCTTTAACTTAATTTCTCTCCATTAACTTTTCCTGCTACCCTCAGAGCACAAGTAAACGTTGAGCATCCATAATAACCCACTGCAAAGGATTTTACAGCTTAATTACAAGTTTTGTGAAGAAACATAAGCCAGATTAAATCGATTCCTAGTTCTTACTTTAGAAGAGACACTAAAAGGGCTTCTCAGTTTGGAGAGAAGACAATGAGGGGGATATGAGTAAGGCTTATGCAATTGTGGCCATAGGTATGAGAGGTGGACAGTCCAGGCAAATGGACCACTAGTGTGATCCACGAGAGCATTTCTCATGTTGGTGTAACTACATCATTCTACCTGCATCTTTAGTAGCCTTATGACGGATTTCACAATGGATTTGTAAATTGTGGTTTCTCACTAAAAAAGTCTTCCCTAATAAATCAGTTTTTATCCATTTGTGCATTTTATTCTTATAATTTTCACTCACTTGCTCAGTAGAGACTCCAATGTGACGGTCTGCAGTTCTCCACTTCACTCCTGGGGACCTTCTCAGAGACTGTTGTCACATTTACCATCTTCCATCCTTCTTGCAGGGAGACTGATTTAAGTGACAGGTTACAAACTATAGTAGCTCCATAATTGCATATTTGTTTTCCTTCAGAGCTCTTGAGTGAATACCATATGGTCTTGGCACTTTCTGACTCTTCATCTTATCAATTAGTCCTAAAATGCATTTAATTTGAGACAGTTCCTTACACTTGTCCCCATAAGTTTGGCTCTCACAGGAGAGTAACCTACCTCAACCACTGTGAGCACCAACAAAGGTTTGCTTTTCAGTACTTTTCCTCTCTTACAGTAAATCACAAACCTCTGGAAAAGTACCTGATTCCGGTAATTTTGAAAATATTTTTACTAGCAGTTTTTATTATTCCTTTACTGAATTTTTCTTTAAAGTTTTCCCTTGACTGCCCTTCAGGTTTAGCTTGACAGTTTATGTTTTGTGTTGGTGGCTTCTGGTGTTTTGTGTGTGTGTTGGTATTTTTTGTTCTGTTTTGTTTGGTTTTTAATAGTTTCTTTATTTGCTCAGAACTCCTGGATTTTGAATACTCTCTTCTACTTGACTGTTCGAATATTGCCTTTTTGGTCCCTCACAGAATTATTCCACTTAGTGATATATTGCTCTGAGCTTCAAATAGGATATTTTCATCTAGTTTCTCATCTTCCGCATGCTTATAACAGCTGCTTTTAATTTCCTTTTAGGAAGCTCACACACTTTTGAGTAGATCCCAGTTTTAAGTTAAGTATTACTGTGAAGTAGTTGTGGGGATAATCAAATACCCCCCCTCCTTAAGACAATCTGTCATTAATGCTCAAAAAAAAAAAAAAAGAGAGAGGTATCCATCCACCAAGGTGTTTCAAAAGCAGAGACACTTTGGAGGAAACACAACACCTCCAGCTGGAGAGGGAAGGATAGAGAGGACTGCCACGGCACTGCACCCTTGTGGTCTACAGGAATTAATGATTTAGGGATGATAGCAAAGCTGTGTTGCTTTCTGGGTGGCTGGTGTCCAGCTAACCTGGAAATAATTGGTGTCAGAAAACAAATAAACAAACAAAACAAACAAACGAACAAACAAAACACAGCTAGGAGTGGGCAAACCTTCATGGGATGCGGAGTGGCCGTGCACCTCTGTCTGCAAAGCAGGGCAAGCACATGGGGAATAGCTCTTTGGGTGCTACAGCATCAGCTGGCGTTGTCCCAGAGTTGGACACATCAGCAGCTGGTCAGACTCTGTACCCTGAGGATAATTGTCACCCTCAGGATACCAGCCTGTCCAGGCAGCTTTCTGCTCGCAGCTGTGGGTGTCCAGCACAGCAGCACCTCGTCTGTAGGAACAGGCTCCTTCCTCATGCAGACAAGGGGTACAAAGCATGGTGTAAATGGGAATACAGATCAGGCAGCTGGCAGCAGCCAGGCAGGCCTGCGGCTCCACAACAACTCACAGAGATGTACCAGATGTTTCAGCCTCACAAGGAAGCCACACGCATGTCCACCTGCAGGAACTGTGTTTTGCCTCCTGCGGTGTTGGGTCTCCTGCAAGAGTGTTGGAAAATGCTGGTGGTGTGAGAGTGACTTTCCTTTCCCAAAACTGGTGGTGCCACGAGTTTGTGTAGCTCAGTGAATAGCGACAATAAATAAATCAGAACTTGGAGAAATGCTGTTCTCCACTCTTCCTCCAGCACCACTTGTTTACACTGCTGCGCTGCAATCTGAAAAATGCCATCTATAATGAATACTAAATAGTGGGAGTCTCTCTCAGCAATGTGTTACTAAACCTGATTGCTGTGCAGTATAATACGCTAGGAGAGAGCGGGGGTTTGGCTGTGTTTCTCAGTTTCATGCAGTCATAGAAACTGTCAAGCCTAGGTGCCTCTGTGATCTCCAAGCAGCATGTCTCCCTACACCCTTTCCTAGCTACCCATTTATTTAAGAAATGATACCTTGTTGCTGTAGCTCTGTTCTTTCAACCATTTTTATTGTCATGATTATTTCTGTCTATTTAAAATTTGTGTACTTTTGCAATTTTAATTTTTTTCCAAGCCAATTCACAGCAATATGTTAACAGCTGCCTTGTAATAGAACTCACCTAGAGGTAATATGCAGAAGTCCTCACTATTAAAAAAATGACTCACCTCTCTGTTACAAAATCCATACTGATTCACTTTTCACCCCTGCCCTCAGTAAATTCCCGTGTGTCTCGGCTTCATCACCAGGAACATTTCCAGCCTCACACTGAGTACCTGCCTGTGGAGGGCACACACAAAACCAAAGGATGCCAGAACGCAAGAACAATTTTCACATGCCAGTGATTTCTAAAGTACTTCTGCAGCTTCTCAAGCTTAAAAAAAAATGGGAACTAGATGGGAATCTATACTGCTAAAGATGGTGAAAAAAGGGACGAAAAAGGATAGAGTCATAGCAGGTCCCCCACACACTTCAAAATTCCTGTCTCTGAAATGGAATGCATCTGCCTATATTCTGGGACTCGAATGACACTTCAGATTTCCCTCCTCTGCCAGCAGTTACATATTCCAAACATTTCAAGGCACAACCATGATATAACACTTGTTAATGAACAATTACGAGTTTGCTGGGGTATGTTTTTTGACCTTAGAATACTAAATGCAAGCAACATAAGTTTCTGAAATCCAGCAAAGGGTTCATACCAATGCAATGCACATTTCTTGTTTGACTGATATACTGGAGCGTTCATGTAAATGTGTATACACTTCCTGTGTGCACAGTATCAAACACTCCAGCAGAAGTGCTTTGGGACAAAGTCTAATACCTTGTTTTGGTCAGATCAAACCTACAGTCAGGTAGGTGCATTGAACAGAAGATACTAAAACTCATCACACACGCTCTTATCATTGAGCTGTGCAAAGGTCATCCTCTTCTGCGAATAAACCCGTGTCAACACTGAGCATATATTAGAGTTCAGAAAACACTTTACTGAAGAGATCCAGGCTTTCTGGGTTAAAAGGTTATGAAATTTAGTCTAATCTCTATTCCTATTTTCTTAGATGTTCACTACCAATCTGATATACGCAAAGAATTTAGCAGAGCCTAAATTTAAGGTTTCCCAACTTCTTTTGCATGACCCTGATCTTATTTCTACAAGACTGTTCAGACTTGTATTTCAAACTGTTCAGAATACTCTCAAGCTAATCTGAAATTTCTTTTTCAAGTTAAACTGAATTTGCACCATAATTTCTCCAAATTATTTTTTTTTGTTATTAAAACACTCCTTTCACCATTCTCTCAAGAACCTTTTGTGTCTCTGTGCTTTAGCACAGGAATTTCATATTTAGCACAGGGTTTCTACTGGTGAGAAGTCTGTATAATTGCCGTCACAACTGTCCTCAAAATTCTTACATTTCAAGCAGCTTGAACCACTAGCAGTTATATTCTGCAAGTCAAACAGAGTAACTAAGATACCATGAGATTTAATTTCTAGGAAAAGAAAAACACAAGAACAATCTGAATGATTTCTAAGCACATGGAAACTAAGAAGGAGATGAGTACTTGTCGACATGAGCTCCTTGTGAAGAAATCAAGCAGATTCTGTCTAATTTCCCTCTCTGAAGGGTAAGATCTTGCAGATAGGGAAGAAGCAGCAGATACCACATACCTCAATGCTACTGAGGCTTCTAACTTCATCCAACATGAAATGCAAGTACAAGAATGCCCAGGTTGAGGACAAATCTGGTTGGAATCCACACTCAGAGCAGCTTCCAATGGTTCACTGTGAAATTTAAAGTACGAATTGAATGGCTACTCAGCTGTTCATCAGTTCCATTCAATATTTTATTGATAGCCTGGATGAGGAAATGGACTGTGTGTTTATTAAATCTGCCAAGATTAAATCTGTGAAGACTGGCTACAAACACATGGGGGACAGAAGTATTAAAAACTTTTGACAACTTGGACAAGTTGTCTATAAAAATAGGAGTCATCTCAATTGTAATAAGCGTAGCTTTTTAACTTAGGCAGAAGTACAGTGCACAAATACAAGACAGACATCAGATGGGCAGAAAGCAGTCTGAAAAAAAAAAAAAAAAAAAAACCCTGAAGGTTCTGATAGATCACAATCTGAACAGGGGTCATTCTCTTGAGCAAAGAGAAAACACTGCACGGATATATTAACAGAAGAATTACCTGCAAGACATCTTGCAGTTTCTTTTCCTGTGCTCAATATTAGTAACGCCTCAGTGCAGAGGCATGTCCAGTCTTGGGTACTGCTCCTCAAAAAAGGTTGACAGGCCAAGCAGCAAGAATAACAACAAAGGTTAGAGGTCTGGAAAACATGACCTGAATCAAAAGACCGAGAACAGGAGGTGCTCAGAAGAGAGAAGACTGAGGAGAGAGGCAATAACAGTCCTGATTAAGTCAGGACAGAGTCAGGATAGATGCAGTAACAGTCCTGTAGCAGACAAAGTCTGCCACAAAATGGAAGATAAACAACAGTTCTTCATATGCCGAGAATGTTGTAAGCAGATCTGATTCTGATGTGGAAGGAGACAGACTAAGTGATCTGCTGAGATGTCTTCCAGCTTCATTCTTCAATGATTCTGCACTCAGCTGATGCTGATTAGAGTTTGTCTGTACTCAATTTGTCCTGATGTACCCTAGTGATACAGTAATTGCTCATGCACATTTACATCATTTCTGCATTAACATCATCATTAAGGTTACGGCATTATACCTTCAACTTACCATCTTAAGACTATCCGTCTTACAAATTCCTTATCAAAATGCTATTTGTCAAACCAGCTGGACTTGCAACTCATTAATCAAAAGCCATTTTAATAATTAGTCCTCAAATAGTAGTTCAATAAAATCTTTGTATCTTAATTTTCCTTTCTAACCAGTGCAGTGGGTAAAAGGGTTTATAAGCATTTGGCACCACTACTTACAGTCTCCAAGAGTCCAGATTAGAGCAGCTGCTGACAGTTTCCCATTCCACCGTCATCTATAGCATATGCAATTTTTTTCTAACATTGTCATAATCTCATGCCTCTCAGTTCCAGATTCTTATAGAAGACACCAGACCACGGCTGCTGCCATGAGTATCTGGCCTGCTCCCCAGTACAAGAACAGAACCAGCAACATCTACATTCTGACAGCAGAAGATATGTATTTGAAATTTTATCCAGATTATCCATTTCAGTGATTACACATCCTATTTCAAGAATGTATTAGTAATGTCTCTGCCACTGCACAGAAAACAGGCAGGGCAGCTGACTGACATGACTGCTTCTTAGGAGCAATTACTTACTTCAGATGCCAAGGGAAAGCATTGCTGCCTTATCAAAATTATAATCAATTACCAATATTGATCAGAACCAGCTATAGCTCAGCATCCCACAGGACTGACCAAATTAAATGGCTGTGCTATAATATTGCTGGCAGGAGAACAAAGACCCTCACAAAATTGTGCAGGTTCTGAAATTTATGAAAATATAGCTCAACTTCAGTGGCATACAATCAGTTAAAACAACAGTACATAAAGACAGATATGATGCAAGCCACACGCCTTGCCAGCTCTATATATCCTTACACCATTGTAGAACTGAGTTGATATATTAGAGGGTGGAAATTCAAAAGATTCCAGGTTTATCATCTTAATTTTTTACATCTTCTCAAGAATTCACACTGCTGTCATTTTCTCTTCCATTCTGATTACCTTCTTTGTAATGTATTGGTTTTCCAACTTTTACTGAATAATTCCTGGTCTATTATATCTATAATTATACTAATAATTAAGCATGCCTTTTCATCAGCTAGCAGCTAATTACTTCTGCTCCTACCCAGCTTGCTCAGAAAACAGTCAATTCATCTGTATCCATATCACTCTCCCTGTTGCTAAGCAGTCAATGCTAGTCAGCAGTGGCACTGTAACTGGTGTTGTTTGGTTCACCCTGGCTTTAAATGTATTTCGCAGCAGCTGAGTGGTGGTGCCTTTCAACCTCCAAGCAAATGCTTTTCACTGGTAAGCAAGCTTTAGTCACATGCTGAAGTGCGGCACCTGCTTGGCAGAGACTGCTTGTCCCCCGCCAGTTCCAGAGCAGCTTCGGAGCTGTTAGTAAGCAGCTACTGCTCGCTGCGAGGTGCAATTGGAGAGACCCAAAAAGAATCAGCTAGCAAACCAGCCTCTGCCACCTGCAGTCTTCCTCCTTTCGCTGTCGGGCCTTATCCAGGATTTTGTTATCTGCAAACCCAAGTCATGACGTAAGCCAAGCCCTTGCTTCTCTGACATTATCCCAGTGAAGGACTATTTGTGTTCACACACTGTCCTTCCAGACTTCCTGGCACACCTATGTCAGTTCATGGGAGAATTGGACATCGTCTGCGTCACTCCCTGCTACTTTACTCTGGTTCTCACCAGCATAGTGGAAGCAGCCTCCACTCCAGAACACTCCAGCTAGTTAGTGTGTTACTTCAGTGATGTCGTAACAAATCAGCCCAGATGGCCTTTTATCCAGTTCCCTGGATTTTTAATTGTTGTAGGTGGGAGAAGGAAGCTGATGTTCCAGAGCAGGAGCACAAGAAAGATGTGGACCTGTTTGAGTGAGCCCAGAGGCTCACTACAAAGTTGATCAGAGGCTGGAGCACCTCTCCTAGGAAGAAAGGCTGGGGATGTTCAGCCTGGAGAAGGCTCCAGGGTGACCTCCTTGCAGCCTTTCCATACTCAAAAGGGTCTTATAAAAAGATGGAGAAGGACTCTTTAACTCGGGTAGATAATGATAGGACAAGGCGGAACGGTCTTAAACTAAAAGAGGGGAGATTTAGACTAGATGTTAGGAGGAAATTCTTCACTCAGAGGGTGGTGAGGCACTGGTACAGGTTGCCAAGAGAAGCTGTGGATGCCTCATCCCTGGAGGTGCTGAAGGCCAGGCTGGATGGGGTCTTGGCCAACCTGATATAATGGTTGGCATCCCTGCCCATGGCAGGGGGGTTGCAGTTAGATGATCTTTAAGGTCCCTTCCAACCCAAGCCATTCTACGATTCATTCTATGATTCTATGAATTCTTGCAGCTTCCAACCCCAGCAAGCCACTTCTTCACCTCTTCACAGTTAATGGTGAAATTGGAGTGGCTGATCTTTCCATCCTTCCCAGACACCGGGCTAGGTCAAGGCACTTAATCCTTTCATCTCTTTCTTGACTGCATACTCTGGAGAAAAAATAAATAAATAAATGTTGGCAAATGCAGAGGTTGTGGTTGATTGCAGAGAAGGGGAATTCAAAAAAATTAGGAAATTAGTAAAAACTAAAAATAATAATAAAAAAATGCTCAGGGTGGCAGCCAGAAAGGTAAAATGTTTTCAGATGGCAGGTAGACTATTTTAGGATTCTATATTGGAGGCTCAAAGCAAATGCATATAGCCTGTCAAAAAAGACTTGAGAGGAAAAACAAAAAGCTAGCATCATAAAACAGCAGGATCAGGGAGGCTGTTGGAAGTTAAAAGGTACCCTGCAAAAAGCTGAAGTTGTGTCTGAAAAAGGAAAACTAAAAAGAACATAAATTCTGGCAGACTAAAGGTAAAAGCACAATAACACAGACTGAAAAAAAGAGTTTAGAAACAGTTTGCTGAAGAAATAAAAAAATTGTAATAAATCCTCCTTGAAAACATCAAGAGCAAGACACTTACAAGAGCCAGTGGGCTATATAGATATGAAGGAAGCACTTAGGAAAGATAATGTCATAACAAAAAATCCAAAACCTTTTTTTTTTTTTAAATCTCTATTCACCTGGAGAATCCTGAGGAACTCAGAGACCTGCATCTTGTTCATATGAAATTCATAGAAGGCTTTTCTTGATTTTAAAACATTGTTAAGGGTAGCCCACAAACCAGACAACACAAATAACAGCGTATCACTGGAAGCAGATGATATTCATATAAGATTTTTACAGAATGTTAAATATGAATCATCTGAGCTAATACCTATAGTATGTAACCTTTCCGTGAAAATTGCTGCGATTATCAAAGGACTGGAAGGTAACTAGTAAGAAATGAGTTTTTAAAAATAAATCCATCGGCGATTCAAGAAACCACAGAACACTAAGTCTAATGTCCATACTGGTCATATTGGTGAGAGCTCTAGTAAAGAACAGAATTAGTGTATACATGAATAAATTTAACACATTAAGTAAACATGGCTTTTGCAAAAAGGAATCTGAGCCTCCTACATCTGCTGGAATTCTTTGAAGGCATCAAAAAACAGACGAATAACAGAGATCAAGCTAAGAAATTTTCCCTGTATTTCCAATTCACCCCAAGCTTCCATAAACTTCAGACATTTAAGGTGATCTCTCATCAAAGGCTCTTAAATAAACTAAACAGCTGTGGACTACAGGCAAGGAAGGACCTCACAGAGATAAATAACTCATTAGATATAAGAATCAAAGATTAGACTAAAGGATGAGTTTTCTCAGTGGAAGAAGACCATCAGTGGAGTCTCACAGGGATATGCATTAAGGCTATGGTTTATTCAGAAATGATCTGGAAAGACAGTGGAGTGGTGAAATGAAGATTTCTGATAAAAATGGAATTCGTTAGGATAATAATTACTAAAAAAAAAAAAAAAAAAAAAAGAAAGACATTTAAAGACATCATGACACTAAGCAGCCTCACAATAAAATGGAAGATAAATTTCAGTGATGACAACTACAATCTGGCTATCTGAGAAAAGCAACACTAACTTTCCACATAGAGTATGGAGTTGTGAACCAGTTTGCACAATTTAGGAAACGCATCTTGAAGTTATAATAGCTAGTTCTATGAATACATCACCTCACTGCTCAATAGCAGTCAAAAAACTCAGAAGTTCAGACTTCTTTTGAAAGGAAAGTATGACTATGTCACTGTACGAATTCCTGGTGCATCTGCCTCTTGATTATCAAGTGCAGTTCTGGTACCCTCACCTCAAAAAAAAAAAAAAAAAAAAGAAAAAAAAAAAAGAAAAAAGAAGCCTGTAACGGAAAAAGAAAAGATACACGGCAGAATGACAAACATGATAAGAAGTACAAAACTGCTTCCATGTGAAAAACAAAGTTAGCATGCAGAGGCTGAACAGAAAGCAATGACTAGCCACTTGTCTTTTCCAATTGTAGTGAGCAGTCCAGGTGCCTGAACGGGGAAATGGACATTGTACAAGAACTCTGTCACCTGCCTTTTTGTTCAGCCACTGAAGCCTTCATATTCTGTCACACGAGAATTTCAAGGCATGCGTGAGAATTGCGACAGCTAGGCTTCAGGAACAGATTTTAGACAATCCCAGCGTGATTTCAGGAAAAACCATATGGGGAGAAAAGGAGGAACAAAAGACTGCTGTACTTGCAGTACTTTTTGTGCCCGTTACTTTTAAGTCATCACTCATTAGAGGCCTCCGCTTCCTTTCCCATCTGCCCTCCCCACATTATAATTTTAGATATTTTTTTTTTAAAAAAAAGCACCCAACAACAAAAAACCACCACAGAATACTTAGGCAGCATTTACTAACATTTAACTGACTCTGGCAACTCAGCCAGGTTGCCTCCACAGCGATGCATTTTAACACGGCTCCTTTCACCTTTTTACACTTCTCTCATTTTTCAAACTCGTTTGAGCATTGTGGGTTCAGGTTGTTAGCTTAGCTCCTTCAAGGACAGCGCTGCTTTTCAGTCAGTTGTGCAGTGAATAGTACCAATTGGTCTCCAACCTGCTAACAGCCTTAAACTACTGGTGAGCTATTAATAATACGAAAGCAATCATTTTAATTGCAACCTGGTGCCTAGAATTTAGGAGCTGTACAAAGAGTTCCTACTATCTCAAATATTATTGTCCCAATGTGCATTTTGGAGTTTAGCTCTCATTAAAAGTAATAGAGGGAAATAGTCTGTAGCAAACTGAATGTGTTTGTTTTCACAGTTCACCTCCTGCTCCTCTACACGAAAACATACTCTCGCTCAGTGACAAGACCACAGCTGTTGCCATCTTTTAGTTACCTGCTGAGTGCAATATTTAGCTTGAGGGACACTGAAGTTTTCTGTTTGTTAGTTATCAGGTCAATAACTCTCACCTTATCACTTCAGTTTCCATTCTGTTGATAAAACCTGTCAGCCTTCCTTGAGTGGTTCCTGGCCCTCAGAAGAAATCACATTAAATTGGCACAACCAAGTAAATCTGTAAGGGATGTGCTCCTGGCTTACCAAAGGGAAGGGGGGGGAGGGCTTGAATTTCTCTCCCTCTTCCTTCTTGCACGGCTCCAATGTCCCAGCACTTAGAGCTGTGTTGAAATCCTCCCTACGGATTCAGCAGTTCAAGTCAGCTCAGGTCTTTCAATATGGCCCAGAGGAGATGTCTGTGGAGCCAAAATTGATATGTTTAAGTGCAAGAGACAATAATCATTTCTTCAAGTATAAGCTAAAAATACCCAGAAGAAAGTGGAAATCGTAATGGAGATTTTAAAGATCTGTGACATACCAGAGTCTGCACAAGGGTTTTAATGAGAGAGAAGCCAATTTAATTGGTCAGCGAGAGCAGATGCTTTGCTGGGTGAGGGGGCTACAACGTCTCACATTCCCATTTAATGCCACAAGCATCACTGCTGTGCTTAACACGGCTGCGACAAGTCTGTGTCACAGGAGCACATCATCAGAATCAGGGAGAACCTTGATAATCAACGTCTCCGTGCTGTCAGATCACAGAGCTGAGCCACGAGGAGAGAGCGCTGAGAGGAGGAGGCGAAAGCTGACAATGAAACATTTCTAAAGGTAATTGCATGGCTGACCATCGCTGGTTGTCGACGCTTGTTTAATTATTATGATATGGCTCCGCGTTGGACCTGAAGTGAAAACAGCCCATTAAGTTTTAAAGTCTGTTAATGCAGCGTTAACAGGGAATTGCTGAGTACAAGGGTTAAAATCTGTAGGTCTCCCATGTGAAAACACTTCTGGAGTGCATGTCACCGTTCAAAGGGAACCCAGAAATAACTTCCACGGACCATTCAATTATAGGCAATCACCACACAGCGCTCCCTCTACTCGTGGCATTGCTCATCAATCAGGCTTTCTGTCATGATGTCTCTTCTCATAGCAGTCACCAGAAGGCTCTGAGCTCCCTCCGAATTCATGTGACATTTACTGTCAGGGGCTGTCAACACCAAGAGATTCTCCCAGGGCCTCCGAGTTCATCACAAAGCAACGAGATATATCCCCAAAACGCGTTCCCCGCGTTTCAGCTCTGGATTACGGTGACTGACTGAGGGGCTTCGCAGCTCCCAGGGAGGAGCGGAGCAGCGGTGCAAGCTCCTGCTTATGCCCAGACACTTCCTCTCCCTTATTTTCATATTAGAAAAATGCAACTGCATTAAGAGAAATACAGTCCAGGTTCGAGGTCTGTGATTAATTATGATTTCCTCAAAAATGTCTCTTATAAACCTATTAACAGAAAGATGAGATTGTTTACTTTGAAATTTAGCCTCCCCGTCTTTAGCATTGATTCTGCATTCAATGTCTGCTTAACAATAAAGTGACCTAGTGGAATAAATTTATAAACCTTAATAAATTGCAGTTGGCAGTATTGACGGAGTGTGTATACGCACATTTGTTTTTGTATGAACATATTATAAGAAATCTAATAAAGTAAAACAAACACATTTTCTCTGTCTGTGAGCTGTGAAACTAGATCATCTGTAATTACAGCATTTCAAGTATACTTGGTCAAAGTTGCATGATTTTTTTTAAAAACCATAAATTTCCAGCTAGAGAAAAACAGTGCATCAAAGCTTACATGTTCCACCGAGTTACTTTGCTCAAGATGCAGAAAAAGAAAACACAGATGAAATAAATTCCTAACTTAGAAGAGATGGGAGGAAACAGTTCCAGCACCCAGGAAATAAAGTTTCAGGAGCAAGTGCCTCAAAGACATTATGAAGAACTTGCAGATAAGTGGGTTTTGCCCGGACTTTAATAGGGGACTGCCATTAATGAACATTTAAACCAATGAATAAAAAAGAGTGGGTTCAATTCCAAGGCTTTTGTAAGGCCTGAGAACTGGTGATAAAAACAAACATTGAAATTCAAGGAGGTTAAATTGCCTTCTCCAACCTGTATGTTTTCCTCCTTGCACCAACATAAATATATTCCTTAAAGAGCAAAGTATTTTCTCAAAATTATTATGTGATAACAAACCCAGTTCTCCCAGCCTCTTCAGGTACACTCTGTGTGCTAGCCCACTGATCTCCATCATCGGAGCTCAGCAATTCAGGCAATTTTCCATCCGATTTGTAGTCCATTTATCCAGTCCATACCTCACCAATTTGATACGATGATGCTATGGGAGACAATGTCAAAGGCCTTGCTAAAGTCAAGGTAAACAACACCCACAGCTCTCCCCTTGTTCGCTGAGCCTGTCTCATCACAGATGGCAATCGGGCCGGATAGGCACGGTTTGCCCTTGTCAAACCCACGCTGGCTGTCCGCAATCACCTTCCTCTCCTCCGCATGCTGACAGTTTCCAGAAGGCGTGCCATCACCATCCAGAGAGCGAGGTTACATTGCCTGTTTTATAACTGCCCAATGCTTCTTCCCACCTTTCCTGAACACATGTATGAAGTTTGCCCTTTTTTAATCATCAGAAACCTCTCCCCGATCACCACGACCTCCCGAAGCGGCCCTGCAATGACATCAGCTGGTTTCCTCAGCACCCTTGGGAGCAGGGAACAAAATCCCACCACCAGCTATCAGGCAAGCTGCAGCAAGGCGCTCTGGCACCTGCAGCAATTCCTCATGGCTTATCACCTCGTCATTCTCCCTGTCCTTTCCACTCTCTCACTGCCAGCTGCAAGGACGCAAAGGAGCTGACCTGAAAAGAAGCAGGGAGCTGCCCTCACGTGGGACACACCGACCTGCCTGCACAGCTCCTCTCACTTATCTTCCACACACACTCCTTTAGCCACCTTACCCCACATCTCTGCTCCTTGCTCCACGTGCTCTGCCCCTTGCTATCTCCGCTTTATTCTCGCTCTGCACAGGCCCCTTCCTCATCTCTCAGAGCTTCCCTCTCATCTCCTCTTCATTCAGCTATTTGCCTTCTCCAGAGTAAAAGCAATAAATGCGCAGCAACCGCACAACTGAAGTTGTTCCAGCTCCTGTGGCATCCTCATGATATGAATCAAAACAGATTAGCTCTGCTATTGACTCGCCAGTTGCAGAAAAGACAGAGTATCGCGCACCAAACAGCTGGGGACTTGAAAGAAAACGAGGACTAACAGCAACGATAATGCCGTGATTAGCTGGGAGATCTTGGATGAAACGATACCAACAAAGACAGCTGAATTTTCTGGGGGCATTAATTACTGATACCACCTTGATGAGAGGGAAAATTAAGGCAAGATTATAGACTGAAAGTGCCGATACTTCTATCGTGCATGCAGTCTTCATCCCCAGACAAACTTAGTAGCCAAGGAGATACCAGTGTGCTAACATGAAACAATCATAACATCCTTTGCTTCACATAGATACATTTACCAAAACAGACAACTAAATGACCTGGTAATTAAGGTATAAGGACAAATCTGGGGTGAAAAGGATAAAGGGTGTGTCCCATATATGACACTACAAATAAAAATAAAAATAAAAATAAAAATAAAAATAAAAATAAAAATAAAAATAAAAATTAAAATAAAAATAAAAATAAAAATAAAAAAGCTATGGAAAGGCAAAAGAAATTTGGTAGTTAGAGCAGGCTCCTAGGCTGATGGAAGAGAGAACAATTCTGCATCTGCTGAAAAGCCCCGCTCGGAGCTTGCAGCCGGCCACGCATATAGCAGGGATTACACTGAACAAGAGCTATGAGTTCATAACAAGAATTACCAGCAACGGGAAAACCATACTCTGGAAAAAGAGACAAATTGCCAGAATCACCAAGAATTTCTGTGCCTATGGAACTAAGAAATAAACATTAAAGTACACAGTTCAGCTGGAATGAGCACAGGGGCAGCAATATTCATACTTCTGAAGGAAACCACTAGGGTAAAGAGAATATGAAGCATATCTATTTCTCACACAGGCGTGCCACGCTGCTGGTTGGGAACTCTGCCATCTCCTGCTGCAAGGCAGTCGAAGCAAACCCGGAGGCAGACAGCAAGCAGCGGGCAGGAGCCCACCAGCAACAGGCATGGAACCGGGCTGCCTGTGAAAGAGGCGGGGGCAGGCTCACGCATGACCCAAGTGTAATGTGTTTTTAACACATTTCTATCCACCAGTGCTTCAAATACGTACCCATTTCCCACTTATGAACATTTATACTTAATCACATCACCGATTTCAGGATTACCTGAGTTTCTGGTCACACCTGACACTATGGTTTTGCTGTAGAAGGGCTTGGCAGTACGCAGCATCTCCTTGGCTAAACCATGGCTGGCTCAGGGGCCTCTCAGCTGCTGCTGCAGGCTGCTCTGGATCAGGAATCAGTCGTGGAAGGGTTGGGGTTGGAAGCGGCCCCAAAGATCACCCGGTGCCAGCCCCAGCACGGGCAGGGATTGCCCCCACTGGATCGGGCAGCCCAGGATCAACCTGGCCCTGACCCTCCAGGGATGGGGCAAACACAGCCCTTTGGGCATCCCGTGCCAGCGCCTCACCACCCTCTGAGGGAAGAATTTCCTCCTGACCCCTAACCCAAACCTCTTTTTAAACTCTTTTAATTTCAAGCCATTCCCCCTCACCCTATCAACGCCAGACCGCGCGCAGTCACTCCCCATCCTTTTTACAACCCCGCTTCAAATCCTGAGAAGCCACAAGGGGATCACCCACGCACACCCTCGGGTCCCCCCCGGTTCCCGGAGCCGCTGCCCGCAGCCCTCCGCTCCCCTAGGCCGCGCCGCCCCGTGCATGGCCGCCGGGGGCCGCTCTGCGCCGCGGTCTCCCGGCAGCGCCGCCCGCTCGCTGGAGCCGCGGCCGCCATGTGGCGGCTGCTGCTAGGCCGCGGCGGCCTCGGGCGCTGCTCGCTGCCGCCCACCCGCCCGCCGCCCGGCCCCGCTGCCACATCCACAGCCACCGCCACCGGTCCCGGTTCTGAGCCGCCCGACAGCCGCGGCTCGCAGCGGTGAGTGCGGCCCCGGCCCAGCCCCGAGCCCCCCCCCCGGCTTCAGGTCCGGTGCTCGGGGGCTCCTGGCGCAGCCCTGTGAGGTGGCTGCTGTCCCCTGCTCGCTGTGCTTGCTGCGCCCTTACTGTGCTGAGTCGTGCTCTGGTGGCTCCTCTCACGCCCTGCCGTGGTTTGGTGGCTCCTGCAACGCGCTGGGTTTGGGGGCTGCAGGCACAGCCTTGCTGTGGTGGCTTTTGGTGTGGTGGCTCCTGGCACACACTGAGTTCGGTGGCTGCTGTCACGCTCTTGCTTTGGTGGCTCTTGCTTTGGTGGCTGCTGTCACAGCCTTGTCTTGGTGGTCGTGGTCACAGCCCTGGTGTTTTGCAGGTGTTGCAGCGCGCCCAGGTGTCAGAGCGAGCGGCCCCACGATGGCCAGGAGCGAGAAGGAAGGAGGCAGCCGCTGCCCGGGCTGGTGCCCCGCTACTCCGTGCTGGATGCCGTCACCTGGGTGAGGAGTGGGTGGCAGGGAGCGTGGTGCCTGCAGGCCTCGGGGTGTCTGCTGTGCCCCGCTGGGAGGGCAGCGGGGTGGGACGCCTCCCCGAGACCGAGCTGTGGCCACGCTGCCCTTCACAAAGCGGGCAGCCAGAGGTAGCGGGGCTCTGATCTTAGATTTGCGTCTTCTTTTCTTCAGGGGGCAGTGGCCGCACTTCTTCTGCAGCTGGTCAAACAGATCTCGTGGCTGCGATCGCTGCCGGACGCCAGGAGGGAGCACAGATCTTCCTGGCTTTCCTCACTGCCCGCTCAGCAGACAGGTCAGCAGCTCTGGCACAGGAGAAGGGGTTGTGGGGGGATCTGGCTCTCAGACATGGTTGCTGCTTCCCAATAGTTAACATCTGTCCTGCTGTTGTCAGAAGCTGACAGGCAGGTTTCAAGCTCTCTGGAGAGATTGAGGGCTGGTATCTGTTAGGGGAATCTCACTCTTCCTTACCTATTTGGTGCAATCCCAGTTTGCATTTTGCCTCCCTTTATTTTTGTCTTCTGTTCTGGATTTTACTCCACACGCCTTCCTCCTGCTTGGCTTCATGGCCAGAGCAGAGGAGGGAACTTGGTAGGTAAGCAGTTGTGTGTTCCCTCTTAGAGCAGATTCAGCATGGCTCACAGGAACTGTTTTGTGCTCTACATTTCAGTGGTGACCGAAGCCTCAACCAGTTGTCCCAGTGCGCATCTGGGGCCCTGCTTCTTGCAGAAAGCAGGTCCAGAGGTTGCATCAGAGAATTCATTCCCGGGCATCCCCTCAGGTCCAGGAGAGAGCCAGCTCTGGGCAGAAGAAGGTATGTATGATGTGATATTTGTAGAAGGACTTCTGAGTGTCTGAGTTTCCCCAAGGCAAAGCTAGCATCCAAGAAGCATTTTGCCATTGCTGAAATTTGGAGGAGGGAGATCAGAGTGGAAAGACAGAACTTTGGAGAGATGAGTTGGAAATCCAGAGACAAGGAAAAAAGCTCCTGAAGACAAGGAGGTGCCTGTGGTATAACTGTGCAGTAACGTTGGCTCTCCCAATACTGGTCTGCCTTGGTGACCAGGATACAGCATCCAGATTCTGTTCTTTTATTGTAGACAGACATTTGCAGTCATGAATGTTCAGGAGAATAGTGCAACAGTGATCTGAGAGACTTGCTGTGCAGTGTGAAGCTAAAGGAATTCTTTTCTTCCTGGAAGATGAAGATGAGCAGTTATGCTGCAGACAAAATAGTGGGAGGAGGTATTAAAGGAATTCTTAATAAAGTAAGTCTTACAGAAGTAGGAAGATAGACTTCAAAAAATGGAAGTCTCATCCAGGAAAGTGTGCCATAACATGTAAAATGTGAAGTCATATCAAGGAAGATTGGATGAAGTCTTCAGTAGGGTTGTTCACTAGATATATAAATAGTAATAATAGCTTTAGGAAAACTGTTAAAAGCAGGAGCAGGTAAAGGGAAGGACAACATATACCCATGGTGTAGAAGCAGCACCAAAAAAAAGCCCACAGATGTTAGGTAGGAGATGTAAGGTGTTGCAAAAGAGGCTGGGGGGCTTCCCCATTCACTTTTTTCTGCTGTGCTGATCTAAGCTACTGCCCATCGCTGCTTATCAAATCCATCTCCTGCCAGAGGTTACCAGTCCCATCAGTTGGCAAATGGAGCATTTTGTTTCCATGTTTCCTAATTAGCTCCAGGAAAACAGCCAGGTTAATTTACCTAAACTGCCAATTAGACTGTTTAACCCATCTGCTTTTGCCTGGAGCATATTAAGAAGCACTCAGATACGCGGCCTCACTGGCAGATTACTGGACATGGACCTCTGGGAGAAGCGGTGGGGAGTAAGTGGAGACAGCGCTGTCTTCAGCTGGCACAGCTGAACCTTCAGCAGTGAATGTGTCTGTATCTGACAAACAGTTTCCTACTGAGAGTCAATAGGGAGAGCTTTTAGGCAAACTGATAAATTGAACAGTGACAAGTCTCTAAGGCCACGTGCTCTTTGTTCAGATGCTCTCCGGAAGCTATGAAATTGCTGAGCCTCTAATGATGGTATGTAATCCAGTGCTTAAATCTGCTGGATGACCAGGAGAGGGAACAATGACAAATTAGACGCTAGCCTTTGAAAAGAGAGGTTGTTTGAGCCACAGAACTGAAAAAAAAATGTAATTATGAGGTGATAGAAACTGTATCATGGAATAGAAATGGTAGATACCTGGATGAGTGTGCTATATTAAAGGTCTGGAAGGGCTTAGGAAGCCATTTCTCTTAGCAGCTTGCTCCATTATGTGAGTCTTAACAGAGAACAGAGTTATAGTTTGTAAGTCTATTAGAGTTCTCTGGAGAAGTCAACAGGCATGTGGAGCAAGATTATCCAGCTTTTAGCTTTTTGAAAATCTTTCAACCAGGGCCTAAAACAAAGCTATCTGGAGAAATACAGCTGATGCGAGGGAAGACAGAGGGACCGCTCTTAGGCTAGTAACTCCTTAAAGTATAAGAAATAGTTTTCTGATGGAAAGCCATTACCGGTGGATTCCCCTAAGTGCTTTATAGGAACCTGGTCCGCTCAGCAGAGTCAGCAGTGATTTGGAAAAAGCTGATGAGTGAGGTGACAGGAGAAGCAAATGTAGTACAAAATTATTCAGGACAGTCAAACCTGGGAGTCACAGCAAAAGATTGCACAAGAACTAACAACAGGGTAATTTCAAGGTAGGTTAAAGTAGTATGCACAGGGGACTGTAACTGAAAATACAGAATGAGGAATGTCAAATTAATAATTACACTGCAGAGAGGTCATCTAAAGTTACTGTGGATGTGTTTTTGAAAATGTTGCCAGTGCTCTACAGCAGTGAGGTAAATGAAATGTTGGTTGATGTAAAGGAAGGAACCGAGGCCAAAACAGTATCATAGGTCTGGTAAGTCTGCAGTGCAGCCACATCTCAGACACTCTGTCTTAAAAGCAGTGACCAAAATGGCATAGAAAAGGATGATAAGGAGTCAGTTACATATAAAGGGAGACTGTCTCTTCAGTTTAAAAAAGAAGTGGCAAAAGGTGTGCTAGTGCTCAGTGAAACTAAAAATATGGATGGAAGATGAATAGAGGACAATACTTTTCATAGTACATGTATTGATAGGCAGCACAGAAATGGTCGGGTAGCGAGTGTGGATAAAGCAAAAGATCATACGTGTTTGGCCAGAGCACAGGTAAATTGTGGAAGTCATTGCTATGTGGCCAGAAGGAGCAATGGGTTCCAAAAAGTGATTAGGTAATTACACATTCAGATTAAACTGAATCATTGTGTGATTACCCATTCAGATTAAACTTAATTGATCCAGCCAAAACCTGCTGAGATGATCACAGAACAGCTGATTGCTGGAAAGTCTGGCCAGGAAAAGCATGACTTTTTAATTCCTGTTTCTTATATGTGCTACCCAACCATCTTCTACCATCAGTTGCCAGAGATAATGTAAGTCAGAAATAATTTGATTTTGCTCTATATTTAAGTCTTTGGGTTGCATTCTCACATTATGCTGTGTATCTATTTTGTGGGAATTTATTGAGGAAAGTCAGGGTGAAGAGATTCAGTAATTTTCACTAAAGAGTCTCAAAAAATACAAAGCTTTGTAATGTTGAGAAGTCCTGTGAATCTTTCTCTGGAAAGTTTGAGATGGGAAGTTTGGTGATGCTTAATGAGAGACCCTCCTCTCAGAGTACGTTTGGCTTTCTGCAGAAAAAGCCACGTAAAGCTTAGGAATCTTTTCCCAATATTTAGCTACTGAACGGGACTGAGGCCGACTGTCAGAATGCAGCAAGAAGTTGGGGAGAGCAGAAGGAAGGGAAGGACAGATGTCTGGCAGAAAAGTTTTGCCATTAGAGAACAAACCTGCAGAACTGGAGTGGAGCCAAATGTACCTTCATTTCTCCATTTTGCTGTTGCCAACAGTGGCAAAGGACCTTCTACAGGGAATTTCATGTCCTCACCCTTTCTTTCAGTGTTTGGGTTAGATTCCAGGCTTGCTTCTGCTGCTCTACACGTAGTGACAATCTGCTGTTGCTGTCAGCTACTCTGTTATCTTGAATGGCAAAGGTCTTTGTGATGTACACAAACATCCCAGCTTTGCAGATGACCCATAACAGTTTTAACATAACACAGCATGTTAGAAACTATTTCTTTTAAAACACTTAACACTTTTTTTTTTTTGAGTAAACATTAGGAAATTTGCTTAAAAGTTGCTTTAAATGTAATACTAGATAGTACTATCAGCGAGTCTTCAGGTACATGATCACATCCTATTTTTTCATGCAATTTTTGCCTCGCTTGAAGCTTTTTTGTGGAAAGCGAAAGTCACATAGTGAACAAGCGGGTGATTACAGCCAGTCAGGGTGTTACAGCAGCTGAATGTTGCCCTGGGCAGTTGTTTTTTTACCCCTGGCAGGACTGTAAAATTTGCTATTTCAATTCTGAGATTAGAAACATTTTCAAAGTGTGTTTTCATTTCAAAGCACAATGAAACCAATTGGAAACACTAAAATTTTCCATGAGGCAGGAGTCCTGGATTTTGGCCAGTGCTTGTTGTGAATTCATTCCTGTGAAGCATTTGGATGTTTCATTATGAGCAATCTAGACTATCTATGAGAAGATTAATAATTCTGCACTTGGAGCTAGGTTTGAGTAACATTTGATAAAGTGCAGGATGAACAGTGGGGAAATACAAAATATTTATTAGCTGCTGAGTATGTGAGCATTGGGCATCCAGTATGCCAAAACTGTAGGATCACATGGAAAAAAGGATGCAGAGTCATGATACATCGTAACACATGCTTAAAGAAGTAGAAACACAGTTGCACAGAAAATTGGAGCTGTGGTATTCCCAGCTCTTAACGTGCTTTGCTCTTACAACCTTACAAATAAATTAACAACCTCTGTGAGTGCAGTAGAGCAATGAATTTGTACAAAACCCTGTTCCTGTGAAGTTCTGCTGAAGCTTGGCCATTCCTCAAATATTGCCCTGGAACCTTATGTTGGGAAATAAGAAACAAACAGTTGGGGTGAACTTGTATTGCCTAGTGCTAGTCCAAAGGTTAATCTAAGCTGGTCTTCTCATTCTGCTGAAGTAGAACAGGGTTATTGCTGCCTGGGGGGTGCTTTTATTTCTCCATACACTGCTGAAGGAACCTAAACAATGTGTTAGCTCCAGTGCCGGGTTTGAGAGGGCTGCTGTGAGACAAGCCAAGTCTTAAGAGTAATGATCTCCGTGAAGAGTTTTGATTTGTGGCTTGCCCAGCTTCAAGTGAGAGTTCCGAGAGAATTCATTAACTTCATCTGTCAGGAGATGGGTCTGGGTGTCCAGACTGGCTGCTCCCCGTGTTTTCTTCCAAATGATTTGCTCTCTGGGAGTGGTAGCTCTAATCTGGGGAGATTACTGGGATTTGAGTGAGGAGAGACTTCCAGTGGGAGGGGGGCATGGGATGGTTGTGCATGCTGATAGCTTCTTCAAAGCAAGCAAGAATGAATGTTTTTCTAAACAAATAGCTTGGACAATTTCTTTAATACGGATTTCTTTTTCATGAGATTTGCTGTTGTGTATGTGGTAAAAAAACAAATTACATCATGAGGGAGATACCTGAACAAGAGAGAGAGTCCTACGGTGAGAAAGATCAGATAATTTTATGTCTGTTCTGAAAATAAATGTAAAGCACAACTAATAAATTTGCAGACTATATTACTTTTGGTGGAATGATAAATAGAAATTGTGTTTGCCATCGTGATCTTGCTTGTTGGGTGAGTGGGACTTGTTCAGATAAAATACATTTTAATACAGCCAGAGGGGAATCGTTTATCTAGGAATAATGAGGCTGCAGCTGGAACATGGGTCACAGCTCCGTGTGTGTTGTATGATGGTGCAGGCACCAGAAGAAGTAATCCTGCCTATTTCACGCTTGCTTCTGCCCCTTTGCCAGCACAAGCATCTGCAGAGCCATATGGTGATGGGAATCAAGGAACCAGGACCCCAAAAAGACTGATTTCTCACTCATTTTAGTTCCCTGCTCTGCACCCACACAGCTCAAAAGGGCAATGGGGAGACATGAGGAGGGCACAGCTACTTCTGCAAGCAGCAGGGATCCAGGCTTCACCACCTGGCGTTAGATGCCCAGTGGGGCTGAGCTACTTCTGGTGATTTGGGTTAAAAAATAATTGGCTTCAGCCAAACCTCGATGTTCGTCCTCTTTGCTGGAGGTCACCGCAGTCTTGGAGCAGCTGGTGTAAATGCTTGTGTAATCACTTCCAACAGTTCTGTCGAGAGCGCGGTGGCTTAGCTTTTGCTGTAGATGCTTTTGTGAGATAATTCAGGCTGAACCCAGACAGATAGTGGCTGAACGCGTCAGCGTATCTGAGAGGGCGGCGGTGTGCAAGTGGGATGCTCGGGGGTGATAACCTAAGCCTGCATCCAGCACAGCCAGAATAGCATGTCTGATCACCCCTTTGCAGAAGCAGAACTGTACCCTACAAAGAAATTACCTGGAAAAGGAGTTAGGATAGGCAAGCACCTGGGCACGAGATCTGTGTGATGCTCCAGCCATCAGCAATAGGAGTGTGGTTCTCACAAACTAAGCAGGTATGAACTCAAATAAGGAGGCAGTTTTGTCCTTTCCATGACACTGGTGAGACTGTCTGCTCTTCAATAACAATGTTGAAAATTCAGGAATAGTGGCAAAAAGTCATAAAATTAATCAACTCAGGCAGAAAAGTGCTTCAGTTGAAAGACATGAACAGCTCGGTCTGTTTAGAATCACAGAAAAGAATCAAGAGGGGTTGATTAGTAGTAACGGGACTTTGAAAAAAGAGAATGGGCTTTTTAGTAAAGAGAAAAAAAAGCCTGGAAGAGCCAATGCCAGGGAGCAGAAACCAGATGTGTTTTTATTTGAAACAAAGCACAGATTTTTAAAGCAGTGATTACAAGTTGCTGGAACAAACTTCCAGAAGAAGCAGGAGATTCTCTGTCTTTTGGCACCTTCAGGTCAAGACCAAGCCCTTTCTGGAAGAGGTGCATTAGCCAGCTGCAGATTATAGGACCGCATTCACGTGGCACTTAGCTGCTTATGATACAAAGGTCAGATCGGGCAGAGTTCCTTCTGTTATTAGTATCGCTATCTGGGCAGATGATCAGTCCTCTAGGAAAGAATTGAGGAGCAGAGAAAGGCATCAGGAGGAAGAAGTGAAGGTACAGCATTGCTTAACCCTGCTTTTTTCTTCCTCTTTTAATGCAGGGGAGTTCCCAGTCCCTCAGCGCTCCAGCCCAGGGCCAGTTCCCCACAGTACAAAGGTAAGCTTTCATTTTTCATGTGCTCCGTCTGTGCCTGAGGCCCCTTTGCAACAGGAAGACATCTCAGTGCAACCCCAAGCGCAGCCTGAGCAATCCACTCACACGCAAGACTGCTTTCTGTCCTGCATAGCTGGAGGCCGGGAGCCAAAGAGATGTGATGTGCTGCCCTTTAGCCAGAGTAAAGTTCCAGGAACTACAAACTGCTGTCCCTGTCCTTTAAAGTGTCTATAAAATGGTGGTGCTGCAGAAAAGCACTGGAAGAAAATGTCCTAAAAACCCCCAACTATCCAGTAGCACCAATGTGGTGCATGGCTTTTGATGCCATCTTTCACTAGGTAACTACGTGCTGTTGCTATTTTGGTTTTTACCAGACAGCCTGTGACTGGAGAAGGTGGCGTCACCCCTCCCAGAGCTGCACATCAAGGCTGGGTCTTGTCTGTTAGAGAGAGGGAAAGAGAGGCTTTGGGCTCGAAGAGTGTATATCAGGTTGTGAGTCATTAGGTTGTAAAGGTTATAAATTATCTTATTGTTCTGTTTGTGAGTAAGCCTGCGAGTAAGCCTGCTAATTCCTTGCAATCTAGAGCTCCCCGTCTTAAAAGTCAGTCGGTGGAGCAGTTGCTCAGGGACACTGTGAACAGAATGGAGATGTATTTTGGGTTTAACAAAATGGGATCCTCTCTTTGACGTGGAAGGGACCTACCCCACCAGAAAGGTGTTCACTTGGTCTGCTAAGGGGGTGAGAGCTGAGCTGCCCATCCGAGAATCACATCACATCACTTCTGCAGGCCTCAGGAGGCTCTCAGGAGAGGACATGAGTCAGTCCAGGTCCTGTCCTGCTGTGAGCAGCCCTGGGAGCTGGCTGAGCACTAAAGCTGTTGGGCGGCACGGGGGCATTTCTGCAGCGTGACTCCGAGTGCGGAGGCATCTCAGCTCATGTGCAGTGTGTGCTGCTGCCACTCGATGGCACTAAATTTGTGCTCGAGCTCGGAAATGAGAGCTGCAGGCCAGACTAGTCCTCCTCCCACCTCCCAGAGCTGTGGTAAAGTAAAAAATACTGTTCATTACTGAGAAAGAAAAGACATTGTCTCTGCTGTGTGGGATTTTATTAGGAGTGTACAGTGTTCAGTAAGCTGACAGTATGGGCTCAGCTTGAATTGTGTAAAGGGTATACAGATCTGTCAGTGCATGTTTGTCAGAGAGAAATGCCATTTGCACTGCCGAACACAATGCAGGAGGGTGAACAAGGGCTAATGTTACATCTGAGGAGGGGAGCTGCATTAAATTCTGAAATGTTCTAATGATGTCAGATGTACACCAAGCTCCCTGATCAGAGGGGAGGTGAGCAATGTCCATAACGCTTCACTAAACAGATGTCTGTGTAGGACAGGGAGATTTTTATGTGGACACATGACACCAGATTACATCACCCTCTTGATTACTACAGGACAGTACGAATACGTCACTCTGCTCAGTTTCCAAGAAAAATCTGTTGCAGGCTTTGCATGTTTTTGCTGTCTAATAACTTTCTTTTCTGAATCCTCAGGGTGACCCAGCTCAGCGAGGGCGTTTGGAGGAAGCTGCTTTCCAGTTGCAGCAGATTTTCCGGGTTGATATTTCCATTGCATTCAATATCCTTGGTAATGTGGACTCGGATTTGTTTTGTCCTTAAACCACACATTTCACTTTTTGGAGGACCTCCAAATTGTTTCAGGTCTTGTGTGAAGACAGAGATGGCATATACCCAAGCTGAAGCCTCCTTTTAGCAATTTCAGCTCTGCTTTGAGAGATTTATTGCCCTTTGTCTCATCCTGCCACCTGATTTATATCAGCATATTGAAATCCAGGCTTGGTTGAAGTCTGCACTGTAGTCCTGACATCTGTAGTTAGAAATTAAGTCATCTCTGTCTTTTTGCAACACGAATTGTCTTATCTTCATAGCTCTTTTTTCATTGTCTGAGATCTCAGTCTTCCTGGCAAGCTGAAAAAGCAATTGCAGAACTGCAACTAACTCTTAAGAAGAGCTGAAGGAAGATGCAGTGATCTAAGAAAAAACTCCCTGCCCTACATACACCATTAGTAGCAGCACTAAAAAAGCAAGCTGTTTCTGCATGAACCATACATTGTGCTAGCTGATGATCCCTTTTTGCAGTGAGACCTGAATAATTCCTAAAATGCAGTGTTGCTGTTTTTCCTATGGAAGCTTTGGTTGTGGGGGATGAGGGCTGGTGACCCAGCTAGGAGTGGACTGGGCCACTTAGCACGGGCCAAGGGTGGCCCCGTAGCTCTGGGGGAGGTTGCTGTGTTTGAGGCTGCATTCTGTCCTTTTTCTTTTCCTCTGTTCTTACATTGTTTTCTTTGCAGGGATTGAAAGTATGAGAGCAGGCCACTACCAGATAGCTTATACCTGCTTCAAACTGGCAGCAGATCGAGGCTACAGCAAAGCCCAGTTCAACGTGGGTCTGTGTTATGAGCATGGCAGAGGCACAGAAAAAGACTTGGAAAAGGTATCCACAACTTGTAAAGTCGTATGTGTGTGGTACAGACCCAGAGAATGGTCTTCATGGGGTGCACAGGCACATTTCTCCTTTTGTATGGGTGTGACAATCTATGAAGTCTTGCTGGAAATTGCTGGAAATAATATAAACTGCAGGTTTGCAGCACTGGCTTCGGTGTTATAGGTCCCCGCAGAGATTTGCTCCTGAAATCCCCTTTGTCATTGCTTCTGAGGTCTTGTCGCAGGTACACAGGCTGTACCACTAGGCAGCTGGGAGAGTACCCATGAGAAACCTGTCATGTTACTGTATTTAAAACACCACTGCACAGCCGAGGACTTTACATCACAAGCCATCCAGTTTGCGTACCTCGACTACAGCCTGCCACCTAGTGCATGCTGGCCGTACTCAGCATCCTGTAGCTGAGAAGATCTGCAAAGGCTGCCTGTTTGGAGTAATTGTGCAGATCCCCACTGGCACAACATAAGCTTTGGTATTGTTGGCCCAGTGCCATCCCCTTCAAAACTCGGAGTTTTGACTAGAGAAGGCAGAGGTGGTTAGAGGGCTCTCCTACACTGGTAGTCCACTGTCTCACTTGAACGACCTCGTGTTCTTCAGCGGGGAAGTGTGGGAGGGCTGCCAGGGTAAGCATGTGCAGCTTATGATAGGTCTGGACAGAGAGGTTAAGCTTGTCCTGGCCAGAAGGGAGTCATGTCATGTCTGAGGGCATGTATTACCTGATTCACACAAGTGTTTCTCTGTTTCCAGGCAGCTTTCTATTACTACCGTGCGGCCAGCAGCTGTCACCCCATGGCACAGTACCGCTACGCTAGATGCCTCTTGTGCCACAGTCCTGAAAATGAATGGCACAGGCTTCAGAAGGCAGTGTCTTTCCTGGAGCAAGCAGCAGTGGCTGGGCTTACAGAGGTTAGTGTCCACCACGTGGGAATGATTATAAAAGCTGAACAAACGTTTTCATAGGAGAGAACCATCAGAGAACCCTGTCTAAAGGATTTGAACCACAAGACATCATAGAAAGCAGCATCTTTGGGACTAAAAGAAAAATTTTTCCTGCATATTGATACCACTGCCAGTGTATGGGGGACAGTCCTGCCTGCACACGGAAGGCAACTAGGTGCCCATTGTGTCAGTCATGCTGGTTGTCTATTTTGCTGTTGAGCTTTTTAACGTGGCTCTCTTAGCACCCCTTCCATGTGCTTATGGGACATTTTGCTTGTTGGTAATGTGCAAGCTCCAGGCCCTGTCACACATCTGTGGTAGAAATTCCCCTCTTGGCTTTCTTGCTTGAGGATAGGATGCAGCCATAACTGCTAGCCACTACACAAGGCTCTTTCTTACTTTACAAAGAAAGAGAGAGCTGAGAAGTACCAGTTCTTAGGAAACCTGTCAAGTTGTCCCTTCTTCTGTGCCAGATGTCCTTGGGTCTGCTTTGTTTCATCCAGCCTTTCATGTTCCATGCCTCGAGAATCTGCAGCATGGATGGGATGTGCCAGTGCTCAGAGAACAGAAGTAGCTGCATGCAAAAGATAGGGGTCCACACCAAAGTACATTTTAGATTCCGAGAAGGCAAAGTGTATCCTCTATTACCACAGGTTGCCACAACGTACATATTTGGATCAAACATCATGTTTTGACATACTTTTTTGCATCACTAAAAGCAATTCACACCTCTTTGTCTCCTCTGGATAAAGAGTGATGCAAACATCAGTAGGATGATTTCTCCAGATCTCTCTCTCACTCGCATTCACAGTGGAAATGGCTTTCCAAAGTATCTTTTGTTCCTAAAGTTTAAGGCTTCCTATTTTGCCCCAGTCATCCCACTCAGCAGACATGAACCTGACTAGAAAGTTTTAGGATGTGTCATTCAGGTGCCCGCTTTTGAATTCCCTCAGCTTTGAAGCTGGAGCCAAACATGTCTGTAACCATTCTCTCCAACATCTAGATTAGACCATCAGCTTAGAAAAACTGACCTGCAGTTGAAAAACTATTTCACTGCCTCCCAATGCAAAAGTACAGGTTGCTTTGGTGGAGGAACTTCCATGAGACACTTTGAGTAGGAACAAATCCTGTACTGTATCTGATTTTTCGAGATGATTCATCCGCATAGATCTGTGTACCCTGCCCTCCTTTCCCACTCTTTAGGGGATGCGTTTAGGCATGTGCCATCTTGTGTTAAGAATGCAAGCCATTCTGGCACTGAGTGTATCTCTTGTAGCACGCTGTTCCAGGAAGTACATCTGCTGTGTCTTACAGACAGCTCACAAGTAGGAGCCATTCTCTGGCTCTGACTTCAGCAGTGCAGTTTAAAACAAGACTCTGGGTCTTGTAATGCTAATGTGGTTGTATTACTGGGTGTATAGTGGAGTTTTGTAGATCAAATAGGATTTTTCATGTTTACCGTGTCGGACTGAGTTTCTTAGGACAGCCTCCGTTCTCCCAACAGGTTCTGCAGCAAGTAGGGTACTGTGCACACCAGTCTTGCAGGTGTCCCTGATGAGTTGCCAGAGATTATGTTCTGCTCCAGCAGCAGAGCTTTTACTGGCATTTGGACAACTTGCAAAATCAGTAAAAGAACGGGAGTAATTAAGGTGGAAAATCCTGGCTGATTTCTATCATGTGGTTTTGCTGCAGGCACAGGCTTACCTTGGAGTGTTCTACATGAGGGGGCTACAACCTAAGGAGAAGAGAGGTCTGAAGTACCTGTTGCTAGCAGCAAAGAACGGTGTAAGTAACCTCCTTGTAAGCTGTGATTGTTCTGAATTTGGGTTTGTTGCAGGTGGCAGATCTCAGGGCTTCTTGAAGGTGGGAGTGTCAGGATGGCACTGTGCTGCCTGAAAGGACAGAGTGGAAAGCCCCTGATGAGGAAACAGGCCCAGGGACACAGACCCTACAAAATATAATCATAGAAAAGCTGTATTGGGTTAGAGCAATTCTTAGGACCAGTGCTTATGCTTTTTCTGACAAATACTCATTTAGCATAGTTTTAAAGCTTTCTGTTATGGAGCCTTTATACCTCCCCCAGTCAAGCTCTTTCACTGCTGTGTCACTGGGGGAACTTTTTGTCTCTATCTTGAATCTATTCTTCAAAATAAGCCCATTATTTCTTGCCTTCTATAGAGGGGATGAACAGACTATTTCTGTTTCTTTGCAGGGATCTTTTATGTACTTAAATATCTGAACTTGCATTCAGTCGTCTGTTGTTTCTGTTTTCTGTCTGTTGTCTGGATCCCCTTGCTCTCTCTTGAATTTTCTCCAAGTGACCCACGCTTTTTTTTTGAAGGACAGTGCCACAGTCTTAGCATAATGCTGCTCCTGAGGCCTTACCAGCACTTAGAGGAGTAGACCTATAACATCACATGTCTTGCAGCCTGGTTTTTGCGTTCTTTACAGCACCATGACATTGTTCACTCATTTTCAGCTTGCACTTGATTGTAAGAGCTATTTTTTTTCTGAAGAACTCTTTCATTTTATCTTGAGTTCACACAACTTTTATGTAATGGAAAATAATGAATAACTTCCCTCTTCTTCTGGCAAGTACTTCTGATTCTGTCACCCTTCAGTATGTCCTCTCTGAGTCATTTCTTTTGCAAACTGCAGAGCAGTAGTTTATTTTGTCTCTCCTTGTAGTTAAACTGTTACATTTGTCTTGTCAGTCCTCTCTGTATTTTTCTAGTTTTCGTCCATTGTAAAATGCTTTGGACTAAAACTGGACTCAGGATGGAAGCATTCCAGGGATCTTACATAATGAGATCTTCTGCTTAATTCTGTATTCCCTTCTAATATTGTTTTCCTATTTGCCTGCCACTGACTGATGTCTTGGTGGTTTCAGAAACTGTCACAGTGACTCTCAAATTTCTTTCCGTATGCACTCCTTTGTAGTTGTTAACACTGTTTCACCTGTGATTGTGCTGGCCACTCATAGCGTTGTAGGATCTTCTTTAATTCCTTACAATAAGTTCTATCCCTCTGAATGACATTACAACTACATCTACAACTCTTAAAAAAAAAAAAGAAAAAAGAAAACAAACACAAAAAATCATGGGTTCACTGTTTCTCAGGTTGTTGCTCTGTTCTGGAGCCATGGGGGTAGGTCTGACAAGCATTCTTCCAAACACAGCCGTGCTTCAGAGAACTGTGTTTTATTTTGGTTACCACTCTCCATTTCATCCTCCCTTATTTTATGGGAGCAACCACAGAACATAAAAAACATAAAGAGTGTTCTTGGAGAACTGAGTCAGACCTTCAGATTTCAAAGTGTATTACAGTCATATCTGCCATGCTAATTTGGGATTCTTCTCTCCTGGCGGTGGTCTTTGAGGTGTTCATCATGTAAGAGACCACTGTTGGAATACTTCATACTTATTTAATCCTGTGTCTTGTCACATCTGAAGTGTCAATCCTTCAGCATGTTTATCTCATCCCTAAAGATGTTTATTGCTGTCATAAACTGAGACTTGCAACATTCTGCAAAGCACCCACTCGTTGAGTTCTTTGCTTCCCTCCACCAGCTAGATCTCAGACAGCAACACTCGCAATATGTTCCTTTCTCATGGCTTTATTAAAACTTGCTACTTTTTTTTTTTTCAAAGCCCTATTTAGAACACTTTTCTGGCAGTCAGGCTATTCAAGTAATGTTTCTGTCTGTTTCACTGGAAAAGGTCTGTGTGACCACTAGCCCGTGTGGTCTTTTCAGTGTCTTCAGGACTGTCATCTTGTTTGTTTGCTCTCTGTGAGACCCTTTTCCTCCCATTGGATCTAAAAACTAAAGTGCACAGCTGACGCGCAAACATATCCTGGGTTTGGATTTGATTGCTGACCCATCTGCAGCGACATCTCGAATTTCTGGTTCATTCTCAGCCATTGCATATGTCTGAGTAGTTCAGATGTTTTTTCTGTAATGCTTAGTTGCTTGACTTATCTTCTGCTGCTTAAGATTACTTCTGGAACATGATCGTGTGGGGCTGAACAAGACACTGGCACACTGTTGTGTCGCAGGCCTGACGGACTGCGGGGCTGCCAAGGGGAATCTTCCAATCTTGGCAGCAAGCACCTCTGGCATTTGCTATGTTTTTACAAGACATCTGCGTGAACTGTGGCAGGGCAGTCCGCAGGGTGTGCTCACAGTTTGGGTGTGATCAGGATGTGAGTGCAGCGAGTCCTCTTAGCTCTGACCCCTGGGGCAATCTGGATGCTCCATGGTGACAGCTGTTCCTTTGTTCCGGTGACGCAGACCTGGACGTTGAAGGGAAATCGGTGACTTTAATTGGAAAGGGACAGGGAGGAGTGCAGTTGGAGGTATCTGGTAAGAAATTCTGCTTGACGATGTGCTCGTCAAGGGAAGGGACTGAATTACTGAAGATACAGTCTGAGGGACCAAAGATAGAGGAGTAAATGTTGAAGATGGTGTTAAGGACTGTCTGTTCTCCTTTTGTGTGCTGTCGTCACTTCTCCATCACGCGGGGCTGATCACTGTGCTGTTTCCTGTGGCTAGGATGCCCAAAGCAGGTATCACGTGGGCGTTTGCTATGAGAAGGGCCTTGGGGTGCAACAGAGCCTGGCAGAAGCGATGAGACACTATCGACAGTCAGCTGCTGCGGGGAACAGGAGCGCTCAGGAGAGGCTGCAAGTGATACAAGAGGAGATGAAAGGTACCGTGGGCAGCAGGTGAAGAGGGTTTGTCGGACTGCATCATGCAGTGCCCCCTTAAAAGTGGGACCCCTATTGCCAGAGAAGTGGTGGCACGGGACCATGGCAAAAACAAGTCCTTTTTACTAAAGGGGAGGGAGAACGTGCCTTTCTCGGTTGTTTTCACTTCTTACCAGCTATTTCCAGTCAAGTGGAGAAGCTGTTCCCATAATCTGATGCGTCATTAATATCTTCTTTTAATGCACTTGCAGATGTGCAAAGAAAGCATCCGTTCCCTTGCGGTATCCGAGCCTCTGCCTCCAGCCCCTGTTTCTGGGCTATGGAGCACATGCCTGCAGGTCTCCCCAGCTCCCAGCCCCGACAGTCTGCCCTCGCCCTGCCCCACTCCTGGAGCGCAGACAGACTCCACATGATGACGTTCAGCAGTGCAGAGTGGAGCCATGCCCTGGGAAACAAGGTGACTCCGCTGGAGCTGTAGTGCTTGGAGACCCGCTGCTGCTGCTAGAGCAGTTGGTAAGTGAAACGAGGAGGCGGAAGGGAAGGGGGACGTGCTCAGTCTGTGTGGGACTGGGCGCAGGGCAGTAATGAGTCGAGAGCACTTTCTGTTAATGGAACAGGAGCCGTTTCTAAATATAGGTGTTTTCAAAACAGACCTTGTGATATTTCCTGTGCCACCACATAGCTTGGCCCTCTACCTACCAACACAAGAACGTTTCTGATGCTCCTGCACTTCCATATGGAGCTCCTGTGACTCCAAAGATGCCACAGTGGGTACGATTTGGGGCTATAATTCCAGTAGCCTTGCACATCTTTCACATGGTGTCTGAGTGAGGTTTACAAGCCACCATATGGTGATGCTGGCAACTAACTCTGTTGTGGGTCTGCAATCTCTGAGGCAATTTGATCTCAGTTCAAGGCTACGCTACCAGCACAATCTGGGCTTCTCTCCACACAGACATTGTAGCAGTTCAATCTGCTTTCAGACCTCGTCAAAGCAGTGGAAGGAAGAGACTGAATTCTTGTTATTAGGGCACAGGTTTTTGTGGGATGCAACTGATGGATCCACCTGTGCTGGTGAAAATAGTGCTGTCTTCAGCCATTCCATGCCTTTGTCAGCGCCCTTCAGTCCCCAGTTATTATTCCTTCAGCTCTGGCACTGAGCTGCTCCCATGGGGACACCCCTTTGAGTCACAATGAGCAAGGTTTGCTTCAAAATGTGTATCATACATGTTTGCTAAGCACGTCAGCTCATTTCTACCAAAGTGGATAAGGGATGCTCCCAGCGGGCAGTAGCCACTGTCAGGCAGGCAGAGGCAAGCAGCTGGTATGATAATTTCTTCCGCTGGGGCAGCTGAATCCGGAAAAAGACATTTGTCCACACAAGTTTAAACTGGTTCAAGGGCATCTGTACAAACTGTCCAGCTTCCTGTAGCTGTGTGGCTCTGGTGCTTTGTGTAGATCAGCCTCTGGAAAACAAAGGCAACAGCCCCATCCTGAACTTGCTGTGGTCTCCATTCAGCAAGGGAGGGGCACGGCGAGAGCTCAGTGCATCTGATAGCTCAGATTGTTCTTCTAGTCTGGTCTTTCTGCCCAGACCAAACTTTCTTAGACCATTTCCTTTATCAAGCAGGATACAATTAGCAGGAAATTCCTCGGGTGGATTTCCTATTCTGTGATAATCCACAGCATGCTTACGCAGTGGTCAGGACAGGATGGGGGTAGGGGATGGGGGGAGTTGAAAGCAGTTTGCAGAATCAGGAAATCAAACCCAGAGAGGAATTTGTCTCCTTTTAAATCTGCTTACCTTAATGTATTTTTGTGTAAAGTTTGTCCTTTGAGAGGCACATCAAAGTAATGCACCAGAGGAATATGCAAGGCTGTGCCGTGTTTGTCCTCTGTGTGCATTCCCAAGATGCAGAGGAGTCCTGTAGGGCTGCATCTCCTCACAGTCACAGATATGCCACCCTCATAGCTTGCACAGCTGCATCTCAGTTAGAATTTGGCTCACTGTCATTGTTTTGGTGCAAGAGCCTGTTTTGTTTGTGAAACAAAACAGCAAGACATTTCTATTAGCATTGTGGCTGTGCAAGCACGCTGGGGTAAACCCATCAGTGTAATTTATTGCCAGAGATGGGGTCATCTGTAAAGCACTTCAGGGAAAATCCAAATACAACAGTGGGTATTTGGGGTATTAAGAAGTCCACCTGGGGAAATCTTACTATGTTGCTCTTGCTATTCGGCCCCAAGAGCAAGAGGAAAAAAACAAAGAAAAAGAAAAAAAAATAGAAAAAAAAAAACTTCTTAATTTACTTTTCTTTAAATTATGTGTATGATTCTCTGCTGCTGTAGCTTGTGTGTGTGCATGGTAAAAGCAGGGCACGGTAACCTCCAGGTGCATGGGTAGGATGCTCTTGTGATGCTCCAGCTCATATCTGCTGGGTAGTGCTGCCCGTTCTTTTTTCAACTTAGCAGTGAAGATGAGAGCTAAAAGTACTACTCAAAGGCGCCTGATGCAACAGCCCCACTGTCAGCAAATTAGCTTTGGAGAAACCTGTGTTGTGTGAACTGCAGTACCTGTGGAGAGCTCAGTGCCGTATTTTTAACGTAAAGATGCTGAGGGAAAGAAAGCAGTGTGTGTAAGGCACTGCTGGCCCTGCGCTGTGGTGGAGGGGAGGCTGGCAGCCCCTTCTCAGCACCTTTTGTAGGAAGCAGCGGTGCTGTGCGCTGTTAGCAGTGGAGGTGATGGCTTTACCCTCACTCCCACAGCGTGACTCTGCGCTCACCTGTGTAACCGCTTTGCCAGCATGCCCCAGGTTTGATCTGCGCTTTGTGTCTTAGTTGGAAGGCAAAAGCTATGGTACAGAGAAAAGAGTCCTGTGTGCGCATGACCCAGCTGTGCTTACCCATGGTTTTCATTCTCCTAAAACTTCTCCTCCTCCCATACCCGTGTGCCACCCATGCACGGTTGCATAAGCCTGCAGACCCACTCCCAGTGCTCATGCCCCTGTTGTCTTTCCGTTCTGAGATCAAATCCCCACAGTTAACAACACCTGTGTGTACGTCTTCCTCTGGTACTAACATCTATGTCGTAGTGTTTCTACACATCCTATTAACCCAAAACAGTCTTACTGCTCACATACAGGTTTTCATTTTGATCTGCGTGTAAGATGGGTGAAGCCTGTGCCTGAATATTTCAAAACTGTTTTCACGCTTCCCTTTTCCTAGTTTACCTTTGACAGACTCCAGCCATCTGTTGTCTGCTCCTGGGCAAGGTCTGTGCTCCAAAATCCAGTGGCCTCAAGAGAGAGCAGGGAGAAGGGAAGTGTGGTCACCTAGTGCAGCCACAGGAGAGATGCCAAAGCAGACGTAGCGCTCTTGAGGCATTTTACAATGCCAAATTCACAGGGGTAGAACCACAGAAGCTGAAAGCATTGGTGGGAGGCAACAGGCAGAACTCCCCTTTCTGAGCTGCCATTTCAGGCTTCCTGCAGCCACAGCACTGTGTCAGCTAAACTGGACTTTGTTGCAGAGATGGTAGTGTAAGAAAAAAAAAAACAATTTTATTTAAATAAGAACTAAGATCCTGGAGCCCAATTCTGCAGCATGCTGCAAAGTCCATGGCTGTGATACTTTGTGCTCCGTGGTGCACTGTCTGTAATCACGTGGATGTATCTGCGTTGTTCTCCAGTGTAATCTGACAAAGCCCCCTCTCTCAGTCTGCCTGCCCTGGGAGGAGAGGGCCCTCCTGCTGTTGTGTGAGTGTGATTGTAAAGTGAAAGGGGAGGGTGGGAAGGGAGGAGGGCTAGGAAGGCAGGAACAGGCAGGGAGAAGGGAGCTACACAAGGTGAAGTCAGTCGTGGAGAAATTTGACGGGGTGAGGCAAAGGAAGAAATGTGCCTGTCATGATCAGTCTAGGCATGGATGGCACTATGAGCTGCTTAAAACACGCGTGTGCACCCAAATACAGAACGCTGTGTTTGACTCTTGTCTCCTTGTCACAGCCACCAAGCTGCCTACAGAACGGGAGCGCTGTCATCCAGTCCAAGGCTCTTCCCTCGTGCTGACAGCTGCCGCAGAAGCCCTGAGCCTGTTTCGTTGTGGACTTGGACCTTCTGGGACAGAATCATTTCAAAGAGGGTGCTCATTTCTGAAAGGAAAGTGCTGGCCAGTCTTGTCCCAGCGGCGTTTGAGTCAGCCCCAGCCCCTTTGCCAAAGGTCTCAAAGGTCCGTGGTTTCTCCTGCCTCGCAGCTTCCTCGTCCTGAGGTGAATGCAGAGAGTCAGGGGAGAAGACGTTGTCCTTGTAGCTGCCGGCGAGCGGCAGGGAGAGCCGTGCCACCCATGCCGGGTCAGCAGCCGTCAGCCTCTTGAGGGCCAGCTCTGGAGGGAGTGAAAACAAGAACTGCTGGTGAGACGTGTGGCAGAGGAGATCAAAGGAGAAGAAAACGAGAAATGAGGAGACTTCCTGAGATCCGATGTTACAGGACTGATTGTAAGCAAATCTAGGGATAGGCTACCAGCAGCATCACTCAAACCAGCAGCTTAAAAACCAAGCAAACTAGAATTGTTTTAAAACAACTGTGTTTGTTTTGCTTTTAAATATAAGAACCATTAGGATCCCTCTGAGTTCCCATTTGTTGCGGTTTCAAGTGGCACTTCACTAAATTGTTAGCAAAGCCAAAGAAAGTGAAGGTTTGGGACTAGCTAAAGGGGAGACAACAGCAACGGAAAGCTTTCAAGGGGAAGTGTCAAACAGAAAAATGGTCACTAGTGGACTTCCCTTACCGGTCACCCAAGAGTGGGAATTTGCTGCTAAGCAGTCAGATTGAGACCGAAAAGAAGTGGGTTAGTGTGAAAACTAATAACAGAACACGAATGAAATTCTGAATTATCAAACGCACAGCTGGGTGGTTGAGGACTAGTAACAAAAAATTGAGCTATAACATATTTGTTCATCAATTGGAAACAGATGAGGAGCAGTGGGAGCCTGGTGTGGGCGTGGGCTGCAGGCTCATTAATGTACCAGTAATGCGATTCTGCCCTGAAATGGGCAAATGAAATGATACAATGTGTTGGTCAAGATATTCCCTGTTGGCATAAGGACATATCTGCGGTATTGTTATTAGGTCTGGCAAGACCTGATTAGGAGAATTACCTACAAATCTGATTATCCATCCCTGGGAAAGAGGATCTGAAATGACAGAAGTGCGGAGAAAAACTGTTGAGATGAAACCAAGAGCAAGTCTGAGCTTACAAGATGGACACCCCAAGAGGTAGGGTTGCTTAGCCTGAGGAAGCAAACGCTCACTGGGGATTTGACTGCAACCTGCTATTATTTTGATGAGATAAGCACCAACAAAGGAAATCGCTATGCTTAAAATAGCATTGGCAAAAGAAGAAATGATTAAAAGTGTCCGTGAATAAACATATACTGCAAATTAAAGGAAGGACCCCGTAGCAGAGTGAGCCTGGAATAGCTTCCCCATCAGACGACAGGAAAGGAAGTGGGGATTCTTGTTTTCAAGGTAGAGCTTTGCAGTTGATAAACAGGCTCTGACGTGGTACGTGGGAGCTGCTGTCCAGCCCCGCACTGATTCATCCCCAAAGCTAACGAACCCGTGGAAGGGGCGAAGCGACGGGCAGGTTTGTGAAACACTCAGAGAGCAGGGAAACAACTGGTGTCTGCTAACACAGCACTGGATACCCCGACAGTCCCAGTCAGAGGACAAGGCTTGGTGTCGTTATGTCAGTGAGAGCTGCACAATGACTATAAGGTGACCTCAGAAAGCAGGGCCCCCGTTCTCCTGCACTTCTGCTGTTTCTGGAAGGTAATCGATAACCAGCCAGAGCCGGGGACGTGTGGTCCTCGTCTGTGGCTGGTCAGCCAGCAAGACAAGTCTCTTTCCTCCACGTAGTTATCCTTTTTCTATGAAACAGAATTGTGCCTCAGGGTGCTTGGGGCAAGAGGGGGCTGGGAGTGAAAACCTGGTACAGAGAGAAAGGTAGATACAATGCTTAAATTTTGTTTCAGTGGAAGCCCCAAAATTCTTACATCTTGGTAAACTTTCAAGCCTTCTTTCTGCGATCTCAGTATTTCCTCTCAGTCGCAGCGACTGTTCCTTAAGAGATCTCCCAAGCACGCTGCAGCCCCGTGTGTTTGCTTTAAAACAGCACAGTTCTGTCCTCTGCAGTCTGTGAGAAGCCACCAAAGCCACTGAGCAGCGGCTCAGGAGTGGGGCACACAGCAGCGTGCTCACAGCAGGGAGAGCTGAGACTGTTGGCTGATGGCCCCAGCCCCTGTGGCCATGAAATCTTGTAATTAGGTATGTTTAATTTGACCGATAACTCCTCCTTGCCTTATTTTAATGGTGTGTTGTTTTATAATCAATAAAGATGTATCTTTTTCCAGCCACGGAGTGCTCTGTTTCGCTGCTAGGGGAGAGGTGCTGACGGCAGCTCGGTGCTCGCGGTGCAAACACCCAAAGAGCCGGCGGGGCCCGACCGCTCGCACAGCTCTCCCCCCGCTGTGAGTAACACAAAGGCCCAGCCAGCCTCAGCCAGCTGCTACGATACTTTGAGCACAAGCAATGCTTCCTTCCTCCCTCCTTCAGGATGCAAGTCCATTTCTCTGTTTACAGTGGTGGGGAAGAAGGAAGGAGTCCAGCAGCTCCGTCGTCTGCGCTCCGTTGCCTTTTTGGGAAGGTCTGGGCTCACGGTTAAGATTAGTTTTCAACACAGAAGCAGCTCGGCCTCTTTTATCACGTCCAGCACTGCCGTGTGGGCAGGAAGCTATGCTGGCATAGCCTCAGCCTGCACCAGTCCTGTTTACTGCAGAATTGGAGTAATTTGGCAATACTTTATCAAATCCAAGAAGAATGGGAGATGTCCCTGTACGGCTCTGCATGGCCATAGCTCAGATTGTTGGGGCGCAGGGTGCTACCTGCTTTTAGGGCTGGGTGGGGACAGATCTGAGCCCCTCGCTGGGGCGCAGCAGAGCCATGGGGTGGAGCTGGGCCCCCTGTGCCTGCCTGCCCTGCGCTGCTGCCCTTCAGAGCCGAGGAGGCTGACGGCTCTCGTCTCACCCAGCCCCGATTCTTCTGCTCCTCGCTGGAACAAAAGGGCAGGAAGGCAGCAAGCAGCTCCCTCTGCACAGCAGCACAGAGGTGCCCGTGGCTGGAGGTAGAGCAGAATTTACTGCAGACGCTCCCTGGTTTACTTCACTGGGTGCTAAAAGCCTGCTCGCAGGTGGCGTGGAGAGTACATAAACCAGTGCTATAAGCTGAGCATAAAACCATAACATGTCAGGCCATAAACAGTCCTGAAGAGCACCAAAGGCAGCTAATAACCTTTTTGCTAATCAGTGCACTTGGAGAGCTCGAATGAAAGGACCAAAAGCTGTGAAAGGACCAGGGAAGGTGAGGCCACAGCAGCAAACCTCGATGAATTCTTCATGCCCACGCTTGCTGCGGAGGAGCACGGAGGCTCCACAAAGAAATCTCTGCTGCAGGACGTGAGTCAGACAAACTCTTTCAAATGGAAATGCCAGTGGAAGAGATTTAGAACAAATCAATAAAAGGAACATGCAGACGATGTCAGGCCCAGATGGTATCCACCTCAGAGTGCTAGAGGAACTCAGATATGAAATTGCCTGGCTTATTAGCTGATGTTCGTTAACTACCGCTTCAAATGAAGGCAGTATCGGAGGAACAGAAGGTAGAAATGGTGACATGAGGTTCTGGGCTCATAAAGGTGGGCCTAGTCTGGGCAGGTTCACGGAAATTACTCTATACAAGCCGGTAGCTGAATTCCTGTTACACAGGCAAGAACTGGCATGGCATTTGCAAGACTGTGTTTTCCAAATTTCCTCCAAATTTCTTGCTGTATTTGAAGGAGGTCGGTGAGGAGTCCTGGCTGACAGGGGACACCTGAGCTTGCAGAAGAGCACCAGGCAGGCTCGCAGAGGACCTGAGCTGTGCTCTGCGTTAACCTGAATTACCAGCCAGGCTGTGAGAGGGACTAATGCGAGTTAAAAGCTAGGAAGCAAGAGCAGGAATAAATCTTCCCCATAAAGAGAGGTCATTAGTGGAGTCCCAACAGAAAGTCTGAGACCCGTGCTTCTCACCAGTCATAACCGATGCGGAGCAGTGGCTGCTGGTGGTGCCAATCCCACCAAAGAGGGCAAAGAGGAGTTGCTGAATGCCCCTACACCCAGTGACATAAGCAAAAAAAAGGCTGGTGGGGTTTCTGTGCCCCCCACTGTTGGATAGCTGGCACGGAGAATGGCTCCTCGTGTACTGCTGACTCCCCCCATGGAGAGGAGGGATTTGGGGTGAGCAGTTCAGCAGGAGCTTGGGCAGGAAGGGAATGAAGACCAAACCAGAAGACACCTTAAACCACCAGTGCAGCTGAATCCTAACCACTGCGCCCAATTCTGCTCACCGCATCTCAACAAATAACAAAACAAAACAGTGAGAATGTAGAAAATAACCAGGATGGTAACAGATGAGACCAGAGCTGTTCAGGCTGGTAGGAGAGAGATGCCTGATGGGGCTCAGGGGGTCTAGGTGGTCCCAAAGGGCTCGGGAAGCACAGCTCTTCTCCTTTCTCACTCTGCATGGACCAGAGGACCATAAAGCAGAGGCTCTCGGGTCAGCATGGATGCAGAGATTGCGCACAGCAAAAAATGCCACATGCCAACCGCTGCCATCTTTGTGGGGTTGACGTGTTCCCTGGGGACATCCCGGCAGCCCCAGCGTGCCCCCAGCTCGCACTGAACACGATGAGGCCACCTCACCTGCCTGCGGCTCCAGGAGGGTCTCCAGCTCCTCTCCCACCAGCTGCGGCACCGAGAGGTCGAAGCCGCTCTCCGAATCGCGGTCCTCGGCCTCGCTCTCACCGTGCCCGCTGTCCTTCGTGCTCAGGCAGTCAGCATCCAGCCCCGCAGCCCTGCAAGGGTCCCAAAACGCTCAAGTCAGGCTTTTGCTCCTGCCTTGCCTGCTGTTTTGGAGGTTGTGGTCTCAATACCCCATGAAGTGACCCCGAGGTGGGGTGTGGGCACTGTTCTCCTGCTGCCCATCACCCAACAGCTCCACACACCCCGTCCAGCTGCAGATGGCCCCCCAGCTGGGTCAGTCAAAGCTGGCAGCTTCCTGAAATGCCACTTTTGCAATCATTTTAGTCTGAGGTGTGTTTCTTTTTAGGCATGTGAGCAAAAGCATAGAGATCAGGGGTGCCACGGAGCCCCTGAAAATTGGGCTCCAGCTGGGTGCTGGGCTACACATGGGGCTTTTTTTTGACATTTCTTGCCCAGGAGGGTTTCTATCCTTCTGCAGGGGGATCCCGAGCTAACGGGGAGCTGCTGGCCCTTCCCCATGAATTCGGAGCAGCTGCCCATGTGCAGGACGGGGCAGGGAGCATCGCAGCCCAGGGCAGGTCTCCCTCCCACACCCTCCAGATGGAGGTGAGAAAAGAAAGGTGGAGAAAGCTGAGTCTGCCCCTGGCCTGGGCAGGAGAGGACAGGGGGATGTGGTGAGGCAGTGAAAAATTCTGGCATTCTCAGGAGCTTTCACCCACAGACAGCAACACCATTGCACCTTTCCATTGTGCTTCTACACACCAGTGTTTCCCCAGCAAAGACGGGGCAGATGGTTTGTGGCCAAGGGGGAGCTCATGTGGGTGTGGAAGGAGCTGCCAGAGGTGCCCCAGAGCATCCCCAGGAGGGAGCTGGTACCCACATCAGCATGGGGGTGGGAGCAGAGGAGCACAGCCACCTCCCGAGGCAGGAGCTGCCTCCCTGCCCTGCTCCTTGTCCATCTCGGGTCAATGAAAGCGGGGCAAGCTGGTGCCCCTGAGAACAGACCTTACCTGCTGCCATTCTTGGCCGTGTACTTGTTTCCCCTGTGGTTTGTTTTGGGCTGGAACTGGCCCTGGTGCAGCAGAGACAGCAGCTGAGAGATTTGCTGTAAGGCAGGAAAAGCCTGTTGAGCCCCGCGAACACCGCTCAAGCTGCTTCCTGCCAGGATGTCCCCTCCGAACCGCGCCACCTTTTTATAGCGTTTCCTCCTCCTGCAGATGGTTCGGCATCCCCACGCGGGGGAAAACAAGGCACCGAGCAGCTCACCTAGCCCCGAGCTTCCCTTGTGCCCCTGCCCCTGGCCCATGGGGCTGTCCCCTCCTCCCCATGCCCGGTGCCCTCCACCCCAGCTCCCTGCACGTCCTGGTGGGCACCTGGAGACCCCCCACCATCCCCTGCACTTTCCCAGCCCACCCCCAGGGTTAGGCAAGATTCTGGGGATCTCCACACCTCCAGCAAGACGTGGAGCATCTCCTACCTGCACCGGGGCCGACTCCATGGCGAACTCCCCGTTGGGGCTCTGCTCCGCCAGGGCCACCAGCGAGAGCCGGACCAGGCTCCTGAGGATGTGCTGGTGGGGAGGGGGCTGCCCCGGTCCCTGCGGTGTGGTGCCCGCTGGCTGGGGTGAGGACAGCGGGGACTCTCCCAGCAGTGGCTTCTCCGAGCCTTCACCACGCGGCGGGACGTCCGGGGGGCTCACGGGTGCATTTTTGGGTCTGTGGGGCTGGCAGGGCCGGCGCTGCATGACGGCGAGGTTGAACATCCCTTGCTCCTCATCCGAGTCCTTCGAGGTCCTCTGGTTTCTCAGGGTCCTGTAGAGAGTGGGGGTGAGGTGGAGGGGAGGCTGCGGGGAGCCCTCTGGGCAGGGCTGGAGGGGCTCAGCGCCCCGGGGCCGGCCCCGCAGCGCCGGGACCAGGTGGATGTCGGCCTTCTGGATCTGCCGGGGCGGCTTCTTCAGCTGCTGCTGCCTGCGGGCGTCCTCCGCCTCCCTGCAGTTGTAGGCCATGCCGTCCTTCTTGTCCTTGCTGCGCAGGGACAGGGTTAAAGCCAAAAGGAGGAGGCAGCCGCCCAAGAGAGCGGCCAAGCAGATGACAGCCACCACGGGCGGGCTCAGCCGCCCCGGCTCCCAGGCGGAGATTTTGGAGAAAGCCCCGTGGCGTCGGAAGAGCAGCCGCACCCGCGCCTGGGTGTGCAGGGGCTCGTCCCCGCCGTCGCTCACCCTGATGGCCAGGTCCCACTGGGTGCCAGCGAGGCTGGTGGCGTTGGTGGCGTTGAGGAAGAGCTGCCCCGAGAGCGGATCCAGCATGAAGAGCCCGGCACCATCCCCACCCACGAGGTCAAACCTCAGAGCCCCGTTGGGACCGGAGTCTCCATCCCTGGCCACCATGGTGAAGAGGAGGGGAGTGTCGGAGCACGACACCGGCGTGGTGTTGGCCACCTCTGTCCCCAGGGTGCTCCCATTCCCGGGGGTCACCCAGACGCACCCCGTCTCGGTGCCGATCAGGAAGGACAGCGTGGCCACGCCGCCCACCAGCGCCGGCTCGGTGACAACGGGCGCGTTGTCGTTCTGGTCAAGCACAGCCAGCCGGACAGAGACGTTGGAGGCCAGCCTGGGGTGGCCGCCATCCTCCGCGGTCACCAGGAACTCCAGGCTGCTCATCTGCTCGTAATCAAAAGCTTGGAGGGCAAAAACCTCCCCGGTGGTGGGGTCGATGGAGACCAGACCTGAAACCGAGGCGTCCTGGATGCTGTAGGTGATCTTCCCGTTGAAACCCAGGTCGGGGTCGGTGGCGTGGATGGTGAGCAAGGAGGTCGGCGCTTCGCCGTTCTCCTCCACGGTGCTCTCGTAGGCGGCCCTCTCGAAGGAGGGGGCGTTGTCGTTGACGTCGCTGATGCAGATGGTGAGGTGCTTCAGCACGGCCAAGGAGCGCTCGCCCTGGTCCCGCGCCACCAGCGTCAGGTTGTACTCGGCGCGCAGCTCCCTGTCCAGCGCCGCGCTGGTCATCAGCAGGTAGCTGTGGCTGTTGGTCCTCTTCAGCCTGAAGTGCTCGTCCCCGGGGCTCAGGGAGCAGTGCACCCGCCCGTTGTTCCCCGAGTCGGGGTCGCTGGCCGTCACCAGGGCCACGAAGCTGTCTTTGGGGACAGCTTCCGACAGCACGGGCGCCTGCGCCGCCCAGGTGATGTGGACGTCAGGCGCGTTGTCGTTGACGTCCAGCACTTGGACCAGGATCTTGCAGTGTGCCGGGATGGGGTTGGCGCCCAGGTCCCTGGCCTGCACGTCCAGCTCGTAGGCGTGGGTCTCCTCGTAGTCCAGCGGGCGCTTCAGGACCACGCTGCCCGTGCGGGCATCGATGCCAAAAGCGCTCAGCACCTCCGGGGGCGCGTGCTTGCTGAGGCTGTACTCGATCTCCCCGTTGGGACCCTGGTCGGGGTCGGTGGCCGTGACCGTCACCAGGAGGGTCCCGGGCGGAGCATCCTCTCTAACCTCAACCGCCAAAGAGTTCTCTGCAAACACGGGGCTGTTATCGTTGGAGTCGAGGACGATGACTTTAATTAAAGCGGTACCTGACTGTGGTGGCTCCCCATGGTCAGCAGCTGTCAGCACGAGGTCGAAGGAGGAGTGCAGCTCCCGGTCCACCTCTTTAACCACAACGAGCTCAGCGTGCTTTGTGCCATCAGAGCTGGAGACGACATCCAGTGCAAAGTGCTCGCTGGGGGACAGCGTGTAGGAGCAGCGCGCGTTGGGGCCAGCATCAGCATCCAGGGCTCGGTCCAGCGGGATGCGCGTCCGCAGCGATGCGCTCTCCGACATCTCCAGCTCCAGCTCGGGCGTGGGGAAGCGGGGCGCGTTGTCGTTGATATCCAGCACTTGGACCTCCACGTGGATCAGAGCCAGCTGCCGGGCGGCCAGCACATCGAAGGAGACCCAGCAGGGATCGCCGTGCCGGCACAGCTGCTCCCTGTCCACCCGCCCGGCCGTGCTCAGCTCACCATCCGCGCTCCCCACACGCAGCGGGAACCCCCCGGGGCTCTGCAGCAGACGGAAGCTTTCTTCCATTTCACCGCTCTCACCCCACTTGAAGTGCTCGGCCAATGTCCCTATCACCGTGCCCTCCGGCACCTCTTCGTACAGCCGGTATTGCACCGTGAACGTGGCCACCTCCTGAGCATCGGCGGAGAGGAAGAGGTACCACCAGAAGGCCGGGAGCTGCAGAGCGGAGCGACCCAGCAGCAGCAGCCCGCTGACGATGCCCACGGCCCCGCCGCTCCTGCCGGCAGCCGTGGGCTTCCCCGGCTGCCTCCACATCCCCAAACGGACCTCAGGGCACGCACGAAGCCGCCACATCTTCTCCCGTTGCCGAACGCCACTCACCAGCTGGGAAGGAGCAAGAAGAGCGCGGAGGTCCGGAGGCTGCCCCCTGCCCTGCCATCACCCCGGGATGGGCGGCGGAGCATCGTGGGCTGGGACGCCGTGACGGGGAGCAGAGGGACTGCCACCACCGCCGCCCGAGAGCGCTGTCCGGCGGCGGGAGGTGGACCAGCCGTGCTTCCTATGGAAACCCCACCTACAGGAAAAGGGAGGCCCGGGTCAGCACAATGCTGGTGGGGTGGGGGCTCGGGGGGCAGCACAGCGAGGTGTGGGGATGTGCTTTGCTCCCAGCCTGCAGGGACCACCGCTGCGGTCACCCGCAAAACACGCGGTGCGTTACAGCCAGCCAAACCCACCCACGAGCTTCAGGAAGCTCCTTGCAAGGACCAGAGGTGATGACCGTCTTCTGCTCTTGCATCACCCTAAAAGCTTCTTCCCCACGCCATCAGGTTTCTGGCTTTCCCTGATTTATTTTATTTTTTTCCAAACCCAGCCTGCCACCCCCAGTCCTCACACTGCCTTTTGCTGTTGGTTCCAAGGGCAATGTGCCCACGCTGCGTTTTTCAGCCTGTGGCTTCTGAGTTCAACCCTGCTCCGTTTTCCCCTGGGCACTCGGTGACACTCAGTGCCACTCACACACAAAACCCACACCCATCCCGCTCTGGCACAGCTCAGCCGTGGCACCGGGACCTCACGATGCTGGTCCTGGGCTCGGCCCCAGCTGCAGGTGACCTTCGCCGGGTCATTTCCCTTCTTTGTGCGGTGGCTTCCTCCTCGGCTAAAGGAGGCAAAGCCACGGGCTCTGCCACAGGGATGCTCTCGGGCACGGGAGGAGCGGACGTCCCGCGGCCCCCACGTGGCTTTGGGTGGGCGGCAGGGAGGGGGCAGCTTCCTGCTGGGGGCTTCAGGACCTCCATGGCCTCAGGAACAAGCCCCTGCCGTGACCCTGGCCCGTGGGGACATCAGCAGAGGTGGGGCTGCAGGACGCTGCCAAAGCATTGCTGGGCTGCAAACCGCTCTGGCCGTGCCTTGGAGGAAGGCAAGCAAAGGAACGCAAACAAAAACAGGGAAGAAAACGGGGGGATGAGCCGAGACGTGCCGGGAGCACCGCCAGTGAAATAAGAATTGGTGCTAACAATGGAAGTTTTCCTCCCACTTTTCTTTCCTGTCCACACGCAGGCAGGTTCCCAGCTTGCAGGTGCTCCGAGACCTCCGCAGCCTGCTTTGTGTCTCCAGGCTCCAGCCTTCTCCCCTGGGAGCCTGGCTGCCCTGCAGCCTTCCATTCAGAGCCCACAAACAGCACCGGCTGCGCTCAGTTACTGCACAATGCTGGAGGTGCCCAAAGCAGGCACTAATGCCATTTACTGGTGCAAAAACCCAGCTCCTCCGCAGCTTCCCCCTCTGAGCTCTCCAGGCTCAGCAAACAGCCACGGGGACCCCGGGGGGACCCCGACCCCCCAGAACTTCACCCACAGCACGTGGCAGAGCCCAGCCTGACCACGTTCATTCAGACTCCACGGCAGCTTCCAAATATTTGCTGTTTGGGGCTGGGGTGGTGGTGGCTGCGGGCCACACGCTGTACGTGGTGCACGGAGGCTGTCACGAGGTGCTGGATGTCATCTCGTTAATTCCTGCCCAGGTATCTCGCCCCGGGATAAAGCCTCCTCCGGGCAGCCACCAGCCCAGCACGTTTCTGACGTGCAGAAACCAGCCAGCAGGTCCAGTTTCACCAGATCACCAGGAAAGAGCTCAGGAGCTGGTTTTCCCCAGCTCCCTGGCTGTAGGCACCTGCGGTCACGCACAGCCCGCAGGAGGGGTCTGCCCCGCTCCGGCGTGGTGGGAGGGAGGCAGGTAAAAGCCCGGGGTCAGACACATGATTCGTTTTTCTCATAAGGAAGAGGAAATTAAAATGGAAAAGAAAATTTCCCATCAGAGTGAAAAATGACATCAGAAGAGAGGAGTTTAGAAATAACATCAATCAAAGGAGAGCTCATAACGAACACAGCTAAAGAGGTCCCCAGATTCGGCCTCGTTAGGATGCTCGGGGCTTCACCTTATCCTGGGGACCATGTAGGGGAGCAGGATTTGTTCTCTCTGCTCTGCTGTGGGGGAAAATGCCTGAGGACAGGGAGGCCACAGAGATGGAGCACGCCCCAAGGTGGGACGATGGCTCCAAACCCGGGGCATTGTGCATGCAGCACGGCTGCAAGGACGGGGCAAAGAAACGCATGGCTGCTCCCAGGGACCTTTCCTGGGAGAAGGAGGCGATTCCCCCTCACACCCCATGGGAGCTGGGCAGCCCTCGGGGGGCTCTGCCTTTCCACGTGCCCACCTTCCCCCTAAAAGCAGAAGGAGACTGGCAAGGGATGGCCACACGCCACCTGCCCGAGCCTCCTGTTCCCATGGGGTCCGCTTCGGGCTGGCTCACCCGGGATCCCAACTCCTCACATCCCTCCTGGAGCAGCCTTCACCACCTCTCCCTGCAGCCTCGTCCCAGGGGGGCCCAAATTGAGCCCATCCCAACCCAGGGGCTGGGGACAGGGGACACAGAAGGGGCCGGGGTGGGGAGGGACAAGGACACCGTGCGCTGCCTGCAGGGCGCGCAGCCGCCGCCAGAGCCCACTGCTGCTCCGCGCTGCGCTGCCAGCGGGCACAGAGCCTCGGAGGGGCCCGCAGGGCTCCCCCTGCAGCGGGTGGACGCCCTAATTAGCAGGGAAATTGCAGGAGGAGCGGGCAATCGCTAATGAGACCCCGGCTCTGCGAAGCGCAGCCGGTGGCTAAGTGCACAGGCTCAGCCAGGATGCTCCTGCAGCTCCCCTGCGCAGAGGGAAGGAGAATTGCTGCTGCTCCGTGCTCCTGGAAAGATTGTTAAGGAGGGGAAGAAAGTTAGAAGCAGAACAAATTGGAGCCAGCTCGGTGCTTGAACAGAGGGTAATGGTGTTGGGATGATTTGCATGCACCGCTTCCACCGCCTGAGAACCCCGATGTGTTTTATGAATTCTTGCACTCCAAGCAGGTCTGCGGGCAGGTAACGGCTGAGCTGGTCAAAGATAAAAGAGGAGAATCTGTAAAAGTGGCTTTTTATTGTGTAGGAGAAAGAAATGAGAGGCTGGGTTAAAGTATAACCATTGGTGTCCTTCTGGAGAAGAAAACTGGCAAAAGATTGTTGCTTATAGGAGCTCTGTTATTGAGTCCTACAGTAATTTTTAACTCTTCTCTAGTTCCCCCTGTATTTCAAAAAGTATTGAAATATTGAAATTTATCACATAAATACCTGTCTGTAAATGAAATTCCCAGAAAAATACCCTGAAGGCCAGAACTTCAATGCTGGATCTTCCCAGCACAAGGCCATACAAGGAGCAGGGGCTGCTGGGCTGGACTGGGGAATCTGAGCCTAGGATGAGCACAGGAGAAAACTGAGCCCCATCAGAGCCCCTGTTCCGCTGCCAGTTCTGTTTGCTTTCAGTCTGACAGCCTGAAATACCTAAACACCAGCAAAGCATTTGGAAAAGGTGGGGGTTCCCCAGCTCCTCAGCTGCGCAAGTGATAGATCTAGGCCAAAGCACGCTGTAAGATAAATCAGATCTTCACAAGTCCTGAGCGGCTGCAAATCGATGAGTTTTAGTGATAATTATCCATTTTATCTCCCTCCTCATTAATATTCAAGTGATTCTCGATCTTCACAGACGCAGTGTTTGGGTGCTGCAGTTGTCCTGCTGTGGGAGCCGTGACAAAAGCTCCCATTTCTCCGATCAAAGACTTTACCAAAGCCATTCCCTGCTCCCCAGGGATAAAACCACAGAAGCTGGGCACTGACGCAGCGATGGGCACTTGGATGGGTGACACCACCTGAGCCCATGGTGTAACCTCAGTGTAAATCTTGTGGCCACTGGGAAGGTTTTTCCTGATCTCATCACCTGCTCCTCACCCCTGATGCAGGTGAGCACCAGGACTACCACCACCAGCAGAAATCATTTAAAGAGATGTCCCTGGAAGGTCGTTAGCTCTTCAGGTGTTGTTAATTAGAGATGTATAAATTGAAAGATAAGCACTGTGTTGCCATTCTTTAAAGCGTGTGTTGACGTACGAGGGAAGGGGATGGAAACCACTGCTAATCCAGTGGTTTCCAGCTCAACCAACATCCACACCTTATCCACATAGGTGTGGGAAAGCTGGAAATGCTAATGCATTTCCCTCTGGAAAATAGATAGAATAAAATCAGAACAGAAAACAACCACATATAATATAAATTATATTTATTATAAACACCACCATTTTCCAGCAAGTCCAACTGCTACTTTAAAGCAAGCAAGAACAAGCTGGAATTAAGTGAGCTGGAGGAAGCCGGAGCACCTGCCAGGTCAGCACCTGGGGGAAGGGCTGAAAGCCCCCAGTCCTTGCCCAGCCGCACCCAGAGGGATCTGTGCCGAGGATGCAGCTTGGGGTGGGCACAGATCTGGCTTTGCTGTGCTGGCGTGGCAAGGGGAGAGGTGGAGCTGTGTTTGATTTCGGGGACTAAGCAGCGGAACAAATCCTTGAGGGTGATCCCAGAGGTTTGTTCCCTCCCCAGGACTGCCTGTGAGCCCACAAACTGAAGCCAGGCTTTGATGCCCACTTTCCACCGAGGGAGGAGATGCTGCGACCAGTTTCTTGTCCAAAGAGATGCCTCACACCTCCAGCTGCAGGAAGGCTCCCAGAGCCAGGCAGGACACCGCAGTCTGCTGTCACCCTGTGGGGCCACACCACCAGAATAATGGGGACACTGTGTATGGGGAAACATCCTTAATCCAGAAAGCAACTCCACAGCAGGCAACTGCCAGCTCCTGACAAGGGTAAACTCAGTGCCCCCAGAGCAGGGACCGAGATGGTTCTCCTGGGCACTCCAGGCAGTGCGGGACAGCCTGTGGGTGAAACCAGGGCAAGAAAAATGCTAAAGCTGTCCCTCACAGGCTGACCCAGTCCCAGAGCCTGGGCTGGGGACTCAGCTTTTGCTTGGTGCAGCCAAATAACGGTGTCATTGCCAAGTGACACTCAGCCCCCTGGAGACAGGCACCATGCTGGGGTGATTCCCACAACCCTCAGCGTGCAGAAAGTGGCAAGTCCCGGGCTAAGCCATCATCCCAGTCCCTATTTTCACAGGTAGGTGATCTCGATGACGTTGGGCTCGACGCTCCTGCAGGGGAGGTGGTGCCTGCAGGAGCACTGGCAGCTCAGGCCGGCCGTGGCCACACTGCCCAGCTCCCACGGGCCAGGCTGGGCAGGAGGCTTCTTCTGGGAGCCCAGCTTCTTCCAGTCCGTGAGGTGCACCCCGTCGTCCAAGTCCTGCGGCATGGGCTCGTGGTAAAGGGTGATCTGGATGGTGCGGAGCTGAGGGCCGTAGTGCACCATGACGATGATGAAGATGGCCAGGAGGACAAAAATGGCCACAATCATGGAGATCATGGGCAGGGCGTCAGATTTCTTCGTCATGCTCCTAACGACGGAGACGGGAGTGAAGGCGGCCACGTCCTGGGGCTCGGGGTGTCTCAGCTGGCTGCCGAGCGCGGAGGCGTTCATGGCTGAGCAAGCTGAGCTGGGACAGGAACGTGGGATGGAGAGGGGTCGTCACTGAACGGGGGCTGTCTGATGTCCTTGTCTCCTGCCCTCGTTTTGGTGGCTCCCGCTGTCACTGTACCTGCAGCTCTCCAGCCTTGGAGACTTGGAAGAAGGCTCTGGATGCACTTTCCTCTGTATCTAGGGAAAAGATTCAGTGTGAGATAAGGACTCTGGGCATTCAGCAAACCCTCCTGAGCAAGGTGCAGCTCTGGGCTGGGACCGGCCACGATGAATGCTCATCCTGCCCCAGTGTCCCACAGGAGGGCAGGAGCCTGCCCACACACCCTGGGACAGCAAGCAGCAGCGCCCAGGGGGTTTAACAAGGCTGAACACAACCAAAACCTATCCTCTGCTGCTGCCCAAGTGCTCAGGGTGACAGCACAGCTCTGAGTGAGTGCTTCCTGCAAGCAGAAGCCCAGCCCCAGCTGGCTGCCAGGGAACAGGACTGTCCCCTGCGCGCTCCCTCCCTCGGGCTCAACAGACAGGGTAAATTTTGATGGTCACATCTGGGGCTGCAGCGATGGTGCCCTGGACATGTTCAACCAGGCAGACAACAGCGAGCAGCCAGCGGCAGTGTCCTGCATCCCCTTGTCCCATCCTGCATCCCCTTGTCCCATCCTGCATCCCCTTGTCCCGAGCCCACTGCCACTGGTGATGGGGACCAGGAGCCCCTGGGAGGGAGCCCCCACCCCTCCCTTCTTCCCCCCAGCCCCACGGTGCTAATCCAAGCCCAACCCCCCCGGGGAGCTCCCTGGGAGGCCCAACCCTGCCAAAACCTCTGCAGGTCAAGCCAGACGTGAGACCCCACAGGAGACAGCACAGCAGAGAGCTGGGAGCAGGCAGCAGCAGGAGGGAAAGGAGGAAAGCCCCACAGGGGTACCTGGCTGTCCCTGCTCCGGGGGAACCATCACCTCCAGCAGGGAGGGCAGGACCAGCAGAGGAGCCTCCAGGAAGGTGCTGCGGGGGCTGGCAGGGTGTTGGCAGGGCCGGCCTCACCTCGGAGGCTGCCACGTCACGCCTGGGACTCCCTGCGCGGAGGAGGAAGCGCCTGCTCATCCCACACACACACACACACACACACACGAGGTGCTGCCTTACCTAGCGCAGTGCCACATCAGCGCCGCCGCCTCTCCCTCGCTGCCCCACGCGGGGACACAGGGGCAGGAGGTGCTCCTCTCGCTCCTCTCACTCCTCTCACTCCTCTCACTCCTCTTGCTCCTCCTCGGCTGCCAGACAAGCGCCTTTTGTTCAGGGCGCGAGCACCCACCGCCCCTCCGGAGGCACGTGCGCAGCCCCCAGCTTTCCAACCGCAGGAAACCTCCCTCCTTCCAGCCGACCCGTCCTTAAATATCACTGCACTCAGGAATCAGTGTAAAAGTCACCCTTGTGTGCGCGAGCTGTTTGCAGAGCCCGGCCAAGCGTGTCCGCACGGCCCCGCGAGCTGGCGGGCTCCTCGCCCTGAGAGGTGACACGGCCCCAAGGCAGGACCGTGCCAGCCCCGCGATGCCCAGCAGCAGGGTGAGCCCACGCTGCTGCTGGTCTGAGGCTCTCAGCGTGCTGCAGAGACACCCAGCACACCAGCAGCACCGCCGTGGTGGTGTGGGTGACCGCACTTCCCCCTGCCATGAGGCCACCAAGGAGCCCGCTGTGCTCTGCCAGCACCAGCCATGTGCCCAGTGATATCTGAGCGCTTCACAGCCGTGCTGGTGCTGCTAATCCCACTGTGGGGCACAGAGATCTCAAGGACCGTGGCAGCAAGGCTCCAGGGATGTCCCCAAGCCAGGCAGTGTTCACCCACCCACCCAGGTGGGTGCTGTCCCCCAGGCCTGGGGACACCCTGCAGTCTGACCACACCACTGGGCTTCACTCCCAGCACGTCACAGTGCGGAAACGATGGATTTTTGGAGATTTATCCCTGCAAAGCCATTACGAAACACCACCTGCCCCAATTCCTATCCCAGAACAAACCTGCTCCTACCTGGAGGCTGCCTCTCAGCAAACCAGCCTGGGCGAATATTCGTGCTCCATCCTTCCTGTACACAGGGTGGGGAACATTTCGACCCCCACCCAGCAGAGCAAGCTTCCAGCAGAGATGTGGCTGCACGTTAGAGCTGCTGCTTCTGGGAAATCGTACTCATTTCAGGATTCAGTAAAACCTTAATCTACAGCATAATCTCTGAGCATCACATCTGTGCAAGAGAAAAAAAAAATGGTTGTGGGGGGGGAGGGAGGCCACTAACAGAGGTTTTGTGAAAGCAAAATCTGCTGTGAGATGATCACGATGATCAGAATCAGGTTGGACGAGGGCAACCTGATCCAGTGGGTGGCATCCCTGCCGTGGCACGGGGTTGGAACCAGGTGATGTTTGAGGTGCCTCCCAACCCGAGCAGTTCTGTGATGCTGTGATGCTATGATCTCATGTTGGCTGCTTTTAGTTTGCGTTACGGTGTCCCCAGCTGGCCTCAGCACGGCTGACATGGCTCAGGGCAGTCTTCTGGAGGCAGAGGGCTGTTCGGGATGGGGGACAGACACAAGGGACGTGTTGGAAACCTGCGTTGTCCCAGTGCAGAGAGCAGAGCTCCGGACCCACAGGGCTGAGCACGGAGCAGCCCAGGGCAGGAGGTGCAAACCCTGTGCCCCCCCAAACACCTGCCCCCCCTCCAATCCAGCCTCCCCTGGGCTGCCAAAGGGAAACAAACCCATTTCCCCTATAACAAGGCTTTTTGTAAGGAAACAAAGGGCTCTCCTTCTTGCCTAGCACAAAGAGGGGCAGCACAGCCTTTGAGGAGTCTGAGGCAGGGAGGAGCAACCACCAGGGACAGGCACCCACACAGCTCCCAGTCCGACCAGTCAGCCCCAGCGGGGACTCTGCTGACCGCACACCCGCTCTGGGTGTGAGGCAGAGGGCACAGGGGGCAATGCTGAGGAAATTCCTGGCACTGTAACACCACCACCCTCTGGATTTGGCCCCCAGAGTCCTGCAGGGACGCTCTGAGACAGGCGGGTGCTGAAACCCTGCCCATATGGAGAGGCTAAGACCTGTTTCCCCCCCCCAAAAAAAAAAAAAACAAACACTAACACCCAGCACAGGGCAATGTATTGCCAGTGAAGCTCAAGCTATGCCAGCAGGGGACAGACAGAATGCGCAGGCAGGTGCCCAACCCAGCACAAAGTCAGGGCCAAGCAGCTGAACGTCCCGAGCCCCCTGGTGAGCAGGGCTGGGTGGGGGGCAGCACCAAGCCAATTTTCCAGTTTGATCAAAGAACGGGATTAGGGTCGATCTAAGCCTGTCTCGTGCAGGACGCCCTGTGGGGAAGGATGCTGCTGCTACCCAAAAAGCAGCATCCCAAAACCAGCAGTCCTGGTGCCTACACTTGCTGGAACTGCACGGGGAGGAGCAGGACGAGGGCTCAGAGGACGTGGAGCACGGGCTGTGAGATAGCCCAGCTCCACTAGGATCAGGTATTTCCAAACCCCTCTCGGGGATTTTAAGCAATCCCCTCTCAGGGGATGACCAGCTCCTCCAGACCAGCGCAGCCCTCACGACTGAGGTGGAGCAGATCACCTGGGGCACACCCTTGCCTCAAATGTAATCTTAAAAAAAAAAAAAAAACAACACATATACTACAAAGACCCTACTGAGGCCCAAGGCCGGGCAGGCCCGCTGTGCCGCCGCTCTCCCTGCTATGAGAACTGAACTCCCCAGCACATCGATGGCGAGGTTTCCTTTGCCGTCGGTAAGCGATGTCTCATATCCTCTCCGACCATAATGGGCTTAAAAACACAGTTCCCCTGTGGATTCAGCCCGTTTCCTTCTATTCTTTAACAGGAAGCTCTGCTAGAATCAGCCCAAGCAGGCAAATCGTTCCTCACCCTCTTTTCCCTCTCGGTATGGACACAGCCCCAGCCGAGCTGCACAGCCACAAGCCGAGGGGAAGATGCTGGCTCCGTCCGTGCACCCGCTCCTGTGGCTGTTTGGCTGCGTGCTCATCAGAGGTAAGGCGCTACGAGGACGGTGACACGGTGCCAGGGGTGGATTTGGGGAGCCCAGCCCCCCAAAGGGAGCTGGACAGAGATTTAAGCGTGGAGTAGCTGCCGCCAGAAAAACCCAAGCTTTAAATTCAGGGGTGGCAGGAGTCAGGTTGTTGGGGGGAATTTGGCCGTGTCAGGTGTTATGGGGTTGGTTTGACTGTGCTGGAATAGCAGAAATTGTTTTCTGGTTAACAAAAGGCTTGTTTCTGTTGAGGCATACTGAGGCACTGTGTCGCAAGTGGCTTCTGTCAAATAAGGGTAAAGGTGGAACTTTTACATGTACAGGGCATTTTCCTCAGAAGTATTTTTTTTTTCTTGACTTTAAATTTTCTTCTTGCTGATGTAAACACAAAGAGCGCGTAAGTCGGGTGCGAGACTCACGCAGTACGTGTATTGTCCTTATTGCAGTAATTCTGCTCCTAATTTTCCTTCAGACGTGGGTCGTGGTGGGGGATGCAGTGAGCGTACCTCCAAGGAACGGGTTTCCCGTGGTGAAGTGTGACAGGTTGCCTTCTCCTGCAGCCAGCCACCTCTTGTGCTGCTGACAGCTGTAGGAGCTGTGAGCTCAGAGGCATTCAGAGGCACAGACTGCACGTCACTGCTGCTTCTAACAGAAAGCCACCTAAAAATAATACCCTGTTTCCCGAATCCAAAGGTTTTATTATTAAACCATGAAGTTGCCTATAGGTTACAGCCACTGCATGGGTATTCAGAGGGTTTTTAAAAGACACGGGACATGAAGACAAGTCAGGTGCTGGCTCTCAGAAGGAAAAGCACGTAGACTGGAAAATGTCTCTTTATTAGGGGGCTGCTGACTTCAGCAGAGGGTAAATTGTGCCTGGAGGAACTTTGAAGCCCCTTGGCCATGCTGCTGTGCTTCTTAATAGCTGGCCAGAGGGCATTTCTTCCCCCTTACAAATATTTGGCATGGCTTGCACAAGACAGGGATGTTAACAAGGTTGTCAGCACTCTGAGTCAGCCGCACTCTGCCAGGACCAGCCCTTGGTTTGATCACACTACCCAAGATATTTGCTCCCCAGGTTGACCCCAGCTGTTGCAGGATCAGGTGGAAGGGATGCCACCTCTACCCTTCAGTCCTGAGCGCGTCACTGTAACTCTGTCCTCTGCAGTCAGCTTCAAATCACGGGGCAGGGGCTGTTCCCACCAGATGTGGGATGCCAACAGGGCCAGTAGGTGCAAATGATGAGAATGGCTTTGCTGGTGCTTGCTGTGCTGCAGTTGGACCTCTGGCTTCAGCCAAAACCAGCCTTCAACATTATCATGTGTTTTGTATCATTATATTTGCATGACAGCTCTGAACTAGAAATTAAATGAAGATTAAAGCCGATGTTATATTAAAGTCACTAAGGTGGCCTGCTATTTGGGGTCTATCGCTGCTTTGCCTTTTGCAGAAGCCTAAGTGACAGGGACAGAGAGCAGGTCAGAGATGCTGCTGGCTCCCTGACATTCAGGCAGCTGAGGAAGGGAACTAGGAGATCTTAAGGCAGAAGAGCTCGGTGGTCTCCTTGCTCTTGAGCAGGTGGAAGTAACCTTGTGAAGCCCCAGCATTATGCAGAATAGCTGGCTGGAAACTACTCTCCACACAGGTTTTTGGTGTTTTTTGCAAGTTCATTAGTTTATTAATGAATTTTATTAATTTGAATTCCTAATCTTACTGTTACTTCTGAAGGAAGGTTCCACTACTGTTAGTTTGAAATCGCTCGAGTGGGAAGTTTTGGACCACTTCCAATCTTCTTTTCTATCCCATAGAAACACTTAACGAAAAATTTGTCCAAACAAACCTCTTCCTATGAACAGTTTCCATTACAATGGGCAGGCATTTCCCAGACAAAAGATTTCCACTGCAAAATTCCTTCTGGAAGCTGGTGAAAACCCAGCAGCATTTTCCCATTGATTGCTGCTTTCCTTATCTGCATGGCAGCAGTGAGTGGATACTGCCACAGAGGTAATCAAAGAAATGGGGTGCAGACAGAGGGCAGACATCCAGTAACAGCAGATCTTCCAGACAACATTTGCATCCCAAGATGAGGGCATCATCCAGTGCATCCTAGAGCTGACTCCTGCTGCTTGTTCTGCCTTGCTCCTTAGACAACAGGGACAGAATTTGTATTCTTTAGACACTCAGGAGGTTGTAAGATCATATAAGAGATTTATGCTGGCCCCAGTCACAACAAATTACAATGCTTTTATAAATACACCTGCCAAGATGTCTTCTCTGGCATCGCAGGGAGCGTTAAAGACACCCAGTTCAGATCCTGTTTCTTATACCACCAAGCGGCAGAAGGCTTCTCCACCTCTGCTGACAGCTCTTTTCTTTGCTAGTCTCTGTCCATGCCAGGTGATGCCCAAAGGTATCCCCAAGATCCCTCCCTGACCCTTCTTGGGCAAAAAGGAGAGGCCAGAGCAACCCTGGCCTGACGTACAAGGAAGAGAGAGCAGGAGGTGGTTCGGAGAAATGTTTGTTCACAAAACAAACTGCTCCCTTCTAGATAGATGAAACTCTGCTGATGACTCTGCAGAGCTGACTTAACTGGAGGCTGTTTCCAGCAATTATGTTCCTTACAATAGGTGAGTCAACAACAGGTGTCCTTGGAGGAGACAGTGCTGGTAAGCAGAGCAAAAACCCTCCTGCTGGGAAAGCCAACGTACGGGCTCCAGCCCAGGCTAGAAACAGGAGATCCGTGCCTCGCACAGCACCAGCAAAAGGCATCACTGCCGAGCCTCAGCTAGGGGGTCTCATTACTTCACTTCCCAATGAGCCCACTCAACATAATCCAACCACAGCAGTGACAAGTAGCTTCCCCTTCAGGCATTTGTCGATTTATGGGGCTGTTTCTACCCTTCAGAAGAATCATTTCAGTACAGCAGGAAGGAGCAGAGCCCCATCTAGTATCTCTGGTTGTGGTGGGCTTTGGAGGTACAGAGGTTTCAAGGAGACTCTGCCCTTAATGCCAGTAGTTGGTAAAACTTCCTACAAACCTGGTGAGACAGCAGGAATGTGGTAAAACAGTACTGCCTTACTAGAAGTTAAATTTCACAGCTTAGTAAGAATTTTCTTACCACTTGCTGGTGAGAAAGCACTGGTCTGGGACCCAGCTCCCCATGATCAAGGCTCTGATCACACTTCCAAAGGTGGCACAGCTCTGAGCAAGCAGCTCCAGGCATACGACCCAATAAGCTCCTCTCGTGTTAGCTAGAAGTGACTCTGGAGCAGCTAAGGACCTTGGAGTCAAACTGAAGTCAGTGCAATTGTTAGCCAAGGAGCAGCACGTCACAGCTGACAATGCACTGGGTGGGACACAGAACCACTGTTTTTGTGTTTTAGCACCCCATGCCTTGTTTTCACCAGATATGAGACAGGGCTAATACAAAAACTCCCATCTATTAAAAAAAAATAGGAATAAAAATAGGTGATATCATCAGGGTCACTCACCTAAAATTTGGAGCCAGATGGAGCCTGTCAGGTCAAGCAGCTTTGACTGCCTCTTCTGCAAGATGTGGCGTTTCAGGGAACAGCAGAAAGGTTCCTGCCCAGCATCGATGCTGGGGCTAAATGAATGCATCCAGGCAAGGACTGCTTCACCTGTCCTTCAAGCCAGGAGACTTGAGAAAAGAAAGTGAAAAGAATGGGAATTAGGAGGGCTCCCTGTACCACCCCGTACAAACCTTAATTCCCAGGTCACTAAGTGGGAGCTGAACTGAGCAGCAGCTGGCATTCCTGCGTGTTTCAGAACCGCCACACAACCTGGCTGTTACCAGCAATGCCACAACTCTGCCCAAGAAACCCTGGGGAATATCTTGGAATTCTTGGAAATCATAATAATAAAAAAAATCTTGTGAATAAACGTGGAAACTGTGACAGAGAGCATCCAGGAACCTGGAGGAAGGGGGATGTGCCTGACAAGTACCCAGCACTGATCCCCTGCTGCAGGGGACGGCAGTCCGTGTGCTGTCACAGGGCTCTGTTGACATCCGTCCAGAGGTACAGCACACGAGCAAGTTCAGCAGCTGATCCCTGCACCAGCTGGAGCACACATTTGGTTAGGAACAAAATCCTACAAGATAATGAGGACCACCTGCAAGGTGACCTGTACAAAGCAGAACCTGGGCTGAGAGCCTAATTAAGGCGTGAAAGCAGCGCTGAGCAACGAGCTTGCAGCTCACGATGCCTTCTCTGCACCTCAGTTTCCCAGCATCTAGAAAACAAAGCAGAGCTCAAAAACAAACATTTTGGGGAGAGAACTGTAACCAGTAAGTAGCTGGGAGGGTCACAGCAGGGCAGCCTGCTTGGAGTACACATTTATTCCTCAAACATTACAGAGAAGTGCATGGACCAGGCTTCAGGGATGCAGCCAGGAAGAAAAAAAAAAAAAAAAAAAAAAAATGCCCAAAAGCCCTGTTACATTCTTCTAGGAGCAACCATTTTTTAGTGGGGAAAAACAAAAGCACTTCATCGCATACTGCGATGTTACAGGTCCCATTCCGTGCATGTGGCTTCCCCACATTGTTTGTCTTCTGGCTTGTTTTCTACATTCAAGTGGGTTTTAATTGGCTTCCGCCAGAAGACTGATCTGCTTCCAGAACAGCTTAATGGAGCACGATGCTCGGAGAGGATGCCCAGACCTGGGTGCAGCCCTGAGGAGCAGAGGAAGGCCGGGATTGTTCTGAATCACTGACAAGATCCGGGCTGAATTCCTGCCTCTCCGAACTTTCCGTAACGCTTTGGCCAAGCCATTACCATTCAGAACCACGTAGCGGTGAGCTGCCAAACCCCTCGAATGTCATTTGAGAATTAGGTGTTTAAATACCACTGTGGGGCTGGGACCTAATTTAGACTGTCAGTTATCGGGTCTGCATAACAACACTTCTCTCTTCCCACATTTTCTGCCTCATCCTGTCCAGAGACCTGCTAGGCAGAGGCACCTTTCCTTAGGTGCCTAATAAAACGGGAGCTCTGCACCTTCCAGGTTCCCTAACGCAGCATTTTCTTTCACGTAACAGTGACACCAGTTAAGTGGTGTTGCTCTCCGCTGCTTCAACAGCTGCTGCCTTTCACCCAGGAAACAGCTGCACTCGCGTGAAGTGGTCAGCGTATTTTTGTCATGGGTGAGTGTACTGAAGCAGCAATACATGAACCGAAAAGTCTAATTTTAGATCGTCAGGTCCCTTCTGACAGCCTTTGTTTATACAACCTGCAAGCAGAAGGTGACACAAGGTTGGTACAGCAAAGCCTGTACGGCGCCACGCAGGGTCTGGAGCTCCCTGATGCACAATTGTAACATCTCCCCCAAAAACTGCTGCAGGAGAAGAGTCCACTACATGTCGGGGTTAGCAGGTGCCTCTCCCCCACCAGTTCTGTGTGGATGGGACCAGTCCCAGTGCCTTCATACTGGTGCCAGAGAGTCCCCCTGAGAACTCATCCAGTATCAGAACAGACTGGGCATCGCAAGCCCTCCTGAGCCTGGTGTGAAGACTGCTGAAATGTTTTTCAACAGCTGACTTGGGTCTCTGGTACAGCAGTGTTTTATACCAAGTCCCTGAAAAAGGCTAGCTTAAAATACTAAAGTGGGAATACCTAAAAAAAACACTTTTTTCTTTTTAACATCTTTCTATGCTCTTCTGAGGGGTGAGCATCTGGCTCTGGGAACTTCTCAGCTGCCATGAAAGAAGGCTACATGGGAAGGCCCCTCTGTTCTCTGTCTGACACTCACACCTCACATCACAGAAGGACTGCTGCAAATAAATCCAAAATTCCCTTCTCATCTGCTGGAAAAATTAACCACGGAACAGCTAGCTCTGAGTCAGAGAGAAGAAATCCATCTGTGTCCCCACTGTGCCTCTCTGGAGCCCTATTGCTCTGGTCAGTAATCAGGAGCTTCCCATCCCAGCAGGAGCAGAAAACATCACTTCCCATGATAAATCCCTCAGCAAGCTCCCCGTCCCCACCTAGAGACCCACAGCCCTGCCGTAAATCACCTGCACCCAAACACCCAAATAGCTTGGCTCTGCTTCCACTCGACGGCAAGTCATCCGCATGGCTTTGATGTGGATTGTAATTGCAGCTGTGCTGGCCGTGTCCTGCCCGTTATCGCGAGCTGTTTATGGAGCTGCTGCAGCCAGGGCTCTGCTGGCAGGGCACGGGGAGGAAACGGTGCCGTGGCCAGGTGCCACCGCAGCAGGGCTCGCACAGCAGCCCCCGGGGAGCTGTGACACACGGCAATTTGCTTCTGACCCACGTCCTGCTACCTGTCCCCACGGCACAACCCGGGTCTCTTCCTGCTCCGCACATCTGTCCCCCAGAATTCAGCTGGGATGCTCAGCACCAAAAGAAAACAGCAAACATCATGGGACGTTTGATTATTTGAGTTGGCAGAGAAGGCGTAACAAAAAGCAGGGGCCAGAAGTCAGAGCCAGACATGCTCCGCTTTGAAATAATGTGCTGTTGTGTTTATAGAAGGGCCCTTTATTACCGAGCAAAGTGCCAGAAGGCTTCTCCATCCCTTGGCCTCTTCACACAAGACCGGTCACTTCTCTGTAGCAAAGTTCAGATGCAGACAGCCAGGGTGCGCATCTGCTTGGCCAGGTGAATTCCAGGGACTGTGCCCTGAAAAAAACCTGCTTGCTGATGTATTTTACAGTAACCCCAGTTTTACTTTGGCACACAGTTTTCTGAGAACTTATGAGCCAGTGCTGTACTCTGACCTTCGGCAAAGGGCTGATCTGTGGTGGAAGAGTACCGAGAGCCTCTTCCTCCTATCCTAGAACTGGGGAGCCTGAGCTCTGGGCTTTCTGTGAGCCATCAGCTCTGCCAGCACAGGGCAGCAGTCATCTCCCTTTCTCTCAGTGCCTCCTGTCCCTAGAGGCTCAGTTCAAGCTCTCGGATTTCTCCTCCGTCACCCCAAAAATGCTGAAATAAACTACCGGCTCAGAAGCCTTCCTCTCCCTTGTCCTTCAACAAAGTGAAAGATGAACTGTTTGAGTTTGGCAGCTACTAGAGGTTATGGGCCCCCAACATTATCCCAATACATTATTTTTTGTACAGACTGTAGGCAGAGTATTTTAAGGCATGTGCAAACCAACATCCAGAAACTGTGTTGTAAAGCTGCTCAAGAGGAAAGCCAGTACCAGAGAGAAAGCCTGGCAAATTTCTGGGGTCAAAGGAAACAGCCCACGTCACTGCACCCTCTCCATGGAGTCAGCTCAGCCCCCTGGGAGCAGACGGTGGCAGGGCTGCAGAGGGGTGCACGCCCCAGCCTCAAAACAAACATCTCGGCCCTTTTAACAACAGCCATCTGCCCAAAAGATCTCTTCTTCCCCCGTTACACTACTTGATCCAGTAAGTGATGTTGCATCTGCCCATAATCCCACTACTGGACTGATGTTCATTTCACCTGCTCTTCAAAAGCTCCAGAGGAAATCCCACTATTCTCCTGCGCAATCGCTTGCTGCAATTCACTACCCTTATGTGAAGACAGTTTCCTATTGCCCCCCTTTTTATTACTGCAGTTTGAGCCCTAGTTCTTTGGTCCTGTTCCCAGTGGAGGTAGAAAGGAAGGGGCTAATCTGTTTTCTATGTAACTACAGATCTAATCACATCTCCTCTCACTTTTCTCTTACGGACTGGAAAAGTCAGGTTTTGCAGGCCTGCCGCCCAGTACACCAAAAAAAAAAAAAAAAAAAAAAAGCATGGAAAAGTTCTGAAAAGTCAAGTTCATAGCCAAATCCTACACTGAAAGTAGCTATGTTTTATTATGTATTCAGTGGTTTACACACTGTTTTGGTTCCTGTTTGGCTGGGATCTTTGTCATAAAGCCTTAGAGGAAGAAAACAATTAAGGCTCCAAGACAGTTTGCATGAGAAAAATGACATCAATCAGCAGCTCGCTAGACCCAGACAGTCCCCTGAGGGGTGGGCTCGGAGCCAAGCTGCGATAACCCACACACGCTGCATGCTAAAGATCTCATCCCAGATATACACCACCATCAGGGCACTCATCTGACCTCTTTCAGACAGCTACAGCATAGGTACCTACCACGATGTTCACCACCTACACCACCTCTACAGCTCCTGGCGAGAAGCCGGGCGTCGCAGGCTGTGCCTCCTTCTCCCTGTACAACAGAAATCTAAAATAGATCAGATCAATAGGGATTTAGAAGTCCCTGATCCTCTCTTTGATGAGAAAGGGAACCGGGAGATTAGCTCTCCTGCAGGCTTGCTCACAAAGGGAGTGTAAGAACAAGCGAGATGAGCCTGGGGCACCAGTCTGGCTGTAGGGGCACACACAAGCACCGCGGTGCTCCCGCTGCTGCTGCTTCCCTGAATCTCCCCTGCCCTTACCCCAGGGGCCACAACACCTTGCAAGGGCATTAAGCTGGAAGAATTCAACCTCTACTGCAGTCCTTTTTTGTCTAAAGCCTTTAGGAGCTATCGGCTGTTGTGGGACTCTGGTGAGGCGGGTCCCCAGTGGGATCTCTGGCTCTAATGTGGTTTCTTTCATGCATCTTAACCACAGGCAGCATCAGGATCACTTTTAATAACCATTTAGAAGTGCCAGTTAGGATTGCATTTCAAAATGACAGACTAAAAGTCACCTTTTCGAAGTTATACCAGTTAGTTTTGATTTAAGTATCAAGCGCACTTACCTCTTACAGTCCTTGTCCTCACGTATGGGAAATGGTTATTTCCTTTTCCTTTTAAAACGGCAGCACTTCTAATTGGCACCTACCTAATCATAGCATTCCAGGAGCTGAGACTTAAAGAAAAACATCAGGTATTCTGAGGGCAGGCAACACGGAAGATTGGTCTAGGGATGCCTTGTCATAAATCCAAAGGAAACAAGCAAAACAAAACATTTTCAGTTGAGAAAACAGTCCCATTAGCTCCTGGAAACATTTACAAGCCTCATCCATCCACTCATTAAGGTCTCAAGGGTCTCAAAGCTTTCAAACATGTCTTAACTCCTTAAACAGCCCTAGAAAACAGGTCAAATGGCCCTTCTCTGCCAGGACTGAGCTGGAGGCAAGCAGCTCGTGGGGAGGGAGAAACACCACTGATTTATATGGCCTTGCATTTTCCCCATAGCAGAGAAAGGCAGTTCCCTGAAGGGTTTGGCTTCGTGGGGGCAGGAGGGCATTTATCCTGGCTCTATAAACACTAGTTCTAGCTCAGACAGAACCTAATGCCCTTACATACAAGCAAATGGTTTCACACAGTGCTTGTTACTACCCAGCTCATGCTTTGGAGGAAATTATGTATTTCAAAGTCATTCCTTCAGAAGATGAGGAAAACCCAAATCACACAACCAGCAAGAACACTAATGCGAGTCACGTTAGCACTGTTAATACTTGTACTTTTGTTGTTTCGTTTCAGGTACTACAACCTCCACAGACGCCTCCACAGTCCACCCTGTAGCAGGTACCTCCTTGGTCACAATGTTTTAAAGTCTGTCTGGACGTGGGTGCAGGAGCCCCCGTGTAGATGCAAACGGAGAGGCCACAGATGGGAAAGGCGCTGCAGCAGCTGTCCGCAGGGCCCTGCACTGCCCACCTCTGCCTGCCCATCACCGTCCTTCCCCAGATCTCCAGGGCTGATGGGGGGCACTGTGCCCCCAAGTGATAACCCAGCCTGGTCCCCCGTTTCTGGTGTCCACCTCCCAGCCTTGTCGGGAAGAGCAGTGCTGCCTTCCAGGAGGCCCACTGAAAGCAGAGGGATCTGATCCCACCTCATCTTTGCTGCCTGCTTCCCCAGATGTTTCCCAGCTGTTCCCCATCACATGCTCTGCTCTACACATCCTCAGAGCCAAAATCCCTTTGCCTGCAGATCCCTGTAGCCACAACAGTGATAATCTCCTTCACACCCCTTGCTCCCATCACCCTTTCAGCCCTTACTGGCTCTGGGGGTCCCTTTCTGGCCCACCCTTCAAACCTCCCTGCAGGGACCCCACCAGCGAGGAGCCTCGTGTAGAAGACTTCACCTCCGTGTCTGTTTGTGTTACAGACCGATCTCAATCAACCAACCCTGAAGTAAAGACCTCAGGTAATACACTGCAAAGGAGAAGGGCCTGTGCCTTCCCCTCCACCTCCCTCCAAGGGCTGTTACAGACACCCGTGACAGCACAGATTTGCAGGACTATCGAGCTCACCTGCAGAGCCACAAGTCCAGCTTGGGGCATTCTGGCAAGTCTGGCTTGCAAGGGGCCCATCTTTCAGCCCATCCAGCAATAAATTATTCTGTAAGGGACAAAATGGGGCTGTGCAGAAGATGGGGCAGGTCAGAAGAGGACAGTGGTAGAGGAAGGGAAGAAGGGGGCTATTTGTCTTGTGTGCACAAAGGATGCAACTCCCCCAAGCCCAGCCTGGGCTGTGTCCATGTCCCCCTGCCTGGCATCACCCACTTTGCTGGGCAGCTCTTAATGCAAGGAAAGCTCGGAGCACATTTAAGCACAGGGCCCCGTACACAAGGTCTGGCCTTGACTCCTGGGTGTCATAAGGGAAATAACAGCAACTAAGCCATTGTTAGCACTTCCATGCATTACATTCATTGTTCAGCACTGCTCTCCTGATAAGCCTGAACAATTTTTTATTTTTTTTTTAACTAGAAAATTCCCGTGCTGTGCACAGCATCAGCACCTCGTACACAACAGGTAAACATTTTCCTCGTTTCTCTCAGAGGAAATGGGGAAGCATTTCCTGAACTGCAGAGCCTGCACCAGCACAAGGACTGGGGTCTGCCTTAGCTTTAGTACAGTTGTTAGCACGGGGGGTTGCTTTATCTACCTTCATAGAAACAGCAGTCAAATCACTTACAAGGACAAAAATATCTAGAAATAATGCAAATCTCTGAGGAGTTCCCTTCATATCATTTTTCTGTTCTCCCCTTCTACTGAAACCAGTCTCAAGACGCTACCATGGGTACAGTCAGAAGCCCTGGAAGTGTGCAAAGGGAGCTGTTAGCAAGAATTATATGCTTCAATCTGCAAATACACAAACCCAAATACACACAATGAGATCTCTCCAACTCCAGATCCACATCTGTTAGTGCACTTACCTCTTTGGAGTCAGATTTTTCAACCATACCAAGGAGATCTCTTTCTAAGCATAGCTCCCCCTACCGAGGGACCATAAAAACAAAGGAAAGGATCCCAAAAAAGATCTTACTCAGCTGTTATGCTTTGCAGAGAAAAAAAAATACTCAGAAATCCAAATATTTTGTTAAAGCACTTAGATAAAAGAAGAAAGCGTAAGGCTGTTTTCACTCTTTGCTCATTTTATTGGAAAGCCATGAAAAGTCTAGATAAGTAACTTGCCTATAAATTCGAGGTGGGTGATCAACTCTTTCTTGCAGAGGACTATTGAAAGCTTTTTTCCCTATTTCCTCCCTATTTTGCTCTGGACCCACAGGATCCATGTTCTGGCTTCTCTGAGTACCAGGTTGAGGAAGATGCCAGAGCTTCCAGACCATTGCAAGTAGTGAACGATTTGTGCCTAGAGACTCGGTGAAAAGAAATATGAAAGTTAGCATTTCATATAACAAGCAAATAAACATGTGGGTGCCAGACACTTAGTGTCCAGAGATAAAGTCTTTATTTCAAGATAAAACCCCTGCATTTTCAAAGTGAAGGAAAAAAATAGTGGTGGCAGAAGCCAGACTTTCTCCATGTAGCTCCTGAGCCCTGCCAGCTCAGCTCCTCTGCACACAAGCAGCCTTGCCAAAAGAAGCAAAAGTTAATGTTAATGTCAAAGTACAGAAACCCTGACTCCTTGAGCAGGACTGTTACCTTATCTGCTCACACCCATACTTTCCCTAGCAGATTACGCACAACCTCCTAGGAGCTTGAGGATTCATTGCAGAAGCCATGCCCTCCACCGAGCTGTTTCTTACCAGAGCTCACAACAAGCACAGCTCTTTAAAGTAACTCTTTGCTTACTCTACAGAGCCTTCAGTAAAGTCAACAGCACTGATTGACTTGAATCTCACCTGCACAGACAAGACTACTACAACCAAATCCTCTTCCATCTCTACAACACCAACATTGCCCACACGGAGTAAGTGCACGAAAACAGAAAACTCCAATTTTTGCTCAAGGCAGGACCAGTTTACGCATCCTGGCTTATCCACGCAAACCTGGGTGCTTCACAAAGTCTCAGCCAGCCCACGCCACGCTACTTATGCAGTAGCAGCTGCTTTTGAACATTTCAGCCTTTGCTAAAAAAAGGGCAGTTCATTACAGCTCCCCAAGCCTGTGGCTGGATGCAGCCATGGCCTGGATGTGACAGCTGAGCAGAAAGTCTGCGTAGGAAAAGCCAGATCCCACTTTACCTGGTAAAGCTTTGTGGAGGAGGAACAGGCACCCCAGCCTCCTTGGCACACCGCTCCCACGCTCGCCTCTCACGTACACTCTCTCAAATCACTGCATGGCTTGCTAGCTGGGCATCTTGGTTTTGCTTGGAGAGGAAGCTTCATGCCTAGAAACAAAGCTTTCCCCCCCTCAGGAAAATCCAACAGCTCTCCATAGCACGGTTAACAGTAGCTTCTAGACTTAATTCTCTTCTTGTTTTATCCAGATGAAACGTCTAATGGAAGCAGGAGCACCGCAGCTTCATCAACTCGAGGTACTTTGTCTTTTTATAGACTAACAATAAGTGCAGACAATTTCATGGCAATTAGCTTACTTGGTTTACACGGTGCAGGTTATTGAAGCACTAACCTATCTTGGCATCAAGACATCAGTAACACTCAAATTCATCTGATATCCTTACAAGCACTGATAAAACAAGACCAATTCCACTCAGCAACCTCTGCCTGGGATAAACTTGAACAGTTGAAAGACTGATCTACATTTAGAAACAAGGTGGCACTTCTAGCACCTTTTAAAAATGCCTTTTTTTTTTTTTTTTTAATTCTGATAGTTTGCTTAATCCAACTTGTACCAAAAATTAGAGAATTCAGTAAGTTTTCTCAGAATAAAGGCAGAAGCCAGGTAAGTGGGAACACTGAAATCTGAACATTGATCTGATTTTCCATTAAAGGTTCACATTTGCAACGGTCAAGACTGAGAAATTGTTTTGCCTCTCAGATCTTCCCTGACTCATGCAAGGTTAAAAACCCACTGTCAGCTCTGCCTGCACAGATGTCCAACCAGCACGTCTGTGCCCAGCTAAGCCAAGAGCCCTTTACATCAGAGCAGATTGCTATTAATTATAGCCCTGCTTTATCTGAAAAGCTCCATACATCTTCAGCTACATAAATGCTGCTGATGCTTCCAAAAGAGAGGTCTCCTGTTGTGCAAGACCCAGCGTTTTCCAGGAATGGGGTATCCATGCCAGGCTCAGCAAACAAAGCTTCTGCCCACCACCTGTGGCTAAAAGAACAATTTTAGAATGAAACAAAGGGTTTGATGACTGGTGGAAAAAATACAGCTAGTAGCTGTAAACCAGCCCCTGCCTCTCAGGACTGTTCTGCTCCATGCCGTTACTGGGTTCTCGCTGGTTAAAATTTGTTTCTTCATATTATTTCTGTTTTCTTCTGACTTTTGGCAGAAGAACATTGCAAAGCCTGACATTTTCTGCAAGACAGGAACCCCAGTTTCAGGGCACCTCTGCAGCTGCCCACAGTTGCATTCCCCGCGCTCCAGCTCAGTGCCAGGAGCTGTTCTGCACCTCTCCAGGCAGCGCATGCTTTTGGCCAGCACTGCTTTGGGGAGGGAGAGAATGGGAGAGGAGGGAGATCCTGCTTGGCCTACAGATGATCTAAGCTGCAAAGTGTGACTTTCAGTGGCCTGACAGTACTTGTCAGTGTTCAATAAGGCCAGTGCAGACAAACTGGTTATTCAAAACATCAGAAAGCAGCAAAGGACCTTTCTTGTTTTGGTTTGTTTTTTCAAGCAAAACACATAGGCCAGCCTTAAATCTGCTTACACAGGCATTGGAAGCAGCTGTCACATACCAAAGAGCTTCTTACAAGCCAGTTTACCCCACTGAGAACTGGAGTCCGTGCTTGGAAAATATTCTGTACTGCCACAGGTAGAGTGCATACGGTACATAAGTTAGCCCAACTCAGAGTAGCTTAATTACTTCCTGATTACACAGCCTGCAGGACAACGTACCCACTAATTTTGTAGAATTGCCTCTCCTAAACTTTTTTTTTAAAGCCTCAAAGTTCATAAGCAAAAGCAAATCTGTAACCTTTCTAGTTCACTATTCCAGTGCTTAACTGCTGTATCTAACCAAAAACTGCATCTGGGACTGCAGAAACTAAGCATGAACAGTTATACCTGGGTATTTGAGCTCCTTGCCTGAAGGAAGATTCAGGGAAAATAGCACAAAATGTCGGTGGGGAGGTTTTAGCCTGAAAATAAACCCCCCGTTTTCCTGCAAATCATCAGCTTTACTGTGAGTACATCCGACACTCCAGCATGTCCATGAATTCGTTTGCTTATTATGTGATATTGAAGGCAAAGTCTCACGTTCTGCATTTCCTCTGTGCAGGTGAAGAGCCCAAGAGAAATGAGAGTACTACAACAGCAGCAACTCAAGGTGCTCTCTCCCTGCTCTCAGAGATAAGCACCAGTACGTTTCACAGCCTTTTTCACAGCCAACAGCAATGCCACTGCACTGCTACCTCCAGGCAGCATGGTGAACAGCTAACGAGAACCCAAGGGCTGCTAGCTGTCCCACGTAGCCTTGAAAATCCTGTAAAGCTCTGCAGAAGCAGCACTTTGGGGTAATCTGTCAAGCCTGGGAACAGTGGCTGCGAGTCACAACGGGAAAGGTGCCAGCATGGCAAAAAGCTGTAAGGACACGTAGCAAGCTCCTTCCTCAAACACCCTCCCAGATCCACCTTTACCTGCCACGCTCAGCTTCCTCATTGCTATCCCAGCAGATAACCCTGCAGGTGGGGAATCACTTCCTCAGACCGTTGATAAATGGGGGCCACACCAATGCAATCTGGTTCCCACCTATGTTACTTTGCTGTTCACGTTGATGGACTAGTTATCATCTTCAGTAAAGTGCAAGTTAGGCCACACAACGCTGCTAGAAATCCTCTTCCCAACACTGGAAGCAAAGCTTTATGTAAATTTACTTTTTTCTCCTACCTTGCAGGCACCTCAGAAGCAGTTACCCCAACACTGGACACCTCTGGCTACTCACCCGTGACTACTCTCACATACGAGAAGTCTCCACTGACTGTGGCAGCTTTTGGTAAGGTCCTGTGCAACCTGGGGAGAAGGGGGGGGGGTCTTTTGTCAGGTCACACAGTGCTGGACACCCAGCTCCAACAGTGCGTCCCTGGGCACAGCTCCTCAGTTTCTCAGCACGTGTGATCCTGTAATATTCAAAGCACAAGGGGGAAAATCTTGACATCTAGCACCAGCAGGCTAGGTACCTAATAAATACTCCTAGCCATGCCCAGGCCACAAAGGACAGAACGTGGAAGCCCTTCATGGGCTTCCCCAGCCTGAGCTGGGGATCTTGCTCCTAGCTGCAGTGTGGAGCAAGACACATCCCAGCTGTGTTAGAGCAAGACCTGCACACAAATTATCCCATGCTACACCCTGGTTTCCCTGACAGGGTCTACAATAAACATACTACCTTCCTGGAAAAAGGAAGCTTAGCCTTTTAACCCCACAAACCTGTTCATATTCTGCCCCAGCCCTGCCTTATTGCCCTCCTTGTACACTTGCACCCTGCCCAGCAGGAAGCAGCAAACTCCTCCACGCCATTCAGACCTTGTGAAAGAAAGGGGCAGGAGACACCAGACCTTATTCTGACAATAGCTTTGAAGATAGGGACAGGGTAAATTTAAGAGATCCACTCTGCTTTGGAGTATACTGTCCCCTTCCTCCATGAAGTTAGGGAAAAAAAAAAAAAAAAGTTTGCTTCTACTGCACTATAGGAAAAATCTTTACTTTAAAAAATACTTCTGAAATAAAAGTTAACTTTGTAACTATCATTTGCTTATGTACTACAAGGGAAGCCACAGAGTCCTGAAACTGCCTTAACAGGATGAGAGTCCTGTACAAAGCACAATTTACAGATGCCAGAATCAAATCTGTGCCTGGCCACTGGTTCATGAGAGAGTTCACACTGTTCAGTCAATCAGCTTGTCTCACCCCATTATATTATGTATTTATCTGACTTTACACACCTTTAGGATAAGATTTCCCAGCAGCAATGTGCTGACCCCAATTAATCCCCAGTGTAATCAACTGGCCTCTGCCTTCCTGTCACTGCCTTATCACCTAAATACGCACCAGAAGCCCTTTGAAGCTAAAGCACAGGAGGGTGAAACCATTCACCCTAGTGACTATTTACTTCCCTATGTCTTACATCCCGTGCTCATTTTAATGAAAATATTGATTTCCTACCCAAATTTTGATGAGTCAAGACCCTGCACAAGCCAAGGATGGGAGTGTTGTTGTATCAATAACAGACAGTTTTTCCTCCATCCCCAGGTGTCATCAGCTTCATAGTTATCCTGGTCGTGGTGGTGATCATCCTCGTCAGCGTGGTCAGCCTGAGGTTCAAGTGTAACCGCTCAAAGGACTCTGAAGGTATTTGCCCAGGACCACCTCTCCCCCCCTAATAAAAAGTCATTGGTTACTAAGTTTATTTGGCAATTGTCATTGTTTACTAAGTTTATTTGGCAATTCCTAAATGAAGGACAACCTTTTAAAAAAATCTTACCTGGCGGGACTTTTTGAAGCCCAAGTGAAATACAGATTTCACAGTTAGGAAAGGAGTGTGACCACCTCTTTGAAACCCCTGTCCAGATCCATCTGCACAAGGAAACAGCCTCAGCTGCTGCACATGCTGCAGTTAGATGTGCCCATTCCCACAGGCAGGCAGCTCTTCCAGCGGAAATTATGGAGTTTGACACTCATTTTCTCTCAGAATCCCATTTCCCATTAAGCACTGCCCACTAGAGGGCAAGACTGATCTACAGCAGGACAGAGAGCTGCCAGAAGACCAGAGGATGCTAGAAACTGAACAGGCAGCAGAGCATTCAGTCCTGCCTGTATAGTGTTACATTGTTTGAAGCACTTTTTCTAATCAACTCTCGAGTGTCCGATGGTGTCTCTAATCTCATCTGGATTTCATTTATAACATAATTCTGCATGAAGCTGACTTATTGCATAGCTGTCATGTTTTCTCACCTGCATGTCACCAACTACTTCTCTCCCTCCAGACAAACAGAAGCCGGGGAGCTCCATGGTATCGGAGAGGTAAGGTCACTCACACTATTCACACCCTGTCGAAAATGCATGTTTTATTCCACAACTCATTTTAGCCTGGGGAATAAGTGGCTTTGGCTACTCCAGTTTGAAGAAAAAAATCAGGACTTTGAGACAGGTAAAAAAACACAAGTGCTGGTAAAGCCTCATCCTGCATCTGATAGAGTCGAAGGTAGAAATTAAATGTTTAGGGGCCCCATTTCACAGCTGCACTGATAGCTGTGAATGCTCATCACCTTCCAAAAAGCAATTTGTCTTTCCTTGCCTAGATACAGATGAGAACCTTGGGTTCTGCATTTCGAAGTAGTCTCAGTGAGATGAGATCATTCCCCTCAAAAAAATAAAAATAAATAAAAAAAAAAAAAATCCAAGACCCCTGTTACTGCTATCTAACAGAATTGGGATAAGGGGGTGGGAGTGGGGGGTACAACCCAGAGCCCTTTGGGAGAGAAGCACCAAGTGGAGAATGGTCTGCCTGAACCCCACAGACAGTCACTGCTGCCCAAGAAAAAAGGCTGCACTCAGAAAGCACCATAAAACAAGGGCTGGAAGGGACCTAAGATGGGGAGAAAGTGTAAAAATATATTGCTCCTACTTTCCTATCCCTTCCCAGCAAGGTAACACCCCTGCTGTGGAAAGAAGTAAAGGATATAGGGAGCAGAGTCACTAAAGGTTTAGGTGAGAATTTGCATCTTTTGTCAGTGGTTCCTAGATCATTATCATAATGGGTATTTAAGTGATCTGCAGTCACTGAGGTGGGGCACATCAGAGCAGAGGCCCATGCCCCAAGGCACCCTAAGCACAAAGGTCACCCAATCTCCTTTGGCACTGAATGCCTATTCCAGCCCTCAGGGCGGGGAGAAAGGGGAACCCAGCTTCCCAACACGCGTACCTCTCACTCAGAAGAGAGGGGCTGGCAATACACGAGCAGCAGCAGCTGGTGCAGAAAGATCCAGGGCTCCCTTTACATGACGGCTGCTGCAGATTTAAGAGCACAGCACAAAGGGCACGATAATGTTTCCTTTTCTTCCAGTTCTGGTAATGCCTAGAGGGCTAGAAGGTAATGTAGTCACAGAGCACTGCGTCCACACTGCTCCTTGGTTCTGCCTACCTTGGCAGTACAGACGGCTGTGCTGTCTGCTGGCAAACAGCAAATCTGTATCCAAAATCATTTGAATGCACTCCTCATCTCTGCAGAGATCTTAACACAGAGGCAGGGGATGGGGGAATTGAGCACGAAGGATGCACCTGAATCAGGACAACAGATCAGACGATAGTGCAAATCAGTCCCCACGTGCTCCCTTGCCTGTTTACCTCTATGTGTAGAAATTCCCTTCTTATTTCCTGGACTAATTGATGCCTTCTTTTGCTGACAGCTGTTCTGCAGGCACAAGTGAGAAGGATAACAGCATCACTCTGATCTCCATGAAGAACATCAACATGAACAACAGCATGAGTTACCCGCCATCAGAGAAGGTTTCCCTTTTAAGCCTTGCTTTTTTTGAGGGTTAGCTGGGGAAAATTTCTCTTGCTGGATAAATGCATGCTTTTGAGGCATTTCTGTTGCTCTTATTCCTTCAGAAAGGTAATAAGCAGCTGTCAGCAAACACCTAAAAGTCCAACTGGGTTCCAGCAAGCCCTGTGAATGTTTGGGTCCCCATCTCAAGTTCATCCAAGCTGCCTGAACTGAAGGCATCAAGTACACTTCGTACTTATAGATGCCATCACCTAGGGCCAGCCAGAGCTAGAATCATTTGTCATTAAATTAAGAGCTAAATAAGCTTGCTGATCTGAAGTCAAGGTCCCACCCTCTAGTCCATGCTTCCCACCGTCCTGCTTGCAGAGCTGTTGCTGATGTTGGCAACATTCCCATCACTACTCTCAGACCCATTCCACACAAATAATCCACAGCACTGTAGGTTTTAAAGCTAAACTTGCACTTAGGCTTTATTTGAGGGACCACGTTGCTTAATTTCTTTTGCCAGCCTGAACAGGCTGCTGATGTACCACGTTTTGTTCCTTTTGCAGGTGCTATGAAGCCAACACGGAGCTAGAAGCTGACACCTGACTACCAGCACTGACTTTCTAGGCTTTTTTCCCCCCTCCTTGGGGAAGGAGCAAGGGTGGACTTTTTATATAAATTATTATGCCCTTTTTGATCAATACATTTATGGTAGTATCCCAAATAGCTTCTCCGACTGGAGGAGGGAAATGGGCTTTCTCCAGCTGTAGCCTGTCACGTTCAATGGTTGATATCTAACTGTATTTTTGATATGTCTTCAAACCCTCAGATTATTCCAGCAGCAAGAAGCACCAAGGAGCTACCAACCTGGCTAACAAACTGCTGCCTTAGATTAATGGCCTTTACAGTCTGTGCTAGGCAGCCACAGGCTCGCCAGGCTGTTAATCAGCACAGCCCCCCGTTGAGCTAAACCCATGCCTTAGACAAGCACGATCTGAAGCTGAAGGCCTGATGGGACCGAGATGCCCAAGTGCTAGGTCAAAGCACAGCCCAGCTGCTCCAAGCCCCTTACGCTTGGTGCCTCCCTGTCCCCACGGGGGGGGATGACCGTACCCACCTACCTCACAGGGTTGTTGTGAGGCTATGTTAACCCGTGTCTGTAAAGCATCTGGAAAGACGTGAATTAAAGGTGCTGCTGAAATGTAAGCTGCCATCTCAGATACTTTGCTGTCAATAACTAGCTTCAGGCAGACAGATCAGTGTCTTCCCACAAGTCCAACACACAACGAGTCTTGTACGACATGCACAGACAGGCCTTTGAGCACAAGCGGGAGCAGTCACAAGCAAAACACTGAGCTACTCCAGTTCCTGAACGCTGTCAGCCTGAGTTTGCTGGGAGAGCTTCAGTCTTCTGTGCCACTGCTTTCCAGAGCTTCCCGATAGACCACAAAGGCAGACGCACAGCTCCCACCCTACCGCAGCACCACACACCACCAACACATCCCCCAGTCACTAGGGTAAGGAGATGTTCCCTCATGAGCACAACATCTCAGACCAGGAACCGGCTGGGTCATGGCCCACACTGGCTCAGCCCCAGCTGCCAGTAACCTACAGAAAATCACATCCTTATTAGCTGAGCTACAGAGGATGATGGAGACATCAATACCCAGCCTCCATGCAACCATAAGGGAAACAGTGCTCTGCTGGGTAGTCCTGGAGCTCTCAGCTGCCTTACTCAGCAGCATAATGCACTGAAGCACAAACTCTGCAACTACCTTTGCCTCTGCCTGTCTCCACTGTGACTCCCGCTTGCAAGCTCCACCAGCTCCAGAGTCAGAGACCTTGGAGCACCTCATTTACCCGGCAGCAGAACACTGAGATTCTGATTTCTCCTAGCACAAGCATCAGAAGCTCTCAACCCTGAAGGTAAATTGTGAAGTCAAGGAAAAAAAGATCTAGCCAAGCACTCAAAATAGGTATCAACTGCACATATTCCCCTGCACAGTCCAATGAAACATGTAATTTAGCTTGATTTAATTTTATGGGATGGTTACGAGATGCTTACTGGAGCATGCAATGCTAAAGGTAGCTGTGCTTCACAGCACGCAACCAAGTGTTCGGCATAATAAACACGATGTTTCACAACTCTTGTTAAGATCCAACACAATTTCTATTTTTAACATACACACCAGGTAGTTTGATAAGCGTTTTTTTATTAAAGGTTTATTTTTCCAGTAAAATTTCCACGAAGTAAAGCATGACACTGCTCACCCCACCCCCACCAGGGCGGTGAGTTTGCTTAAGCACCAGAGCCCAGGTCACGACACCCAGCTCGGTGGATCCAAGCAGCTCCAGATCTCGGAGCTGTGACCCGGTGTGTGAGGACTCACGAGCAGATTTCATGTCTCAGGAGCACAGCTTAGAGGCAGCCTGTAAGCACCTGCAATATGAAACACTTCCGTAAGTGCCAAGCTTTAACTCATCTCCCTGCTGACACGCTACGCTGAGGTCCAAAAGGCCATCCCACAGGAGTACACCCCTGGTTTCATTTTCCTTCCTTGTGATTTATTGTCCTTCTTCGCACAGCCTCTGTAGGGCCTTGGCAAAAAAAAAAAAAAAAAAAAAAAAAAAAAAAAATTAAAATACACAGGAGAAGTGCTGTGACCCGCTACAGCCAGGTGCTGCCACTCAAAGGGAAGGAGATGCCCTGCTAAGCACTGCTGCTGCGAATCGCACAGGTCGGAGACACCAGCACTGTCACACCACCAGCAGCCACAGCATCCCATAACGCCTCTCCCACAGCTCGTTAGCCCAGCTTTAATTGGCCCATGGGAGTAAAGAAGACGAGCAGCATTAGCGGCACCTAATCCCAGGCAGACAAACCTTCCAGCCCATGCTGCAGGTGCAGGGCTTGGTCAGAAGACCCAAAGCAAGGTTCTCCAGGCTCCTCACACCCTCACCACAACACCTCGAGGTGGGCCCCCATGGCCTGACGTGGGGCTCCAGGCAGCGAGGCTCAGCCCATGCGAGCCTTCACAGCCCCAAGGAGCCCTCAATGCGCCTTCCAAAAACAAATCCAGCTGCGTGCCACGAACAAGCGGGACCTCACAAGCACCTCCAGCGCCTGCCACCACTCCCTCTCTCAGCGGGATGACAAGGAGGAGGTTTTTAGCCCCCAACCCTCGCAAGGTGCCACTCAAGTGGGGCCACAAGGCCTGGGGGGAGGCAGCTGCCATGTTACCGAGCACCCGGGGCCCCCTGGCCTCCACCTCCCCAGCCTTCCCCAGGGAGACACCTATGAGGTCACTGCCCTATGAGGTCACTGCCTCTCCAAGGAAGCCCCCTATGAGGTCGCTGCCCCTCCAAGGAAGCCGCCTATGAGGTCGCTGCCCTATGAAGTCACTGCCTTCCCCAGGAAGCCTCCTATGAGGTCACTGCCTCCCAGCCTTCCCCAGGAAGCCCTGATGAGGTCACTGCACTATGACATCACTGCCTCCCCCAGGAGGTCCCCTATGAGGTTGTGGCCCTGTGAGACCCCTGCCACCCTAAAGAAGTCCCCCTATGAGGTCACAGCCCTATGAGGTCACTGCCTCCTAAGGAAGCCCCCTATGATGTCACTGTCTTCCCCAGGAGACTCCCTATGACATCACTGCCTTCCTAAGGAACCCCCACGTGACGTCACCGCCTCCCTAAAGAAGCCCCTATGACGTCACCGAGCCGCTTTAGACCTCCCCCGCGCGGTGCCCGCTGGGTAATGTAGTCCGCGGGCCGCGGCGGGGCGGCGGCGGGCCTACCGTACCCAGAACCCCCCGCGGCGCCGCCGCCGCCGCCGCCGCCTGCCGTGCGCACAAGATGGCGGCGCGGGCGGGCCGGGGCGGCGGGCGGTGAGGCCGCGGGGGGCAGGGGCTGCCCCGGGCCCGCCATGACCTACACGGCGGAGCAGCTGGACGGCGTGAGGCGGTGAGCGGGGCCGGGGGGAGCTGCTGGGGGTGAACGGGGGTGGGTTCGGCCCCCCGGTGGGGGCCCCGTCGCGCTCCGTGCGCTGAGGCAGGGGAGCTGTGCCGTGACGGCCGCCCTGTGTGTGCTCCCCCCCCCCCTCAGGATAAAGAGCTGCCGCAATTACTACGAGATCCTGGGCGTGGAGAGGGATGCCAGCGAGGAGGACCTGAAGAAAGCCTACCGCAAGCTGGCCCTGAAATTCCACCCGGACAAGAACCGCGCTCCCGGCGCCACCGAGGCCTTCAAAGGTGCGTGAGGGGTGGGCGGCACGGCCTGCGGACACCCACACCTGTACGGCTGCGCTCCTACAGGACCTTCAGAATACAGATCGGAGGGAAAGGCATCACAGGGCTCGTTCCTAGATAGCACTGGAGGGTCAGTAACGCTCTGGGGATGCACTGGTTATGACACAGAACGTGTTGTGTAATCAGGAACTCCTCAGAGTCTTAATTAGAATGTCAAAAAAAACATGTATCGATGTATAAAATCAAAGAGTACTCTAAAGAACAGTCAGGTGTTGGAACAGGTTGCCCAGGGAGGTGGTGGAGTCACCGTCCCTAGGGGTGTTCAAGGAAAGGTTGGACGTGGTGCTTGGGGACATGGTTCAGTGGGTGACAGTGGTGGTAGGGGATGGTTGGACCAGGTGATCTTGGAGGCCTCTTCCAACCGTAACAATTCTGTGATTCTAAGTCCGTTATTACGTGCCTGGGCTGTTCAACATTGGTGCAGTCCAAGCCTGCATCAGCAACGTTAGCATCTAAACTCTTAACATCTTCCACTTTCTCACTGTGCTGCAGCCATATAAAACTAGCATTGTAAGTCAGTGCTAAGGAAACCAGGCTTTCATTTGCTGTGTATTAGAATAAGGAATTCTTGAAGTCTTCTTTATTTTTTTTGTGTTAGGGTTGTATTTCACTTATTTACAGCCATTTTCTATCAAAGACCAAGGAAGATGATGAACCAAACGAGCTACCTCCAGGTGGTTTGACGTGCACTGTGAATAAATATGCAGGTACAGCTTCACGAACATCTCTGCTGACAGAAAGCTTGGAATATGGGTCTGCATTTTAATTACTCTCTGCAGTTCTTAACTTTGTGTTAACTGTATTTCATGGATGGAGGTGCACAGCTGTGTCAGTACTTAGTTTGACCTGATTAAAAAGTTACGTTCTCCCTCAGTCTCTTAACATAGGTGGTCTCTCAAGTCTTGGTTTTCCAAATACTTAACTCTCTCCGTATATTTCAACATTTTTGTCTTTTTCCTGGTGTCAGTGATAGCAGGAAATAGGTTCCATCGCAGGTAATGTTGGTGTTGTAATGCTACTTACACAAAGGTAGCTCTTCCAAAAGTAAATGAGTCTTTGGCCATGCACAAATTTTCTATGCCTGCTTGGGTATTTTGTTAAGCTGCTTGCAGAATTCCCACACCTGGAGGTGCTGTGTTGTAACACTTCTTTCAATTCATTCTCCAGCAATAGGCAATGCTTTTGCAGTTCTCAGCAACCCTGAAAAACGATTGCGATACGATGAATTTGGAACTGACCAAGAGCATGTCAGCACTGGCCAGGCCAGGCACTATAACTACTACACAGAATTTGAAGCAGACATTACACCAGAAGAAATATTCAATGTGTTTTTTGGCGGGCACTTTCCTACAGGTTGGTATCCATCTGCACTATTTCTGAAATGTAATAAACTGACACGAGACCATAAAGGAAGCTCAGCTCCTCTTTATATTGTTCAGGTAGCTAAATTATAGGTCAGAGAAGAGCAACAACCTGTTTGGATTTACTTTTTTTTCCTCCTGATTTTTTTATGCCTGGAAAAGTTCCCCTAATGCACTGTTTAAACTTAAAGTTGTAGTAAGTTTGGTCCGTAGAAAAGCTCAAAGCTCAGCTTTGCTGTCCAAGAGTGCTGCTAGAAGAGAGAGCTGTGATGGGGAGTAACGGCTGTAGCTGCTGGGGCATGTTCCTGACATCCCAGCCTTCGTGAGGACTTCTGGCAGCACTAGTCAGGACACCTTAATTGGGCAAGGGTTTAGGCTGTTTGATACTTGGTTGGGCAAAATTTTCATACCAGCACCAGCTGAAGACTTTTTTTTGTTGTTCTTTCCCCCATTGTGTGAAGTCAGCGATGGTTTGGGAGGCAAAGCAAGGTGTGAGTGGGAAGGGATCAGAGGCATCTTTGATGGCGTTGTCCTCAAGACATGTTCCTGCATTACAGCACAGCAGTAGCTCCTGGTGTTGCGGTCTCAGTGCCCTTGTAACTGGGAAAACACAAGGAGTTTGTCTCTCAGCACCAAGTCAAAGAAGTTAAACCTTCTTTGCTTAGAAAGCGATGCCTGCCAGTGAGAGCTGGCTGTTTGAAATAAAGAATTGTAGAGCCTGTACCTGCAGCGTCTCTGTGCTTGTCTTAGTCCAGCCTTGGCTTTTGTGTTTGTACTGAAAACGGGAAGATGTTGCAAGCCCACTGGAATGTAGGTTAGGTTTAAAAGGAAATCTGAAAGCTGTGGTGAGCTCAGGCATCTTGTTGCCACTATCCCTGGTCTTTGAATTGCTCTAGTGCTTGTGCCCGCTGTTTCGCAGTTCCAAGGCATAACATAAAGTAACAAGTCCGTTACTGTAGCCTTAAGCAATAGGTACAGGTTACAAGCTGTGACTTACAAGCTACTCATTACAGTGGTCTGTGTGGTAGCATCTCATAGCTAAGAGGATCTCGGATCACTTTCAAAATTTTATCGTTAAGTTTGTAAAGTGTGCTGAGATCAGGCTGGCATGATTCCCTCCCACTGTGCAGGAGATGGCACCTGCGCATGCCTCTTGCTTTGGCCACAGGTGAAACGTTATCCCGTGTGGAACGTGGCTGCTACATAGCTGTAGGCAGTGGGAACGCTTGGAAATAAGGATAGAAAACTGAGGAGCTGTAGGAAGAATTTGGGTACTGGGCACGACAGTTATCTAATAGGTAGAGTGACCTGAAGAAGCGTAGGGGAGTTTTTATCCAAATGGCGAAGAATATGAAAATAAACATGATTTCATAGTAATAGCTCTCAGTAATAAACAAAAATTTCCTTACCAAAAAAAACTTGCTGGGATCTAAATTTACATACGTTTTCATAACCTGAAAGTGAGGCCTTTATTTATGGAATATCAATTCAGTAGTTTTCCAAAATGGCATAATCCATGGCTTCTATTTAGGAAGAGAGCTAACAGTAAGAGCACGTGCAGATGGGTAATATAAAAAGAACATTTTTCATGCTGTCATAATGTTAAGTGGGGATTGTGCGTGTGAACTGAAGTTTGTGTTAAGATGCAGTCTTTGCTGTTTGTTTTGTTTGTTTGTTTTTTTTGACACCTTGCTATCACCAGGGTTTTTGGAAATCTAATTCAGAAATGGTGTTAGACAAAACTCATTCACATAGATTAAGGGCAGATTTATGGCTTGTCAGCTTACAAACCTAAGAGAGACTGTTGTATGATGGGAAGGGGCTACGAATTGAACTTCCTTCTCATAAAAAATAAATGCGCATGGAAGGAAAGAAACTGGGGGCAAAAATTCTGTGAGAAACTTTGGATTGGGGAATTGTTTTTCTAGCTACCCTGCAAAAGCCATTCCTCATTCCCACACTTATTCCCATTCTTTTGGAGCTTGATAAAATGTTGCCTGAGCAACATTAAATGATAGAAGCTTTCTTTTTCAAGGGAAATTTTTCTTCTTCAAGCCCTCTTTTACTTTGTTAGTCCTGTGCAGTGTTATATCTGAATGACCAGTGAAGCAGGTGTCTTGACACAGCAACAAAGGTCATTTCCCCAATTTCTTGAACAATTCTTTGAGAAATTCAGATAAAAGACAGTATAAGAGTGTTTTAAAATAATTTGTAGTTTGATTTCCCAAGGCTTAAAAATAGCTTGGTATGCCTGTTGTATGGCCATAAATTTCAATTCTTTATTACAAAGATATTTTGAATCTCAAAAGAGGGGAGCTCAGCTATTATTTAGATACTTCCATGGTGTTACAGTCAGAGTTCAAGCTTCTAATCAAAACATCATATGCAATTTTTAAAAATTCTAAAGTGAGGAAAGAATAAGTCAGTGTGCAAGAAAGGAAATCCTGAATTGTACTTTTTTCCTCAAAAAGCTATTTTATTAATCTCTTTTGACATAACAGTTTCACTTAATGGTTTTATAATAGCTTGATGAAAGAGAAAATAGAACTGACTGTAGAAGAGCATATCTGGTAATTATCTGAAGCCATAGTTCAGGGCCTGAATTTGGTGACGCAAATTAATTTTTCTGCTTGAAGCCTGGAGATGCAACATAAATTGCAGCCTTGCAAGTGAATATAACAAAAATAAAGTATGAGGTACGATTTTTATATAAAAATAATTCTCTGATTTTCTTAATTTTTGTAAATTAGGATGGAGCAGGGGTGAATTTCACAATTTCTCTGGTACTCTCTTTTTGGAATAACACATTGCTTTGACATTCAAATCTGAGGTCCCAAAACTATTACTCTGTCTGTGTAATATAAGCCTGAATAATCAACCAGAAACAGAAGTACAGGTAAACACCAGCAGACAGTTGAAAACCATGGCTTCTTTTGGCTTCTTTTAACAGGAAATATCCACATGTTTTCAAATGTAGCCAGAGACGCACACTATTATCCACGGAGGCACCGTGAAAGAGCATGGACACAGGAGCAAGAGGAGGAAGAAAACAGGCCACAGGTAGCCAGGAGAACGGATCTCTTGGGCTTAAACATTTCACCAGGGTGAGGGGTTCACGTATACATCTGAAGCGTGTTGAAACTTTTCCATCCTTAGATGCTCAATGCTTATCCTTAAGTGCTGCAGCCAAAATGGATGACTTGAAAAGTAACCGTATTGTTGTTCTGTTTTTAAAGCAGTGATAAATAAATTATTTTGGTAGGATTGCAGGTTTTGGAGTTTCTGCAACCAGGCATATTTCACTGGTGCTTGGTTTTTGCAAGCTCTGAGGGCTTGATAATCTAACAATGATCAGTCCAAATGTGAACTGATACCTAATACAGAAGTACTGGCTCGTCCTCATGGCATATTTAATCCTTCAGTAAATTAGCATGCAGTTTCATCCCAGGTGCTGCACAGGCTTTTTCCAGCCCAGAGCAAAATGGGTCTGGGATACATCTCTACCAGCTGAAACTTGATGAGACACCGGGTATCGTGTGCTATTAGCACAGGCACCTATACGCTCACACTGCACACCTTGGAAAAATCTTCCTTCAGAGGCAGTTTATTAACCGAACAAGATCATTCTCCAAGAAAGATGATTTTTCTCCTGTTGAGTCTTTTATAGACAGGCTTTGAAAAAAACTTGCACAGCCTGTAGACAGCTGAGCTAGGGCAAGTGAATCCCACCAACTACTATGTCAGGTATTGTTGCTCTCCCAGGACGGAGAACAGAGCCTAAACAACTATAATGTTCTGCTCCTAATTACAAAAAGGCAGTTTAAAAATCAAATGAGCAGGAGTAAAGGTCTGTGGTTGGTCTCTGCCTAGCAGAACTCTTCGATCTTTAGGACTTTTTTCACTCTTTTGCTCTACTAAATTAATTCAAACAACATAGCAAGTGCTTGCATTCTGCCTCAAGTTATGCTACATATGGTCTCTTCAGCCTTTACTTTCAAGTGGCTTTGTCCAGTGTTCGGACAGACTGAGATTTTTGGAATACATGCAGATTTCAGAAATGCATAGGCAGAAATGGGAATCATGGTGCTCCTTTGGTTTGGATTGTCAGCTGGTCACTGGCAGACAGTGTTGTGGGCATCTGCTGCCTTGGGGAGGGAGCTGTAGATGAAAGCAATGCTCTGAAAATGTAATTGGAAGAAAATGGCTTTCAGGAGCTTGAAGAGAGCATTAATAAAGGTTATTTAAAATGTCATCCTTGTCAGCGTTTGAAAGTACTTGTCTTCTTTTTTTTTCCTAAGTTTACATTTAATGTGTTGTTGATTTATGATAACCTGATTTCTGGGAATGGGCATCGTTTTCTGTATGTATCTTTATTTGTCAACTTATTGTTGTTCTTTTCAGAACTCATATTCTGCATTTATTCAGTTGATGCCAGTTTTCATAATAATAATAGTGTCGGTTATAACTCAGCTGATGGCGACTAACCCACCCTACAGCCTCTTCTACAAATCGTAAGTCACTTGAAAACAATTCTTTCCGGTCGTTGGTGTTGAGATAAGAGGTAGATAGAAGTTGGGCTGGATAGAAGAATGCTTGTTACTGTTCTCTTCCGCTCATTCTAGAAACTGTTATCAATTTGTAAATAAGGAAATACCAACAGTCTCTGTTAAGTTCTCCTAAACGCTGTCGCTGTGAAGTAGATGATGGTGAGCTGTGTTGTGCTGTGTGCTGAACAAATAGAGGCGCTGAGCCAGCGCGCTTACCCAACTGGTGTGAAATGCTTTTGCACAATGATACAGAAGTAGGAATGTGGGTGTAGCTTAGCTACAGTACTGATCAGCCCTAGAGGGTCTGCGAGCTGCTTCTGACATTCCCACGTAAAGCAATTAGGAAATCAAGCCTGCAGTTAGCGCTGTAAATCCAAATCTGCTCTGGAGCCTAAATTCCTGTAGAAAATTTGTCAAGCTCCACAAACCATAAATACTTTGAAAAGCCCTGGTTTAGTGCCTATAAAGAGGCAGGATTCCCACATTGCAGAACACAAACTAAACTGGTCAGCTGTGGAAACAATGAGAGCCAGGCCTGCAGTAATCCGAGTTTGTGGGGCAGAGGAAAACCCATTTACTGCTCTCAGCATCCAAGGCTGGGAGGAAGGAAGCTCTCTAGACTGGTTCAGTCAGCTGCCCTGGCTCTTACTGAGATAAGAATGGGAGTCGGCAGATTTCAACACCCTGTAGGTTGGGGACTGCTGCACACAGCAGTAGCAGAGTGCTCTGCAAACTCTCCTTGCTCCCTTTTAGGAGCAAAACTGTTTACATTTAGGCCCATATGCTCCGCAGTGTAGTTTTAATTGGTCCCAAGGCCCTTTACTGTTCGTTACCACAAGATGTCAGTATGTAGACCTAGCATGAGAACAAGATGGTTGGTGGCTTAGTTCTGTTTGTGTTTTTTTTGTTGTTGTTGTAGTTGGTTTTTTCTTTCCCGAGAGCGTTTTTGCTATCTGCCAGTCCTGTGTGAAACCTCCCACGCTGCCCCCGGAGCAGCTAATCTCGCTGGCTTTCCTCACTGCCTCCCCCTTTCCTGTTGATTTGAGATAGTCAGGCCTCAGCCTGGTATACAGTTACAGATGCTGTTTCTCTAAATCCTATCTTTAAAAAAAACTAACAGCTCTGAAATAAAGTGTTTATATAAGGAGAGTGTATGTGTCTGAGACACAAAGAAGGAAAAGAGGAGACCAGGAAAGGAAGGGGCAAACTGAATTCCATTGGGTAGAGTGTAACTTCACATTTTGGCTGCCTGCCTCTTTCTCTGGGCAGCGATTTGAAAAAGCTCCTGGATATCTTTGCTCAAGTAAAAACTCAGTAGCAGAGGATAGTTTAGCCTTGTGTCTGTACCACAGTGGCTTGTTCTACCTATGGGGTGCTCCACATACTACCTAGCTTACTGGTGATTATAAAACACTAAAGGAAAAGGTAACTAAAATCCCCCCGCTAATTCTTATTTCTACTGATTAATCCAGAAATCAGGAAAACCTACATCCAGCTACACCATGCCCTAAACAGTACTGGTCCATGTGACTTTGCTATAGTCTTTATATTTGCCATCATTTCCAATGGATTTCTGGACTTAGCTTGCCAGAAGTTAACAGTAAACAGAAGAAAGGGTGTGGAGCTTCTGTTTAAAGATAAAATTTGCACTTACACTTCAGAAGTATCTTGACTGAGCTGTTGAGAACAACCATGGTATTTGGAAGGGACTGTGTCAGCTCTGAATCAGAGATATCTACAAAGAACTAAGTATTATGTATTTTCACTGTGTTATTCTTTTTTTTTCAGTGAATTCTATGTGAAGAGCTTGCTGTGCCTGAGGCTTGTAGTTTCCTTATTGGGTGGCTGAGGGAGCTATAGTCCTGCAGGAAGTGACTGAGAAGTTGCAAAGATTCTGTTTTGGAAATGTTAATTGCAAGAAATTTCTCACTGTTTCTTTGTTTGAACTGCTGCAAAATGTTTTTTCTCCATGATGTTTTCACAGGTCCATAGGCCATGTTATTAGCAGAGAAACAGAGAACTTGCAGGTGCCTTACTATGTTGATAAAAACTTTGAGAAGAATTATCAAGGAGCGGAACTTCAAGAGCTAGAGAAAACCGTTGAAAAAGATTACATAGACTATATTCAGACCAGCTGCTGGAAGGAGAAACAGCAGAGTAAGTTATATTTGTTACAAGTGCGTGCCTGCGCCCTGTGTACAGTTATATGATGGCTGCGGTTCACAAAGCACTGCCATTTTAGCCTCATTTTCCATTGCATGTAATTTCTCAAATTTGCAGTGCTGTTTCTCACATCTGTTCTTAACTCCGAATTTGTTATTCTTGAGGGGCTGTCAGAGTTCATTGTAGGTGATTGAGAGAGAAGTGGAAAGTTGATTCCACTATTAGAGACTTTTTTTTCCACTCAGTCTTTGTGCTTGACTACCTCTTAGTGATGATGTTTTAAACGCTATCGTCCAGCACGTTTATTTAGCTCTGACAGTTTGTTAGGTCTAGGAGAGACCTTGAGGCATCACCTAATCAATGTTTCCTTTGCTGAGGCGGAATCAGTTTTACTTTGACTAGCTCCACAAGCAGATCATCTAACTCTTCTTCAAACCTTCAGCAGGAAGACAGGCTATAGCTTTTGAAAATCTGTGTTAACTGGTATCAGTTTTCAAAGAGTGCTTCTGTGATTATTTCATGCACTTATTTGCATATTCTATCTTTAGAGGAGTTTGAGATCATGTTTTTCACCATAGTCAAGACTGTCTTTTAAAGACAAGAATTGAATGCAGAGAGGGAGAATGTAAGAATGTAAGCATTCTAAATGATTTCTCCCGTGTCAGTTCTCAGTCAATCTTTTCTTTTCATCCAGAGACGTTTTTCTTATTTTAAGTTAAAATTACTAATCTTGCTCTTAAAGAGAAGTACGCAGACGTAGAATCTGAAGTTGAAATAAATAAAAAGAACCCATAATGTGAAACCCTAAAAATGCCAAGTAATCCCTTATCTTTTGGTTTGCTTGACTTATTTCTGAACATCTATGGCTGGTAGCACCAGCATCTAGGTACAATGTGTCTGTTAATAAACATAAACGTAGGCTTCATGTGTAGGCTTGCCATAGGAATAGATTTTTTTTTCCCCCTTAGAGGAAAACTTGTAGGTAACCTAGTGCAACTAAAAATCATTGTGTTGTCTGTTTCATGTAGACCTCGATGACCTTTCTGTGCCCTGAAATGGGCAACAGGGTTTGCAGAGGGACTGATAGAGTGAGGGAAGTAATCCAGCACTGAATGCCAAGTAATGTCTGTAAGGCAACCTCCTCTAGGACTTTTTACACTTAGACTTTTTTATATTCTTTATTTATAGTCTGTGTATTAGTCACATACCTGCAAATATGCTTACATTGTCCACAATTAGCACTATCCTGAGGAGACCACTGTAATTTAGAGGAAAAAAAAATAGTTTTCAGAATGATTACCACCTAGGCCAGTGAGAGCGGGCAATGAGCTCAGCTGAAACAGTGCTAACTTTCCTACAGCCCAGTTTGTAAAAATACTTTTTTGACTAACTCATTATTTTATATAATGCTTTTGAATACAAGATGAGGTTCTGGTAAAAAGTTGCCTTGGAGACCCTGGGAGAGTTGTTAATCAGCTGTTGTTTCATAATTTTGGTCAACTGATTCCTGTGTAAGTGCGTAACTTTGTGGTTGACTTCTTTGTCAGTTGAATGTCTATTAATAGTAGGTTTGTTCTATTTACTGAAGGTATACTTCTCTTTAGCACTAGCAAAATGAACACACATTATATGAACAGTTTAATTTAAAGACCTTGATTTTTATGATCTGAAAAGGGCTACCTGGGGTCCAGGTACCTTAACAAAAACTTAAAAGGTACCTGATACATCAGTATGTTCCTTAGCTGGTCCCTTCACAGCAAAACAGTGTGTTAAAGGTGCTTATGCTGTGGGTTTTGGTGCTCTGACATGCTCTGATATGGTTAAGTACAAAAGGCAAGTCTCAGGTTTTTACAGATGATTGTTCAGCTGTAGTAGCACGGTTGTGAAGTGAGACTGCAAAGTGCTCTGAATCAAAGAATAACAATTACACAACTGAAAACAGAAAAAATGCATAGCTGGAAATATGTATTTTAGGAGTTCCTTAAAGAGAATAACTTCAGTCAACAAAGGTTGAAGGAACAGCAGTGTAAAAGATTGAAAAACACGAGAAACTTAGATGACAGAATGGATGCTGTCAAAGCGCAGACATTGGCAGAAAATAATCGTGCCCAAGTGGACAAGTTGTGCAAAAGAGGCTAAAAGTCTGTGCTGCAGAACTCTGGGGACTTGGAAACGATTACCCAAGTCTGTTTCTGCTGAAGGGTCGTCTAGACTCTGTGCTCAGCACATCTGCACTCTACTTGAGTGGTGTTTCGGTTAGAAAAAATGAAGATTGATTCCTGACCTAAAATTAAGATGTTTGTGCCTGTTGGTTTATCAGGCCTTCCAGTAAATAGATGGAGGCTTATATAGACGAGGCTCATATGGCTTTAAATTTCAGTGGGGTAGGGACAGAGCACGTAAGGCATGAAAGGCCCTATTGAGAAGTTCTTTCCCTACTGAATGATTTGGTAAAATGAGGGACTTGTACGATGTACAAAAGCTCTTTGAAAAATTGAATGTCGTCAGGTAGCCTGTGCTTAGGGAAATTTTGACCTTTTCAGAAATAAATTACTGCTATTCTCATAGGTGCATCTAATCCTGGATCTAAATTATTCTTCAGGGAGAAAGCTATATTAAGACTTCCTTAACTAATCAGCGAAAGATGCTTCTCTGAGTTGCTGGGGGGAGATTATTCAAACAATGGGATTATTTCAGTTACATGTTGCTTTTGAGAAGAAGGGGAAATGTATGCAAAGTACATTCAAGATTGTGCTGTTTGAAAGCCCCTGTGCCCTTTCATTAACAAGCCTTTTATCTAGCTGTTCACCTTCCTGTAATCAATTAAAAAAAGAAGAAATAAAAGAATTCACATTGCCTTCTGGGCCAACCTCTTGGCAGACGGAGTTTGAATTCTGACAAGTGCAACATCAAAAAAAAAAAATAATACACAACAACCACCATCTATACTTTAAAGTGTGGATGTTTGGGACCCTTGCAGAACAGGTTTGTCAGAAGAATTGCATTTCTCATTTACGTGGGCAGGGATGTACATCTTGTAACTCCTGCTTAGCTGCAGGCAGCTGACGTAGCCTGAAGAAAGCAATAAGGAAAGTAGTCACGAGGTTCTCTTTCCTTCTGGCTTGTCACTTAACTACTGCTGGCAGGTGCAGAGTGAACTCCTCTCCATCGGCCTGTGCCTGCTGAAACATCAGTACACGAGGAGATGAGGTGTAATTAGGTTGTAAATGCTGGTGTTGACTTAGACAGTGGCTGTTTAGCAGACCAAATGGTATCTTACTAACACGCATATAGTTAGTTTAAATATGCACAGTAAGTTTGCTTTTAAGAATGCGTATATATTTAATCACTCTAAGTCATTAACAAAACTTTCAATCTTACGTGACTTCTAAGCTATATTTTTATAGTTTGTTTTCTTTGTAGACTGTAATAGTCCTATTTTGGGTTTTAGTTATTGCCCAGCTGGTGCACTGGTAGAGTCTTTGGTTTATTATAACTCTGAATTTTCAAGCAATTATGGAAAGTTTTCTTAAGTAGCTAGCCTGCTTAAACATGATGGCCTCTCTTCAAAGAAAGCTCCTATAACATGCACAGATATATTGAAATAAGGTGAACTAAAAAAAAATCATGAGGATAACAAAGCATTGGAAAAGTTACTTGAAGCATGCTCACAGCTTCATCCTAATATATATTTTTTTCATCTTTCAGAGTCTGATTTGTCGAATTTGGCCAAGCTATACAGAGACGAGCGGTTAAAACAGAAAGCAGAATCATTGAAACTTGAGCACTGTGAGAAGCTCTCCAGTCTGATTGGAATGCACAAAGGGGGCTGACCAGGACACACACATTCTGTAGTTTTTATTTATTGCTGTTTTAAATTATGTTTTTATTTTCCTTTGTATAAAAATGGAAGGAGTCTATTGCGAAGAGTGAATATTCGATTCCTTCATATAGTGCAGAGATGGGCCAACACAAGCTGTAGGGCAAGTGTTTGCTTTAATATACTGTACGCTATATTTGGTTCCAAGGACCAGTGGCACTTTGTAAATTAATTCCCTGGGAAATGCTCTGAGTTTGGAATGTGTCTCATCGGTAGTTTGTCTGCCATCCAAACATTATATGCTTCCCAGGAGAGTAGACAAATGTCTTATGCTTTCTGTATTTTCTATGGACCTGCAATTCACCCGGTCATACCAACCGTGTAGCTCGCAGTACTCAGTGCACTCGCCTTTTCATACTGCTATGAAGTGGATGTCCTTGCCTCTACAGTCGCTTGTAATGAGAATTTAGATGAAAGGCAGCACACGTCCTGTTCAAGTCCAATATTCAGCGCTTAACTCCGAAGTGTCGAGTACCTGCTTCAGGTAAGCATTTCGATGTGCTCCCAGCTCTCCTTACTGTCAGAAGGACTTGATCAAGTACTTGTCTGGCTGGAGGGGGTCTGCCGCTTCTCCTCTTTGGTGACACGACAATCTGAGAGCAAAACTGCGACGCTGAACAGGAAGATGAGAGCCTGTGAAATGCATCGATTCCAGCATCTGCCAGACTGCAGAGAAAGGACAACCTTATTTATTTTCTCATACGTTTCCAGTGGCATATTTTTAAGCTGGCTGTATAACTCTGATTTTTATCTGCAAACTCTTCTCCAGCTGTTACAGGGGTCCTGCTTTTTCTGGTACAGTTTTGATGTAGCATATTTTTACTCTTGAGCAGTTATGAATGTTCCACTGTAGAGACTAGCATTGCAAAGAAAAAGATCCATGTAGTAGTGTCTGTTTTTTCTTCATCCTCCTTTATGAAACCTTTAAAGGCAAGTTAAGGATGGTTGCACTCAGAAGCAGCAGAGAACACTATTATTCCCCTTGAGCATCACTGAGCTCCGTAGCCAGTTATTCTGGTAGTTTACCTGGCCAAGGGTTGAACTAATCCATGTGGACCAACCTGCTTCTGGAGGTTCATATTGTGTTCTTGCCAGGGAGAGGGAAGAAAAATGGGCACCCACAGGGTCCCGTGCAACAGCTGGCCTTGACTCTGCTGCCTCCACCAGAACCTGTGCTGAGAGCAGGAAGGCCAGAGCTCCACACAGGGCAGCTTCAGCCCACCCTGCTTCTCTAGCTGCTAACAAAATTCCTCTTTATAGCAGAGCAGGGGCTGGCATGTCTGTTCTTAAGTTGTTGATATGCTAGATAGCTATAAAACACACAATTAACTATCCTCATCAATACCCTACCCCAGCAATACAGGGAGTGGTGGCACAGGCTTCTGCCCACCCTCTGTGTGGTGGGGACATGCTCTGCGTAGTAGAGGCTGCACTCACCTGCACACCTCCACAAAACACTGAACAAGCTGCTGTTCTGCTCCTAAAACTGGCACTGTGTAGGGCAGAGCACCACAACTTGTCTTCACTTAAACCTAGGAAATCAAGTGCTCAGAAGTTTGAGAAATGCCAGAATTAAAATTGCATTTAAAGCTTAGACGGTGGTCTCCTGGTGTTGGGGTGCAGGCATGTGCCAGCAGGCTGCTGGTGCTGAGGATGAGGCAACTGGGGATGTAGGTGCAAAAAAAATCCCCCTTTTGCAGGAAAAGATGTATTTTCTGTGATCTAGACCAGAAGATGGTTGCTTGTCTCAGGTTTTGAGACTTGAGGCTCCTGCAGGTGAGATGCACGTCCTGCATGTGAGTAGCTCAGTGCAGCTACAGCAGTATGGCTGTGATTGAAGGGGGGTGTTAAAAAAAATAACACAAAAAATGTACAGTGAGTATTTAAAATAGCACACCTAGTTTGGTGTTGTTCCTTGTTGGGAACTGCTGTGGGGTCCTTGGAGCAGCTGAGCAGAGTTTGACAGCCAGAAGTGGCCAGCGTTTTGGGGCCTGTGGTGAATCCTGTTCTGTGTGTCTGCAAAGGCAAAAGTGTGTTATTCTGGGTGGGAAAGGGGGCTGGCAGTCTGATGGGCAGCCTTAATTCTGGACTATCCCAATTCTGAGCACTTGATATGCCTGCGTATAAAAAGCAAAATTCTCATGTTGCTTTTTATATATTAAATAGTTTGTAGAACATATGTCAACTCTATTAAAGCGGTTGGACTTCATTCCAGGTTTGGTATCGTTCCTGGGCCAGGGTGTTAGAGGGGACTGCGTGCTGGGGGCGTTTGGCTCCCCAAAATGCCGTCAGGGGCAAGCACCGGTGCTGGGTGTGAGCGCTGGGGCCGTGCCAAGGGGCAGGGCAGAAAATCCCCTCGGTGCCGCTGTCCTTCGCCAGAGCTGGTTTCCAGAGCCAGCCGCTTCCAACAACTCCTGGCCTCTGCGAGGATCCCGGTGGGAGTGTGGGGGGGAGCTGCATTTTTCCTGGAAATGGAAGCTTTGGGCCTTTCTGGGCCTGCCTGGCAGGGAGGGCGTTGCTAGGAGACGGGGCCGGCGGCCGCCATTTGCCGCGGGGGTGAGGGAGATGGCGGTGGGTGAGGGGGACGGGGATGGGGACGGGGGTCGGGGCCGATCGTGGGGAGTGTATCCTGGTCCCAACCCAGCGGCCGGGCAGGGGCGGGTTAAGCTCCAGGCCTGGCGTCGTGGTCGCCCTTCGCTTGCCAAGGTTTAAATTTAGTCCCCACATGCACCCGGGCATCGGGTTGCTGGAGGCTGGCAGCGCCGCCACGCACCTGCTGCCGCCGCTTCCTTCACAAAGCCCCAAAAAGCCGCGGCTGACCCCGGCGGGGGCGGCCGGACCAGGCCGGGCACAAGGAGATCCGCACACCCCCCGAAAGAGGTGACCGACACCGTCCTCCTCCGCTCGGCGCCCGGTTTGACTTTGCGCCTTGCCATCCCTCCTGGCCGCTCGCTCCTCGCTTGGGGGATGCTGGGGGTGGCACCGCTTGGGGACAGGCTTTGTGTCCCCCCACCTGGGGACACAGCATCCCCATGGGGACAGAGCCACGCTGCAGGGCCTCAGCCACCCGGCACGGCCCCGGCGGGGTCTGCGGGTCCCCGGTGGGCTCACGGTTGCAGTGACCCCGTCCCTACCGCAGACCCCTGAGCTGGGGGTGGCCGTGGCATTTGCATGCCGCCCGACGCTTGGCATCGCCTCCCCCGTGCTGGCGCCCGCTGCACGCATGTGATTGAGGAGCCGGGCGCCGCGGCGAGCAGAGCAGAAGGTCGATCCTGCTCCCGACCCGACGGCAGCGCCGGGGCTGTCCCCACCATGATCCCCCGCGGCAAGAGGGACGCCGGCCGCCCCGCCGAGCTGCCTGACCCCGAAGGCATCGCCGAAGGACGTCGGTCCACCTGGGAGGAGGACGGCCGCCTGTCCGTCCTGCCCCGCGACGACCTCCCCAAGAGCATGTCCGACTCCTCCGTCTCCTCCTACCACTCGGCGCTGTGCTCAGAGACGACAGACACCTTCAAGGACTGCCTGGAGTTCCTGGAAGAGGAGGACGCGGGCCGCCACGCCGCCACACCACCTCAGGGTCCCCCCGTGGGCCCCCCGCCGCACGGCCCCGTCCCCAGCCCGCGGCTGGAGCGCGGCCGGCAGGCTCAGCTGTCCGTCACCGCTAAGAATAGCTCGGCGCCAGGCCGCGGGGGCAGGATGGGTCCCCTCCGCGGGGACCGGCCGCCCGCCGCTGCCTTTGGGGACCGGCCGGGCACGGCGGCACCGGGGACGATGCTCGGCGAGGGGCGGCGGGCCAGGCGGAGCGGCGGGGCCAGCGACTCGGACGAGGCCGACGGCGAGGTGCGGGCACTGACGGCCAGGTCGTTCCGAAGCCTCTCGGGCCTTCCCGGCACCCGGCTGGACATGTGCAGCTCCCACACCTCCTCCAGCCTCTCCAACTCGCTGTCGGAGGACGGCGGTGGAGGGCGGCGGTGGGCAGGCTGCGGGGAGCCCCGGGGTGCCGAGCTGTCTGGGCTGACGGGGAAGGAGCTGTTTGAGTGCGTGGATGTGGAGCTGGAGAGCAGCGACGCCAAGAAGGGGCACGGCAAGAAGAGGACTGTCCCCAAGAGGCAGATCCAGCTCAAGAGGAAGGAGAGGAAGGAGCCGGGGTTCTTCCCCTGGGGGGATGCCTCAGCCCCCCAGCCGCTGCCCCCCACCAGAAAGGAGCCCCCAGGCAAGGGCAGAGCTGTTGGTGAGGACTTCAGGTTCAACTACAAGCAGTTCATGAAGACGGCCTCCCTGGACGATGCCTCCAGCAAGACCCGGATGGCCTCCAGCCTGGTGAAAAACGTCCTCGCCAAGAAGATGCAGTACGAGCAGTGGATTAATAAGATGGAGCAGAAATCGCTGAGGGGCAGCTCGACCTCCTCAGGGCCGTCCTCGGTCGGCACTGACCTGCTCGGGGATGGCCTGGAGGGCAAGTCCAGCTCGCTCTCCAAGTCCGACTGCAGCATCTCCGCCGAGGACATGCGGTGTCCTCGGGGCTGCGAGAGGCTGGGGGCTGCCAGCACCACCCGGCCGGCCAAGGGGGTCGTGCTGAGCGAGGCGACAAGGGAGAATGTCTGCAAGCTGAAGACGACCTTCAACGAGCTCAACGAGAGGATGAAGTACCAGGAGGTGATGCAGTGCCAGCGCCTGCCCGCTGAGGAGCACACGACGGAGAGGACCCGCTACCGGCGAGCGCGCGCCCTGTTCGAAGGCTACGCTGGGGACAGGAAGCCGCTGGACATCACCCCAAAATTTGAGAAAGTGCAGAAGCCGTGGCCCAGCTTGAAGCAGCGAGCCATCCGCCCCAGCAGGCCCGAAGTAGTCCCATTTGAGCCCAAGAGCTTGGCGTTTCCTGATGTGCCACCCCGGGGCGTCTTCACATCCCGGGCGCAGGAGGTGAAGCTGGTGCCGCAGAGCCGGTGGGAGGAGAAGCCACCGCCAGCACCCCGAGAGCCACCGAGCCCCAGCACCCCCGTGGCCACCCCAGCTGAGCCGGGGAACAAAGGCAAGGTGCAAATCCCGCAGCCGCGGGACGTGCGCAAGCTGCTGAAGAGCAGCTACAGCCTCTGCTTCGGCACCACCCGCGGCCCCCCAGCCCCTGGCCCTGTCGGGGAAAGCACCGGGGAGCCCACGCCGCCATCCCCGCTCGTCATCCACTGCACCTCCGTCTGCCGCCGTGAGCCAGCGCCGAACCTCGTGCCACCGGCAGACAGGGACATGGGGACAGCTGGTGGCCGAGAGACGGAGGCGGCACATGCTGAGGGGACGGCGACGGTCACCAGCAGCCGCCCCGCGCGGGGCTCGCCCGTGCACATCACAAAAGTCCAGTCCACGCGGAGAGAGGTGGCTGCCACCGAGGGTCCCCAGCTCAGCCCTGCTGCATCCCCTGCGTGTCGCCAGCGGAGCGAGATCAGGGTGCCGCCACGCGCGGGGAGCGGGGGGGACACACACGTGGAGTCCCACCTGCACGTCCTGGTCGGCCCACGGCCCCCGCCGGTGTCCGGGGAGGGCTCTGGGGCTCGGAGCAGCGCAGTGCTGCGGACGGAGAAGACCCTCGTCCTCCCACCACCACCGAGCCCCACAGAGGGAGAGGAGGAACGCGGTCGTGGTGTCGCTGCAGGGGATGGTGCCGCAGGGGACCAGCACCGTGGTGGCAAGGACGGCCCAGGGGATGGCCAGGACACCCGTGCCATGAAACCAGCGGTGAGAAGTGCGGTAAAGCCACCCGCCAGCGAGCCGGGCAGCTGGCTGGCCTCAGCAGGGAGCCGTGGTGCTGCAGAGGGCACCGGCCCCGCTGTCCCAATTCGAGCGAGGGAGGCTGGCAATGGTCCCTCTGTCCCCACCGCGCCACTCCCCACCAGGCCACCGGACCGGAGGGAGAGCTGGGAGCACGTAACGAAGTGGCCGGGAGCCAGCGAGCCGCACCTTAATGCCGCCCCAGTGGAGAACACCAACTACTTGACAATTCCCGTGAAAGCCCCCAAATCCTCCCCAGTGCCAAAGCTGCCCTCGCTTCCCAACCCGGCCACCGCATCCTTTGGGGCTCCCTTAGCTCCCCATCCAGCCAGTGTGGCCTTTGGGACCCCTTCTGTCCCCACTTTACCCACTGCATCATTTGGGACCCCCTCGGTCCCTAATCCACCTACCGCATCATTTGGGACCCCTTCAGTCCCTAATCCAGCGACTGCATCGTTTGGGACCCCCTTGGTCCCTAATCCACCTACCGCATCATTTGGGACCCCTTCAGTCCCTAATCCAGCGACTGCATCATTTGGGACCCCCTCAGTCCCCAACCCAGCCACTGCATCATTTGGGATCCCCCCGGTCCCCCATTCAACCAGCACATCCTTCGGGACCCCCTCGGTCCCCAATCCAGCCACCGCATCCTTTGGGACTGCTGCAGTCCCCAATTTGGTCAGCACATCCTTTGGGACTCCTTTGGTCCCCAATGCAACCAACTCACCTTTTGGCTTCCTGTCAGCCTCCAGCATGTCCTTTGGCACTCCCTCGGTCCCCAACCTGACCAACACATCTTTTGGGACACCTTTGATCCCCTACCCCGTGAGCGCATCCTTTATGACCCCCTTGGTCCCCAATCCAGCCACTGCATCCTTTGGGACCGCTTCAGTCCCAAGGCTGGCCAACTCAACCTTTGGGACCCCCTTGGCCCCCAACCTACCCAGCACACCCTTTGCGACCCCCTCCGTCCCCAAACCAGCCAGCTCATCCTTTGGGACCCCCTCGGCCACCAACCCAGTCCCTGCTTCCCTTGGGTCCCCGCCAGTCCCCAGCCTGGCCAGCGCCCCACTGGGGACCGGTGTGTCTGCCCTGCCTGCTGGGGAATCCCCATGGAGCAAACCCTTCCCCGAGCCCCCCCGGCCCCGGCCCCCCGAGCCTGTGGCCGCTGCGGTGCCACAGCCCCCAGCCCAGCCCCAGCCTCGCCTGGAGGACGCTCCCCGGAGGACCGAGGGCTCCTCGCCAAGCAACAAGAGCGCGCCGAGCCCTACGCGGACCTTCAATCAACGCAAGATGCTCGTCGATCCCGACAGCGGTAAATGCTACTACATGGAGCCGCCGCGGCAGCCCCAGCTGAAGATGCTCTACGACCCCGAGACGGGGCAGTACGTGGAGGTGCTCATCCCACCGGTGCCCGTGGCGTCACACGCGGGGCTCTACCAAGCTCCCTTCAACCCCTTGCTCTACAGCCTGCCCTATGTGCCCTACAGCAGCTTCCCGGGGCTGCCGGCACCCGCGCCGCCCGCCGCCCCCTCCCCGGCACAGCCCGACCTGCAGGGCCAGCTGCCGGCTGCCGAAAACCCCGGGGGCTTCTCCGGGACCTTCAGCCCCGATCCCAAGGGTGAGGGGCCGCCCGCTGCATCAGGGCCCGACTGCGGGTACCTGGAGAGCCTGTACTACATCCCCACGGGGATGCGGGCCAGCCCCGGCCCCGGCCAGCCCCCCGCCCGCGCCAGCCCTGCTGGCCCCGAGCAGGGGCCGCTGCCCCCGCTGTGAAAAAAAAGCTCCTAAAATGGATGGGGGGGAAGATGGTGTTTTACCAGCACCTGGCATCCCTGGGGGGGGTTCTGAGGTTATTCAAGGGAGCACGGCCACGGCTGGCAAAGGGACCAGGTACATGGCCCCCGCCTCCCCCCGTCCCCCTGGTCCCATCCCGAGGGCTGTGCGGTGGGGCGATGGGCAGAGGCACCCCGGCTATGGCACGGACTCCTTAGAACAGCAATAAAAGTGCTGAGCCAGCATTAACCCTGCGTTCCCATGTCTGTGTCGTCTGTAAAGGGGGTGTGGGGGACCCACGTGTCCCGTTTTGGGGGCATTTTGCAGAGGGGCAGAAGCTGTGGATCCCACAGTCCTGGAGCAGCAGCAGGGATGAATTTCCATGTCCAGGGCTGGGACCCCAAATCCTCAGCCCTGGAGCGTTCAGCCTGCCCTGGGACGGATTTGGGGGGACAAGGACAGGCGCAGGCATCGCAGGACTGAATTAAACCAAAAAACAAATAAAAGAGGGGGAAGATGGTGGGGGTAACCCATGCAGAGCTCCCCTTGGCAGCCTGGGGATGGACAGCCAGCTGGCAGCACGGCCGGGCGGGTGGCGGGGGGCACGTCGGCCGGATGCAGGTGCACCGGGCGCGCACCAGCACCCCGGGGTTTATAACGCCTGCGCCTCCACCGCTGCACTTTCGGCACCGCTCGCCACCCCTGCAGGCAGGATGCGCCCCGTGCTGGCGGCGTGCGTGGCCCTGAGCCTGGTGTTGGGGCCGGGGGCCGGGGATGGGTGCGAGGACCCCCCGTCCCCGTCCCTCTCCCGCTCCGTCCCCGCGCCCCAGCTGAGCGCCGAGGAGCTGCACTCGCCCCACATGCCCCAGGCCCTGCGCTGTGACGCCTGCTACGCCATCGCCTTCCAGGTGGGCACCCCGAAACCCCGCTGGGGCAGCCGTGCCCGGCACCTCGCTGCACACTTTCGGCTACTGAGGAGGGAGGGGAAAGGGGGAGAAAAGTGGGAGTGGGGGGTGACACGGGGGGCTGCCATCACCGGCCGCTTTCTGCCCCATCTCTGCCCCAGCTGGAGGAGCAGCTGAGCAAGGCGGAGGCGAAGCTGGGCAGGAAGGCACTGCGTGAGTCCGACTACGTGGAGGTGCTGGAGAGGAGCTGCTCACAGAGCTGGGAGCTGTGAGTAGCATCCAGCCCCCTCCGAGTGCCACGGGGTTCTCCTGCACCCCAGGACCACCTGCCACAGCGGGTACAGACCCCCCAACCCCGCGTGTGTCCCCCCCACAGCTATGGCGTGCAGGAGCTGAACGGGGAGAAGCGGCTGACGGGGCCGGGGCTGCAGAGCCAGCAGCCTCTGAGCGTGGTGATGACAGGGGGCCCGTGGCCCAGCAGGTGAGGGACAGGGGGCCAGCGGGGGGGTGACAAGCACCACACCACACCCTGACACTGTCCGCACCCTGCAGGCTGGCCAAGATGTGCCACAGCTTCGTGGGCGAGCAGGGCGAGGAGCAGCTCTACGGGGCGCACCGACGAGGTCCCTCGGCGCTGCGGGAGCTGCTGTGCCATGGCGAGAAGGGGCCCTGCGCCCCCCCAGCAGGGGGCAAAGCGGGGCGCCCGGCCCCCCCCAAGGCGCTGCAGAACGAGCTGTAGCCCCCGGAATAGCCCCGGGGCCTTGGGGTGCCGCCACCGCGCCCACGGGCGCAGTTAATGCTTAATGCCCCAGCGACCTTTGGAGCCGACTTCGTACCCACAGCGCCAGGACACGTGCGACAGGGACGCCGAGGGAGGCGGCCACCACCCCACTGTCACCGGCCACCACCAGGCTGGGGACGCCGCGCCGCCGCTCGTCCCTGTCCCCATCCCAGCGCCGCGCCCGCAGGGACATCGCCGGTGGCACCCGGTGCCCCGTGCTGCCGACCCGGCCGTTACTCTGTAACCCGCCCGCTCTAATGTTTTACCAAATCGGTGCTAACGGCGGTGCCAGCCCTAATTAAAGCAGTTAATCGCTCATCCCCTGCTGCCGCTGTGCTCCTCAGTTTCACAACCTGCAGACTAAAGTCCTCCTCGTCGCCATAAAAGACACCGCGCGGTGACATCCCTGCGCCGCCCAGGATGGGGACCCACTCGGGAGACCTGCCCCAGCCCCAGCCCCAGGTGACCGCGGCTCTGTCCCCGTCCCCCTTCGCCCTGTCCCCATCTCCAGGGGCACCGCATGGGGCAGTAGGCAGGGGGGAGGTGGCACCCCAAATAGCAGCCCCCTCGGGGTGGTGAGCTGGATGCCGGTGGCAAAGGATTTGGGGGGGGGAGGTTGAGGGAGGTCGGTGAAGCCCAGGACCAGGGGGACACACCAGGGACAAGGTGGGATGCTGCAGCAGGGGCTCGCCACCTTCCCGGTACCCGTGGGATGCTGCAGGCCCCCCCCAGCACTGTGGGGACCCCAGTGGGGTTTGTGCACTTGGGACACCCCCGCTGCAACGCCAGCTCTCGGAGCAGGGGGCCCGCAGCCCTGCCGGGGGTGTCCGGGCGATGTCCCTGCGTCCCCAGTGTCCCCAGGAGGCCACTGCCCCGTTCCCATGGCTCGCCCGGCAGGACGCTGACCCGCCTGCTGCCTCTCCCTGCCCGCCAGGACGCCAGCCCAGCCCTCGCCCGCGTCCCTGCCGGCCCCCCGCGTCCCCACGGGACGGGCAGGGTGAGCACCGAGCCCCCACGGCTCCGTCCCCGTCCCCGAGGGCTCCCGCGGGGCTGGCAGTGGGGACAGCGCTGCCCCTTCAGCTGTGTCCCCCCACGCCAGGGCCCCGCGGTGGATGCCGTCCCCCCCCCGGCCCGGCAGCAGTTCGACATGCTCTACAAGATCGAGGACGTGCCCCCCTGGTACCTCTGCATCCTGCTGGGCTTCCAGGTACGGTGCCGGCCCCAAACGTCCCCCCAAAGGCACCCCCGGTCCCTGCTGAGTGCGTGTCCCCCCCCCTCCCCGCCATGTCCCCAGCATTACCTGACCTGCTTCAGCGGCACCATCGCCGTCCCCTTCCTGCTGGCCGAGAGCCTGTGCGTGGGCAAGGACCAGCTCACCGTCAGCTACCTCATCGGCACCATCTTCACCTGCGTGGGCATCACCACCCTCATCCAGACCACCGTGGGCATCAGGTAGGGGACGGCCCCGCCGACACCGCCGGGCCCCCGTCCCCGTGCTGCTGGGTGCAGGCGTCCCCTCTGGTCCCCAGGCTGCCCCTGTTCCAGGCGAGCGCTCTGGCCTTCCTCGTCCCCGCCAAGTCCATCCTGGCGCTGGAGAAGTGGCGCTGCCCGCCTGAAGGTAGGGCCGGGTGGTGCTGCCGGGGGGGGGGACACCGGCTCCTGGGGGTCCCCGGGGGCTCACCTCCCCCCTCCTCCATCCCCAGAGGAGATCTACGGCAACTGGACGCTGCCGCTCAACACCTCCCACATCTGGCAGCCCCGCATGCGAGAGGTACGGCCCGGACCCCCTCCCAGTGCCCACCCCGGAGCCCCCAGGACCCCCCCTTCACGTGTCGCCGTCCCCCTGCAGATCCAGGGGGCCATCGTGGTGTCCAGCCTGGTGGAGGTGGTGATCGGGCTGCTGGGGCTCCCCGGGGCGCTGCTCAGCTACATCGGGCCGCTGACCGTCACCCCCACCGTCGCCCTCATCGGCCTCTCCGTCTTCCAGGCCGCCGGCGAGCGGGCCGGCTCGCACTGGGGCATCGCGGCGCTGTAGGGCCACGGGCACAGGGAACGGGGAAAGGTTTTTGGGGCCCTCGCGCCACCTCGCGCGGGTGGCACCGGTGGCGCGCCGGTGGCCCTCAGGGAGCGCCGCTCTCCCCAGGTCCATCATCCTCATCGTCCTCTTCGCCCAGTACCTGAGGAACGTCACCATCCGCCTGCCTGGCTACCGCTGGGGACGGGGCTTCGTCCTGCTGCGCGTGCAGATCTTCAAGATGTTCCCAGTAGGGGCACGGGACGGGGCTGGGGGGGCTTTTGGGGAGCGATGCCGGGGGTGTCCCCATCCCCGTGCGACGCCCGGCCGCTGCCCGCAGATCATCCTGGCCATCATGGTGGTGTGGCTGCTCTGCTACCTGCTGACGCGCACCGGCGTCTTCCCCAGCAGCCCCGAGGAGTACGGCTACAAGGCCAGGACGGACGCGCGCGGGGAGATCCTCTCGGTGGCACCCTGGTTCCGTGTCCCCTACCCCTGTGAGTGCCAGCACACGCGGGTGCCCCGCGGCCACACCGTGGGCAGGGTGCAGGGAGCAGGAGCAGCATGGCCGGGGAGCACCAGGGGTCCCCCCTGGGAGCGGTGCCGGGTCCCCAGAGCGGTGGCGTGTCCCCTCGGCAGGTCAGTGGGGGCTGCCCACGGTGACCTCGGCGGCCGTGCTGGGCATGTTCAGCGCCACGCTGGCCGGCATCATCGAGTCCATCGGGGATTACTACTCCTGCGCGCGGCTGGCGGGGGCGCCCGCTCCCCCGGTGCACGCCATCAACAGGTACAGCCAGCGCCATGGGGACGGGGACAGGGATGGGGACACTGCTCTGCGCCCCAGCAGCTGCCTTCTGCCTGTGCCTGGCTCCAAACCTGCACCCTTGGCTGCTTTGTGCCTTGCTTCCTCGGTGGTACCGGACCTCCTCCTCCTCGTCCTGGCACTTCTGGGTGCGTCCCCACCACCCACCCCAAGGGATGTCCCCTCCCGTTCGTCCCCCAGGGGCATTTTCACTGAGGGCATCTCCTGCATCATCGCGGGGCTGCTGGGAACCGGCAACGGCTCCACCTCCTCCAGCCCCAACATCGGGGTGCTGGGCATCACCAAGGTACCGCCCGCACCCCGCGCGGGTCCCCGGCTCAACATGGGGACAGCCACAGCCACGCGCTGCCCCTGTCCCCGGGCAGGTGGGGAGCAGGAGGGTGATCCAGTACGGCGCTGGGATCATGATTGTCCTGGGGACCATCGGCAAGTTCACGGCGCTGTTCGCATCTCTGCCAGACCCCATCCTGGGCGGGATGTTCTGCACGCTGTTCGGTAACCGCGCTGCCCAAAGCGCCCCTAAAGCGGTGTCGGGACATTTCCCCGGGGATCTGGGCACTGCGTGCGCCAGCCCAGCTTCAACCAAGGAGCCCGAGGGATGCGAAGCCATGGATGAGATCTGAGCTGTGCCGAGGGTGGCAGCTGGGTCGGAGCGAGCTGTGCCAGGCCCAGCAGTGTGCTCCGAAGGCAGACGCGGCCACATCTCTGCTTGCAGGCATGATCACGGCCGTCGGCCTCTCCAACCTGCAGTTCGTCGACATGAATTCCTCCCGCAACCTCTTCGTGCTGGGCTTCTCAATGTTTTTCGGGCTGACGCTGCCCAACTACCTGGATTCCAACCCCAAGGCCATTAACACAGGTACTGCCCCCGGCTAAAAGCCTTTTTCTTGGTTTTCCCCCAGCACATTCCCGGGTGAGGGTGCTCAGGGCGAGCAGGGCAAATCTCTTGGTCCGTGCATCCTCACGTCAGACCCTGCTCTGCTCACCAACCCACAGTGTTAAGTGCATTTATAGGGAAAAAAATATGACTTAAATGGGACAACAGCTGCAAGGTAGGATTTACGTAGTTAATCTGAAAACTCAGTGACCCTCAGAGTGGCAGAGGAGAGCTTGCAGTGGGCAGTGACACCTCGAGGCACCTTGATCAGCCTGGGTCACCCCGTGCCAGATGTCCCCTCCGCTCCCCGCTGTGCCCGCTCAGCCCCTGCCCTCCCGCAGGCGTCGCCGAGCTGGACCAGATCCTGACGGTGCTGCTGACGACCGAGATGTTTGTGGGGGGCTCCCTCGCCTTCATCCTGGACAACACCATCCCGGGTAACTAAAGCAAACCGGGCTGGGAGCCGGGGGGCTCGGTGGGGGCGTGCCGGGGTGCACGGTGGCTGTGGCTGCCCGCAGGGACGCGCGAGGAGCGGGGACTGGTGCAGTGGAAGGCGGGCGCCCACGCCGACAGCACGTCCTCGGCCAGCCTGAGGAGCTACGACTTCCCCTTCGGGATGGGCGCGGTGCGGCGGTGCCGCTGGCTGCGCCACGTGCCCATCTGCCCGCTCTTCACCGGCTTCAGCTGGCGGCCGGGCAAAAGCCGCGCGGCGGCGGCCGAGGGCGCGCAGGAGGGCGCCGACGGCCTCGTCGTCTGCACCAAGGTGTGAGCGGCACCCGGCGCCTCGGCCCCGCTGCTGGAGGGCACGGGGCGGGGAAGAGCCGAGCCGAGAGTCTGGGGTCGCACCCGGCAGCATCGCTGGGGGGCTGCCAGCATCCCCCACCGAGGCTTCTTTCCCCGAACGCGGGGCTGGGGGAATTTGGTTGCTTTTTGGGGATGGTGCTGGCTTGGCTTTAGCTGAATCTAGTGTGCAGAGCCCATCCTGGGGGCTCCCCAGGCGCCGGCCGCAGCACCAGCAGCCCCAAGTGCTTGCCCCAGCTCAGCCTCCTGCTGGTTCGGGGTGTTCCCAGCTTTGCTGAAGCCCAGCAGCTCCGACCAGGGGCGCTGGGACCGGCCAGGGCCAAGGATTTTGACACCACGCCCTTGGCTGCAGCAGGGCTGCAGTGGGTGCAGTTGGCTCTGTGTTGGGTACAGCGATCAGACCGCTCTGTTTTAAGATTCTGCATTAAAAAAAAACATCCAAACCCACTTGCCCCAGAGGTGTTTGTTTCCTGCACCGTTCCCTCATCCCTTTCTGCATTTTCAAGGCTTCAGAGGGAACCACCCCGCAGGGTGCCAGAAGGCAGAGGACAGCCTCCCGCTGACAGCCCAGCCCAGCTTCTGGGCTCAGGTTGGGGTTTAGCCCCAAAACCCAGAGGTGAAGGCAGCGCTGGGCTACCCAGACACGGCTACGGACCCAGGTGGGAGCTGAGCACTGCGACAGCCGCTCCCTCCCTCCCTCCCTCTCACCCCACACAGAGCAAAGGAAAATTCACAGGTGAAAGTAAGGGCAGTTTAATAAGTGAGTAAGTGTAAGTGAAGAAAGAAAGGAGGTAGAAAAAAAAAAAAAAAAGAAAAAAACACAAACACGAAGTCCCAAGTGATGCAAGTGCAATGAGTCGCCGCCTCCCAGGGGCTCGGAGCAATGGGAGAACCTCCCCGTCCCGTCCCGGTTCTCAGGCTGAGGGCGATGCTACGTGGCGTGCTGTATCCCTCGGCCAGCTGTGCTGGCTGAGTCCCCTGCCAGCGTCTTGCCTACAAGAGGTGTGGGTGTGGGCTGAGCAAGGGAAAGGGGAAGCCTTGAGGCTGCGTGCCAGCCTTGTCTGGGTCACAAACCCCAGACTCAGCACTCCAGGGACTGCGATGGAGTTAACGCCAGCCCAGCCAGACACAGCACAGCAAACAATTCGGACCCAGCAGCTCCTAGAAGGGAGCAGCCAGCCCCCTGCTCTGGTTTCAGTCCAGGGCTGATGCTGAGAGCAAGGGATCGCCCCGAACACCTCATTAGATGAGCTCCTGGCTGAGAGCAGCCCCGTGGCACCTTCCCCTCTCCTACCCGCCGCCTCCAGGATCCCTGCAGACACCATCAGTAAGCTCGGCTCTTTAATAAACCGTTCCGGATTGTGCAGTTGCCTGGGATGAAAACAAAGCACAAAAACAAACCGCAGCAAGCCTGGCTGCTTCTCACCATGCCAGCTCCCAGCTGAAGCATTCAGCTGCCGCTCACCCCAAGCCGACTGCATGGGGGCTGAGAAGTCCCAGAGGAAGCTCAGGGACAAGGGCAGGGAAAGCAAACGCCAACAGCTCTGCAGGGGTCCTGGGGTGGGACCCCAGCTTTGGCTAAAATCAGCTGTAGCATGGTAGGATGCTACCTCCTGACCCTCTGCACGTAGGTGCTCGAGTTTAAGCAGTTTCCAAAGTCAGGAGAAACACCGGGGGAGGTTTGTTACTTCTAGGAAGGCCAGCAGGGAAAGCCAGGGGAGGGAACGCTCAGCAGGGCAGCTGGGAGAAATTGTTGGATGCTGTGGAGCAGCAGAAAAAGGAGTTGTCTGACTGGATTCCTCAGGAGAGCAGATTTTCCAGCTGGAGCGAGACTGGCAGCAAAGCCAAGTGGTTATGTAGGAAGCTAAGAGCAGAGCAAAGGCAGCGCCTCACTCGTCCTGTTCTGCAGCACCCTGTGATCTCTGACATGTTTCCATCGGGCTTACCCACGGCTTACAAAAACAACAGTACGTAAATACAGCAGCACGTTGTGACACGGGAGTGGCTCAGCCCCCTACCTGAGGGCTGCTGGATGTGACCTGACCCGTGTGGGCACCCCGCAGCTCGCTCAGCCCTTCCTGCGGCTCTGTGGGGTTTGTGCAGGGAGAACGGCCACCGACAGCACCCCGGCTCCAGCAGCTGCCCTGCCAAAGCCTCCCAAAGCCTGCGTCAGGCAGCAGTTTTATATAGTGCCATCAGCTGCTAACTGGGACTTCCTGTGCTGCCAGAAACAGTGGGGCTGAACTAGGATTAGCAGTGATGAGAACGAAGGAAACTATGGCCAGAAAAACACGCAGAGCAGTCAGAGGACAGAAAAGAGCAGCCAGAGCCCGAGCTCGGATCACTTGGGGTTATCCAGCCCTATGGGCACCGTCCCTGATGCGCAGCAGCACGTCATCCCTTCCCCCTGCCGGATGAGATTCCAGGTGAGATGCAGATTGATGAGACAGCCACCAAATCATTTCTACTATTATTTATTTTTTTAAATATTTTTGAAAAAATATAATTTTTTTACAATATTTTCAACTTAAACACTATTCACACTGAACACGTATGGCAGCTTAACCTACCCAAATATGAAGTTTAAGAAGCCAAAACTGTTCTAGCTTTATTAAAAGAAAAAAAAAAAAGTCATTGTGCTGTAGACTATTGTGTAGTGATGATTAAACAAAGCAAGGGAAAAAAGCACCACTCAAATCACTAATGCTAGGGTTTTCTCGGTTAAATCCAGCTATAATAAAGTTGTAAGCTAAAAGTTACATAGGCAGTGCTATGTATGTATCCGGGTTCTTGGAAGAAATTGTGATGAAACTCACATGTCCTTTAACATAATTAGGAAGTGAAACATTTCTAACATGATAACACACTGCAAGTACAGGGAATTTCTTCCTTCCGATCACTTGGATGTTAGTTCAGTAGCTGAGATCTACGACTCTGTACAGGTCTGTAAAATTTCTGTTAAAGCTCACGCTGCTTAAAAGAAGCATGAATTCTTTTTTAAGGGGAAAAAAGTAACATTAGTAACAATACTGATAGTTCAAAGGAAAGTTAGCTAATTTGCATAACAATCAGATAACCTTGCTTTCGTTTTAAAGTTAAGGCATTATCAGGTGCAAACTAGCACCAGTTAACACATCTTTAGTTAAAAACAGACCATCCAAAGCAAATTGCAAGTCCTATTTAAAAAGACAGAGTCTGCAGAAGGTTTTTATAAATGTGGTACTTTGTCTCAACTTGACTGGTGCTTCCTACCTCACTGTCTCCTTTGCAGAGAGCCAGGGTCCAATTATGTTTCCATTAAACTTTTGACAGATTTACTTAATAACAGTCTCAGCACTTTTATTGAGCATGCAAGACTAACAAAACTTTGGCAATGCATAAGTGTAACACAGTGACAAGAAGAGAGAGCTTTTACAATTAAATCTTCTAATACTGGCTTCACAGTGTGGAAATTGTGCTACATCCACCAAAAGAGGGCCCAGTCTACTCAAATATTTAAGTACTTCACCCCAGGAACAAACTCCTTTGCGTTTGGATTCAGATTACTCTTGACCTGAGGAAGGGAAAAACAGAACTCCAGTTGAATCGTTATTTTCATCCTCCACTCCCAAACCGAACACAATTCCAGGCGGGCGGCATGAGGAACGTTTAGAGAACATTCAGAGTTACAGTCAGGCACACAACACGGCTTCTGCATATGCTAAAATCTCCGTGCTCATGAGAAAAGCCCACTCTGTGCTAGTACCTGATCCTCCACTAGCACCACCTGGCCGTTTCAGTCAGAGGAGGGCTCAGTGAATGGGAAACAAACACGAAAACCACAGGCATGCACCAGGACCCGCAACGTCAGTGAATGCTGAAATAGCTTTTTCTGTAGTTAAGCTGTTAAACGTGCCACGAGGTTTTTAGATCTTGCTTATTTAAGCAAGAAGAGACTTGCTCCAGGAACTTAAGCCACTTCTGGGAATTCAACATGTATGAGCACCGCACTGTTTCATTTCGGTGTCTGTGACTACCCTGTCCTCCCACTTGGCAAGCAGCTGCTCTGCAAGGATCTGCAGTTCAAGGTGGGGAGACAGCACCTCTAAAATGAGCTATTTACCATTAAAAAAGGAACGGAGGATTAGGCTTTTATGTTCTTGGGTCTAAGCTGCTTAAGCTTGGGAAGGTTTGTGTGCCTGCATCTGAATCTCACAGCAGTGTGTGCTGTGACTGTGCTTCTTGTACTACCTACATCAGCAACTCTGCATTGCATTCGGGAAAAATGTGTGCCCACTGCCCTTTCCTTTCAGTTAAGCTCTAGACTAAGAAGCCATACAGCAGGAATAGAGGGAAATAATCCGTTTAGCTGCTTCCCTCTTCCTTAGAACTTCTATAAAGAGTTCTGCTGTGGTATGCGCGGTCCAGATCAGACCTCAGAATGATTTGTACCTACCTAAGTGTTGACAGATGCTGAATTAAACTTTTACAGTCCTCCCATGGCACCTCGCAGCCAGCACGCTCCACTCACAACATAGCATGCATACCCAAACCCGCTTGAATTTTTGCCATGGCCGAGGAGAAGCACCACAGGGGTATGGCAGAAAGGCACAGAAGAGGTTCTGTCACCTGAGGAAGCACACCTTACGCAGCCCTTCCATGCTTCCCCCTCCACCACAGCCACACGTGGCTTCAGAGTCCCCGGCCCACACATAAAGGATTTTCTGCTGCCATTAACAGCAAGAAAAATCAACCCTGGACAAAGAGAGGTGTGAAGTTATGGAAATATAATGATCAGAAACTGAATTTACCACCAGATCCTCCAGTGATGAGCTGTCACTGATAACAAGGTCATTGAACTGGTCCTGGATTTGATCCATTGTTTGTGGGAGATCACGGGCTGGAATAAACCACTCGTGCTCCTCCTCTTCTTCCAGCATCTCCTGGAAACAGCGCTCAATAAACTCTTCTTCCCACAACTCCTCTTCGATCTATAGAACAAGAAGAAGCTGCTTCATCAACAAAGCTATTGAAGACTTGTGTCTTCGAGCTTTTTGTACCTAAAACCGACCCTCTTTCTAGCTACACCACAGGACACCTGGCAGAACACCGTGCCCGTGCTGCAGGAAGGCAGGCAGCTCTGATTTTTTTCACGTCAGAAAGTTGTGTGTTGTCTCTGGAACTCGCAGCTGGAAGGGAACGGCAGCCCTGGCTGTTCAGTTTGCACACTTACCACGGAGAGCTTGTTAACAAGCACAGGCAGCAGCACGCCCGTTCAAGGGGAAATGCCAGCTGTGCCAGCCAGCCTGGGCTGAGCCCGCTGGAAGCACGAGGAAGGGAACCAGGGGCAACACATCCAGCCTGCAGCACGCTCCGCAGAGAAGTGTCCTGCAAGGCTCTTGAGGGGAAGAAAAACGACTGCCTGTCACTGGGAGCAGGGAACAGGCAGCATCTCCTACGGTTGTGTTCACACAGTGCAGCTGTAAGGAACTCCACACGATGTTGGCAGTCATTAGGAATGCTGACCTGCAGTCCCAAAAGCAGGATAAATCAACTGAGGCAGAACCGACACGCACAGCAAAGATTAAAGGGAAGCTCTGTTTGGTTGTTCAGTGAACGAGCTTCGGGGGGTGTTGATGCTGACACATTTCCCGTGTCCTGTATCACGGTACTCCAGGGTGGAAAGCAGGGAAACAAAAGCTGATGCAAACGACTTGCCGGACACAGGGGGAAAAAGGAATCAGAAAAGATTTAAAGTTTGTTCAGTGGAAGCTTAAACAAGTTTACCTATTTATCTTTTACTCTGAAATCAAACGCACTCAATCCTGAAGTGGAAATTAACATTCCAGAAGGCAGTGTCAGAGTTCAGGATTCCCATAAAATCCTGGTCCCCTGTGCCTCGGGTCAAACACACGCACCAGCTCGCTTAGTGCTCCAGAGGCACAGCTCCTGGGGCGTTGGGACTCATTACGGACTGCTCTGAGAGGCTGTCCAGACAATTCAAACCCCACCTGGGACACTGACTTATTAATTGCCCCAGCAAAGCACCCCAGAGAGGGCAGCAGTCTCCAATCCTCCTCCTCGTGCAGATCCTGCATCCTGTGCGTGGGGAAAAGGAAGCCGTGGGCACACGGCCACGAGCTAGGGTTACACAGGGGGTGCCTGACTGCAGGTTTTTCGTTCCATGGTTGCATCCCTACAGGTGCTTCCAACAGCAGCAGCAGGAAATGGTGTTTAATTCCCCAAATGTCCCAAAACGGACACTGTCCACTTGTGTTCTCCAGCCCGTTTAACTTGCTCGGTTTCCCCCTGAGGGCTGTGCCTCCAGCAGCAAGAGGAGAGGCCAGCGCACAGCGTCTATCTGCCTGTGACCATTCTCTTCTCCTCCCCCACCTGTCCCACACCCCAAACACAGAGCTGAGAAGAGATTTACCCACAGCACAACCCCCAGCTCACTCCCCAGGTGCTGCACACCCTGCAGGCTAATTCCAGCCAGGAGGAAAACCCCACAGAACAGGAAGCGACGCCGCGGCCATCCTGGCACACACACAAGAGGACTTTTTGTCAGCAGCCTGAATTTGGGATTAGCTTGGCACCCCGAAGGGGGCTGCAGTCACACCACAAGCGCTGCCTCAGAGCCCGCAGCGTGCTCGTGCTGTAATGGAGCACAGAGAAGGCAGCGACGTGAGTGCAAAAACCAAGTAACGATGGAGAAAAGGGCACTGGAGAGAGGGGGGCTGCGCCCAGGCTCCAGCTGTGCCCAGCTGTAAGGGGGAAGCTGAAGTTAAAGCCTCCTCCCAGCCCGGCTGCCAACACCAGCTGTGAGTTATGCAGCATTGAGCAACCTGGACGGGACCGTCACCCCGCAGCTCTGTCCAGCAACTCCCCTGTGAGCAACAGCCCCGCAGGCAAGGCAGGCAGGCACCTGAGCATATCCAGCCCCGGCGTGTCTGCACACGCAGCAGCGGAGCAGCTCAGCAGCCTGGCAGGCCCAGCCCTTTCCAAAGTGCCCCTTAAATTCCACCAGCTACGTTGCTTCCTCCTCCCCGCAGCAGGAGGCAGTTAATGGCTGCATTTAAACATTCTGCACCTCCCCTGTTTCTCACCGAGATTACAGAAAATAAGAATTTATTGCTGGAGAAAACCCTACCAGCCTGCTGCCCCCATCTAGAAACCCCAGCACTAAAGGACTCCCAGCCTCGGGCCCCAGGCACAGGACAGCCACGGAGGGGAGCAACTTGCCTGCCTGTTGAACTCCTCTTCGTTCTCCATCCACATGTACTCCGCAAAGGGATTGTCATCTTCGTGGGAGTGCCCGTTGATAATCACATCTTCGCTGATGATGCTGGGGCTAGTGCTGCTGCGACTTGGATCTTTCATGGCTGCGTCTCTGATCTGGTCTGCAATTAAGAAAGGCGGTAATTAAAGACGTGCGGATTCGCTCATCGCCCCGCTTCTGCATAAACCCAGCCCAGGGGAAGGCTGCAGCTCCCTGCGAGGGCTCCAGGTGGCTTCCCCGTGAGCACGGTGTAAATGACACCAGAACGAGGGGCAGCACCAGAAGCGCCATGCCCATTGTGTGCAGATTCAGGGGACTTTGCCAAATTAAATCTCACCCAATCAGCAAATGCCAAGCACCGAGGCCAAATGAAAGTGTCAGAGAACCTGGAAATCATGCATGCTTGTGAAAGAGAGTATTTAAGGTGACATTCGAGAAACAAAAGGAAAATTTGTTTTCCAAAAATAATTCTCAAGCTTTCATCTGAGTTTTACCCAACTCCCCTGGGAATCAGCTGCCCGGTGTCAGCACTGCTCAGGGGAACTTCCACAGGTATCCGTGGCACAGGAAACTCCAGTGCAACTTTTAGAGCACCCAAATTTGGTTACAGGACAGATTCTGTGATTGCACGAACCAATTTTCACGGCTGTTTCACTGCCCAGGAAGCTTGCAAGCTCCCACGGGCAGCAAGCATCACGTTCTGATTCCTCACAGAGCCGATTTGGCATAAGTTCTTCATTAGCAAAAGCCCCCTGATTGAGAAGCTTCAGGTAAAGGCGCTGGGAAGTGGCAGACAGCACGTGCTTGCCTCTCGTCCCCCTTCATTAACGTGGCCCGAGTCACGTCCGGAGAGCGCTCAGCGTTTCTGCGTGTCCGCAGCCCGTGACAGCGCAGCTCGGGGAGCCAAGGCAGAGCTGGGAAGCGCGTTTTGTTCCACCTACCCATGACTAAAAGCAGGACAAAACCCAAATTTAGACTTTTATTTTAATAAAAACAAACTATATTGCAGCCTGTCCATCGGGCTTGCAAGGCATTGAGGTTCAGAGACACCTGAGGTTCTGTATGGAAAATCTTACTTGTGCTGCAGCGAGGCGATCCTATTGTTCTTCCTACACCGTGCTTCAGCAGGACTATAAATACTGCCAAAGCCGAGTATTTTTAGATACCGATATGGCAGCGCTGAACGTCCTGACAACAGCACGAAAGAATTAAATCACAATAATTAATCTTGGGTGCTTTTCTAGCCTTTTGGCGTATTTTCAGGGGGACCACGATGACACAGGCTCACCCAGTAGCTCAGCACCTAGACATGAAGCCACGCTCCTTCTGTAACAGCCGTCTGGGACTGGTAACAATTTTCAGCTTAGGACCAGTGTGCTAAACTGGGCAATCAGCGCAGCACTGAGGAAAAATTATTTCTATTTTACTCTCAAATCAACGCCCGAACTAGTTGTCTGCGTATCAGAAGTGATTTACTGGGGGAAGCAGCTATCGAGGTACAGCCCTCCTTGCTGTTACAGTGCCAGGGCTTATCGCGCTGAAATACAAAGGGAAAGAGGAGCTGCCATCAGCCCTAAAATCTGTGGAATTAAGGCAGGATTTACTCCGCGGTTTGTTCTTGGTAACACCAGGGCTGAGACCCACCACATCCAAATGATCAATTAAGAAAAGCACAAGGAAAAAGGAACTCGCCTGCTTGGCTCTCCTCAAGGTTTTTAAATCAAAGGCAAGCCCGAGTGCGGAAGTCAGTTTAGCTCCCTAGGAAGTACAACAAATGAGACCAGAAACTGGGGTATTCCAGCAGCAGCAAACAAGTTCTTTTTGATGTTCTCTCAAAACAAACTTCCAAAGGATTTCTGGCAGCGTTTAACGTGAGACAGGAAAAGACGGTGCGTTCAGCACCCCAACTGCAGCCTGGAGCTGTTGGAAGCAGCTTCGGCTGCTCACAGGCTCACAAACAGCATGGCCTAAAACAAACAAACAACCTCAGTCTGAAAAGCCTAAATATTTTTTTCGTTAGCACATCTTTTCGCCCTTTCTTTTGTGAGGTGCATCTCAATACTAATATTCAACTGGATTTTATGCACACCAACAACATATGCTAGAGGTGAGAAGCTGCATGAGCAGCCCAAGGTACTCAGGCCGAATGCCAGGGAGCTCCTGCATACAACCACTGCACCCAGACACGTTCACAGAGGTTAAAAAACAAACAAAACCCCTCCCCGTTAAAAAAGCCCAAGAGGTTAATTTGTTAAATCACCGGCCAGTTTTCCCAGTCCTTAAACACTGAGGTAGAACCCTTTGGTTTTGAAGAGGGGAAAATGAAGCACAGCGTTTCATTTTGGGACTGAAACAACTTTTTCCATTACTGCTCACGGGTGAGCACCCAAGGCCTCAACCTGAACGCTGGCAGTTTATCTGCTGAGGCCCCACGCCTGCTGATCTGTTTTTATAGGCAAACGTGTGAATGCTCACCCCGCATTAATAGCTAGGGAGCCCCAGGCCAGTGCCCAGACACGGCACTCCTTGTAATTGGATTTTCTGCCACTCGTAATGAAATGCTCTGCGTGGAGCTTCCCACTGCACCCTTTCAAGATAGAAATCAGTTGGCCTTCTGTGCTCGACAACGATGAGAACAGTCTCATCTGCTCGCTAGTATTAGATGCAGGCAGCTCTGAGGAGGAGAGCCAAATGCCACCTCAGCCTTCCAAAAAGGCACGATCTGAGAAGGCTGTTGGAGAAAACAAGGCACGGTGGCAGGCGACACTAGAGTCGTGAGTAGGAATACATTTTCCATCTGGGAATAGGTGGAGAGCAGAGAATCTCAAAGCTCCTGACACTAAGACGAGGAAAAAACAGCATTAGTGGTGCTGGGAAACAGAAAAGATGGAGAGCCCTGCCACAGCCAAACGCTGCGAGACTCAGCCCTGAGCTGTCCTGGGATGGGGTGGGCGGGAAGATGCAGAAAGAACGGTGTAAGTGCACAAGGAAAGGCTGAAAAAAGCAGGGTTTTTGTCTAAGGAACTAACAGAATCCAGGCGTTAACCATGCAATAACAGCAGAACTCGGGGCTGAGTGCGTGTGTTCTGCAGGCAGCGCAGAGCTCACAATGCCGGGGCTGTGCTGTGTTTGTACCCGCAGCCAGCCCCGCATCACCCCCTGGTCGAGCCCAAAGGGTTCGGGATTGCAAACGCAGCTTCCAAAACACCAACCTGAGGCAGCTTTTAGCTAACACCTACTCCGGCACAGCAGGTCGGCGGGTCCGGTTGCGCACAGCGAGCCCCAGCTCCAAGGCCTTGAGGAAACAAAAACAAGGCGGTGTTTGTGAGCACGGCACGGGGGGGGGGGCGTGCACACACCGGGAGCTCCCTGGTTTGGGGGGGGGGCGTGCCGGGGAGCGGGGGCTGAGGCACGGCCCGGCCCCGCTCCCCCCGCCCCGCGCGGGCTTTGTTCGCCCACAAGGGGCCGCCCCGCTGAGGGGGGGGGGGGGGGGCCCGGATCCCGTCAGGCCCCGCTCCCCCCTCGCCCCCCCCCCCACTCCCCAGCAGGACCCGGATGAACGCCGCAGACAATGGGGCCGCCGCCGGGGGGCGCCGCGAGCGGGGAGGAGGCGGCGGGACGGGGCCGGGGGATGGGATGCGAGGGGCCGTGAGGGGCCGTGAGGCGCTGTGAGGGGAGGGGAGGAGCGCGCGGCCTCCCCCCGGTGGCGCCCCCCCCTCCCGCCGCGTTGGCCGCATCCCGGGCGGCGCCGCTCACCTGCTGCGAGGGTCAGGGTCAGGGTAAGGGATGGGAAGGCCGCGGGTGCGCCCGCCCGGCTCCGAGCCGCCGCCGCCGCCGCCCTGCCCCGCTGCGCTCCGCCCCGCGCCGCGTCCTCCCCGCCGCCGGCCCCGCCGCCCCGCTCCCCTCCCAGCGCCGCAGCCCCGCCGGATGTGAGGTCACTTCCGCTACCTGCGGGGCCGCGCGGGACACGCCCCCAGCCCAGCGGGGCCCTGTGAGCCGCTGCGAGTTGGCCGGCGGCGGCGCGGGGCGTGCCGGGAGTTGTAGGCGCGGGGGGGGTGAGGCCGGCGGCCATTTCGCGCATCGCTCCGGTCGCCGCGCGGGGCATGCCGGGAGGTGTAGTCCTGGCGGGGCGGCAAGCCGCCATCTTGTGGCGCCGCCTGGGATGGAGGCGGGGGGGGGAGGGGGGGGGCAGGGAGCAGGGCCCTGAGGTGGGACCCGCACAGAGCCCCCCCCCCCAACCCTGCCCCTCACAAAAAACGGGCCACAAAACGCGTTATTCTCTTCTGATCATCCCAATAAAACTCGGGGGGAACCACTGCCTTCCGGGGCTGCCATCTTAAGCCCTTTGTGTGCACAACAGCGAAGGCAGCAGCCGGGCAGCGCTGTGCCAGAGCTGTGCAGAAACCGTCACTGACCCTGACTGACCCGGGACTTAATGCTGGGGGAGAGGGAAATGTCCATGCGAGTGGCTGCAGGGTTAGAAACCTGCCAAACGTGCACAGATCACTGCAGCTGTTTGGCTCTGCCCTTTCCCAGCAGCACCTGTGGGGCTGGAAAGGCTCCTGCGGGCGGGCTGCCCCCTCAGGAGGCAGGGAACACAGAGGGTAACTCATAGCACTGCCCTCCTCAGCCCTTCCCTTCCTTCCCAAGTTTAGTAAGGGCTAACTGACTCCTAAAGTTTGTTTACTTATTTTTTTCCTGAGGGCAGATTCCACCTTGAATGCAGCATTGCATATGGATTTTATTATTGTTCTTATTTTCACAGTGTCCAGCTGTACTTTAACGAACCCCACCCTTACCCGTGCCTTTCTCAGCTGTAGCAGAGGTGGCTTCTACTGCCCGTTGTTCAGCAAGCCCAGGGCCTCAGGTCTGCCTCTGAACTACAAAGGCAGCAAAGAAAAAACAGCCTCAGGAATTCTGAGTTGAAATTCATACACGATCGCTGGCATCCAGATCAGTGAGCCTGCACCTAGCCTGTCACACCCACAGCTCCTGTTCTGCTCCATTTCCCCTCCATCCCTTCGTGGTGCAGAGTTATTCCAAAGCACAAGTAGTTCATGGCAAGACCACATGCCCTTCTGCCATCCAAGCATGCTCCTGGCATCTCTCCTCAAGTTAAGGAGAGCTTTCTTTTGGTCAGAGCTTAGCATAATGCATGCATTTTCTCCTGGCCCTTTGCATACAACGAGAACCTTTCAGCAGAACAGGTTTGACTTAGTTCCTGGACACACCACTGTGCTTGTGTTCAGGTACTGAAGGCTTCCATACAGCCCAGCAAGGCTCTGAAAGTACAGACATTAGAGAGATCCAACTTCCACCACGTTCAGGAACTGAGCTGGAGTTAATGAGACAGAGACTTGTGATCTCTGAACTGGGACTGTGCTGCAATTCCTTTATGCCTGGGATTTCTTTGTTTAGACACTAAGCATGACCTACCATTTTAGCATAGTTTAATCCCAATCACTTATCCAGGTTAGCATTTACTCAGGCTAAGGACACTAGATCCATGATCACTGAAGTGGTGTTCTGCTATTTAAGGAGATCACAATAGGTAAGGAAATACTACTTTACAAACAGAACATAGCCGTACAACTTCAATGCATTAATTGTAGCTGTGTATGGTGTAAGGAAATAGTGTTAAAATGCTTGCAGGAGGGGAAGACCTCATAATTCTGCCTCTCTCCCTCAAAATATTCATTTATCCATCATCTTTTGATAAGCAGCATGACTGACAAAGATTAAATGACTGCTTTGAGTGATGAACCAAGCAGCCTCTTGGAGATGGATGAATGACAAGTGTCATTACCGGCAAGCAAGGGCCCAAGTACATCGCTGTGAGTTAGTTACAACAGAACTGACTGCTGGGTTTCTGTTATGCGCAGTTTCTTCTAGGGGCCTAAGTAAGCAGCAGAGAAGTTTTGAGACTAAATATGTCCAACCACGTTACACTAATGAGTGTCATGTACAAAGCAGTAACTTACTCTTCTAGAGGGGCAAGAAGTCACTGCATGTTAAGATTTATTTCAACAGTATATCCAAATAAAAAATTGCACATCAGCTGCTTACATTTCATGATTACCTGTTCAGTCCCCAGAGAAGTCACTGTATGAGATACTTTCTATCAAGTTTTACTTGGTTCTCTCACAAAGGAAGGACGGCCTCCATTTTGTGAGTTCAACAGTAGAAAGTACCAGACTGAGGAGACAAGTTACCAAGACTGTACCTTCAAAAAATAGACCATCTTGTGTCTGCTCGATGCATTTAAGTAAATTAACTTCATGAAGGTTGAGCCTCTTACATTTCAAAACCATTCTCAGCCACTGAAGAATCCCTGCTGGTCAAGACTCTCAGGTTGAAAGAACCGTCCCTAGTCATTTTTATTCCTACAGACATGAAGCGGTTTGTACTTCAGCTGTGATGAGAATACCATAAAAGTTAAGAAATGAAACCGTCATCAGAATATACCTACCGGTGTTTTAACAAGTCATTTTAATTTGTTTGGAAATGGAAGAGGTTTTAGAAAAGAGAAAGGAAAGTTATGTAGTAAGCTGCAAAATCACAGGTGTTAAAACATGCAAATTTCAAGAGAGCTAGAGTTTCAGTGTGGTACCATGAACACGGGAGTCAAGAGCTCAGTAAACACTGGTTAACATGCCAAACATCTCTAACAAATTACCATTGCCTAGCTTTGTTTATTGGTAAATCACTTTAGTAACCTGAATTCACAAATAAGCAGTAAATAACAAAAACTACAGATAAACACAGGTTACACATGCAAATTCCTGTTCACATATCACATGTGCAGGTACATTAAGAGCACAGTTCTAAAGATCCTTGACGAAACCAGGTTAACAAAAACAGTTTTAAAATGCAGGTATGAAAAAATTACATGTGAAGAATATAAAGATACCTTTTTACATTTCAGGACTCAAATGCTGCTTTTGATTATACCAGAAGTGTACGACAGCTACAAGATTCAAGTAAAAGCAGGAAGAGCTCAAGGAAATAATACTGGTCAGAGGAGAATGGGCATTTACTTTTCCACTAAAAATACAAGGTATAGCCAAATAGGAAAGTCTATCAAGAGCTTAGAAAAAAAAAATCACAAAGTTGTAAAGCTGACTAATCACTACTTTTCCTATTTGCTATATAACAGCAATGACATTAAAAGAAACTGCAATTCAACATTTAAAAATGCAACTTACATTTAAAGACTTTTCAAAAGTGAAATGCAATGACAGCCTTACACTCCAAATTAAGTATCTGCTAGGCTCAGACTGAAATATGGAATGTTCTAGATGAAAAAAATACAGTGTTACTTTTTATTTTTTATTGAGAATGGAAAGACAAATTTTTGAAGCTTGAAAGTAGTAAATTTCACTTAAAGGAAATTTTCTCGCCATAGATGAGCTTTCCACAAAGATGCAATATTTTGTCTTTAATAGCTCGAAGTGCCAAAACGAAAACTTGTTGCCATTCCCACATTAAGAACAAATTTTTGTCATTAACTTAACTGCTTATGCTTTTTGCTACAACATTTAACACATGAATAGACCTATAATGCCTACTGTATTTCACTAAAACAAAAAAGAATACAGTATTTCCATCTACTACTTGTACTGCTTTTAAAAAAGATTAACATTAAAAACAAAGCCACTGTTCCTTACATCCGTCCTTCCTTTTATGCTTCTTTCTTTTGCCTGTGGTCTTCTGCCATTTTATCCAGAATTTTCTGTTAAAAGAAACCAACCATAGTTTGGATATATTTAAGAGTTTCTTGCATTCCCGACATCAAGACCATAAAGATAAACCCAATTTTCACTTTGTAAAATTTATGAATGCCAACTGCAGAGGTCAAACAAACAAGACTGGCACTTCTCCACATGCTGACATGAAGCAGATCTTTCAAGTGCTACGTTATCATTAAAATACTGAGCACACTGCTCACCAACAGCAAACATCCAAATGGCAGCCTCTGCAAGCTTTTATGTGGTCCTGCCATTAGTGTCTTCCTAACAGGCTGGCAAGCCAAGAGAATTACTTTCCACTTCATCGTGGACTCACAACAGTGGTTGTGCTACTTACCTGGTTGGAATTAGCCATCTACAGTGCCAGGGACAAAACATCTCCCTTCCCTAGAGAAGGGTTGCATTGGAAATTTGAGGAATTTGGTATCATTTCAGTATTTGGTAGCGATATCAATTCATCTAATTATTTACTCTTACCACTCTCAAAGAGAGTAAGAATCCCAGCTAGAGAAGTGCCTTGCCACTGGAACAAAACATGCATTTTCCCCTTCCCTCCCCAATTTTAAACCCACACCAGCATCACAAGTCACTCAAGAGCAGCTCATTCACCAGTCATTTCTACCACAGAAAAAGCAAATCAGAACACATTTAATTTACATAATCAAGTTAATAAATTGTAAACAATTCTCTGGATCATTTGCCCCATGTCCCCTTATACAGCAAGTCTTTTAAAGTCCCCAAATCAGGTACCTCAATGGAAAAAAAAATAAAAAAGAAAAAAGCTATGGGTGATGGATGAAGTGAGGTTTTCTTACTACAGGATTCTGCATGGTAGTTGATTTTCTGATCTAATTCTTGATAATGTTGTTTGCTTTGTGACACTTATTTTTGCCACCTGCCTTTCAAATACAGGGCCCTACATTTGTTTTAGGGTTGCCTAGCATTGCAAGAGGGAAAGCAAACGTTTTGAGATCTGAGACGCCACCTTCTTCCTTATGGAACCCACCGACTTTGATTTCAGCTCAATAATTGACTGACATGAAATCAATTGATGTGAACACTGCGTTAATTAAGAGTTTTGTTTAGGATTTCCCTTTCTGGGAAGGGGTATTTCAAAGCAGCTCACAGTACACAAAAATACAGCAGCAGCATTACCATTCATGCCATGCAATCATGTGATACCTAATCCAATTAGAAACTGCAAAACATGCTCACAAAATCAGAAGTTGCAAATATGGATTTTTAACAAAAATATGTAAATTCAGCTTAAGCTCTGTTGACTGGTTAAAAATACTCTCAAAGGGACAACTGGAAGAGATTTGAGTCACCAGTATTTACTTTGCGCCACTAACTCTAAGCCTGCAGTCTAATCCAATCAGAATGCCCTCTTTAATCAGAGTTTATTAAAAAAATGCTGGAACCCATCTTTTAAAAGGTGTATCCTGTCTGTTATTCTCAAAAGATGAAGTTTTGGAGATATCTACCTTGAGTTAGAAGTTATAGAATAAGCCAATTTCCACTGCCTGGAAGCTTTTATTTTATTTTTCTTCAGTCCGGTTTCATTCAGATCTATTCCCCAGGAAAGAATCACGCCACTTAAAATGAACAAGTTTTTGCCTTACCTTCAACTTTTGATAATGAGGAAGGCTGCTGCAATGGGTCTTTTTTGCAACATCTTCATTTGTGTAGAACAGGGAACACAATTTGCAATAAAACCCTGTTTTGGGTACCACATAATTCACACCTAGAGAAGTAAACACCACAAAATAAACTAAGAGATCTACTCTACATCAATTTTTTTAATGTCATATGTCATTTCAAACTAAATCTTAAACCATAATCCACTTTACATTAAAAGCTGCTTTGTCTTTAAAAGTCGTTGGTTTAGTTTATTCAAGCCAGGGACCTACAGTAATAACTAAATATGTGCAGACTTTTTTTTTAAATCAACTTTTCAGTTTAAGGGTCTATTTTATTGGTCCCTTCAAAAGAACTAACAACGTTCTGTGATCAATTTGTGAGTTTTGAGTATTTAGTATGAATCTAAACTAATATCACTACTGTGACTTGTGCTATTAATTGAATCTGTGTTGCTAAAATACACCTCTTCCAATTTAATTTCTGCCTAAGGAAAGTGTTATGGAGAACTGTATGAAAATAAGGAAAAAATAACAGAAAGAGAAAACTAGAGGTAGGGAAGGAGTGAAGAAGGAGAGAAGAGTGGGAAGCCCTAAAATGAAAGGCTCAAAGGCAATGCACTGCCAGAAATAAAAGTCAAATGAAATGAGAAATGCTACTGCAATGTACAAAGGCATATTTGAAGAGAAATGGAAACAGCCTTACCAACAGGAATGTTTGGCTGGTATGGCCCAATCCTAAATTCATCTGGAACAGCAGCTTTCTCTTGGACATTCTTTGTTTCCTGTTCATCCTGGGTGTCTGTATTTTCGTGGGCATTTTTCTCAGTATCTTGTGCTGTTGTGGTATCAGAAGCTTCAGCAGCTTCAGCCTTCGGATTTTCTTCAGTCTTGGTACCATTTTCTAGTGTTTCATTTTCCTGCTCTGGCTCCTCAATCTTGTCTACCTTGATTTCTGCCAAACTATCATCATTTTTGCCAGCAGCTTTTATTGCCAAACCCGACTTGCGAAGTTTCTGATGATCCGAGTCTTCTTCATCACCAACTTCATCTAGAGTGACAAAGCCTTCCATGCTCCGTGGAAAGCCACCCACGTATCGCTGTTGAGAAAACGTTTTCCTTAAGTCAGCTTATTCTTAAATGCTTCCCTCAAATTGTCTTAGGTTTCAGAAGAGAAACAGCTTCTCCAGACTTCCCGGAAAAAGCTAAAATTATTCAACACCTATCTCGCTCATTCAAAATGTAGCAAGTTCTTTTTAAATGTACTCCACTGTCCTAGAGTCAGGTGTTCAATTTTGGAATAAATATTTTAATATTACCATAGTGTTTTTTTTAAAAATCAACATATCTGCAACTTGATAATTTTGGTAGCTTGTTGATTACACTTATTTTGAAAGTCCTAACATGAAAATTTAAAAAAAAAAAAAAGTAAGTGAATGTCATTTTGGACCTTCTCAGAATAATTCTGTGCCCACTAATAGTATGAAAGGTCATTAAAAAATTACTAAGATCGCTCTTCCAACCACTGGAAAGCTTGGAGCTTCCCCTTTAAAAAAAATAATGAAGGTTTCTTAAAATCCAGCTTCATTAAGACAGCAAATTTCTCTGAAATCTGCTTTTTTTGCAACATTCCTGCAGATATGGAGACATCAGTATTTACATGTTTAACAGCAATCATGAGTAGTAGAGGAAGAGAAACAGCATTAGCTTTCCATCCGTGCTCTACATATAGTTCAAGAAAACAAGTTTGAGTTTTGAGATGGTTTACCTTGACAGGTAGCCACATAACAAGAAACAGCACTCATTAAGAGCAAGGAACATGCCTTGCTTTTTCTTTTTTTTTTTTTATGAAGCAACATTCCAGTCAATGAAGTTACTGCAACTTTGCATCCTGGCCATTTTGCAGGCTACTCCACATAACCAAGTAAGATTTAAACAGGAAAAAAAGCAGCTAAGAGGACATAAACATGAGAGTGCGTGATCATCTGGTGAGAAAAATGTCTACCTCTCTGGCTAAACATAATTAGTAGATACACATGTAATTTTCTGAAGTGTAAAACAGCTTCAAGCCTCAAATATATTTTTCAATATCATTTTTCTGCTCTGTGCTCAAAGAGTAACTACAGCCAGGCTGCTGGGACTAACAGTTCCTGGCTGCTTGATATTAGTCAAGAGAGGAGCAAAGAGAAAAGTGAGAAAAGAAAGAAAAAATCCCAGGAAATTATTTGGGTGGAAGCCCACAAGTTACTGGTTTTTGTCAAAACAGAAACACTGATTTTTAACTGACTTAATTTGTAATTTGTATCCAATGGGTTCTTCCATTTTCTTCACAGAGGCTTTTACACCTGTTTCTCTTCAGACAGGCACAACATGCATGCATTTTAAAGACAGACCCACAGAAATTATCTAAAACAGAATGAGGTTTGCTATTCAAATTCATGTTTTCTATGCTCCGGTACCTTGCTATACGATTACCTTTTTAAGTTTTTTCTTTGTTGCTGGATTGGCCACAACATTTCCCTCAGTTTTTACGGTCACATCATCAGCTGGCTCCTTTTTTACTTCAGTAGTCACATCAGTTAAATTGGCAACATCTGCATCATCTCCTGCTGAGCTGCCACTTTCCAACAGTGCTGCTGCTTCCTCTTCATCCACTAGCAGCTCATCTTCAGATTCAAGGAGTAAACTAGGCTCATCTTGGTCTGTTTGTTCAGTGCTTTTAGCGCCTGATGGCTCAGCAGCATCATCTTGTTTCTCTTCTTTAGTTTTATCTTCCACGTTGCCACTTTCAGGTTTCTGAGCAGCATCAGTCTTAGACTTCTTGTCGCTTGGAGAGTCTTTGCTGTCTGGAGAGTATGTTCTCTTTCTGTAAAGAAGAATACTTGTTTGTGAACGTGAAGAGCACCCAGAAATGACTAAAAAAGGTAGGTTATATTTTTCAAGACAAGCCTGAAAACTCGGTGTTTAGTTCAGAAAATGGAAGCTTGAGAGAAACATAACACGAGTCTTCAAGTGGCTGCTGCAAGTTGTCCTTACAAGATAGGACAACTGCTTGTGGGTATAAATTGCAGGAAGGCGAGGATAATTAAGGACTGGAACAGATTTCCTGAGGAGCCTGAAGAGGCTGTGAAATCTCCTTCATTAAAGGAAAAGAATAGGTACTGTATTAGAAACGGTTAATCTCAGAGCTTGCCAGACTTCTTTTGTACAACTTCTATGCATTGTATAACGTATTTTTATGTTTCTTTTAAACAGTGTTCTGTTTTAATAATAGGAAGTTACCTAGTTTTATCCTTTTTCAGTAGTTCAACTCCTTTGTTTGGAATCTAAAATTAAAAAAAAAATCGTAAGTCACAGTAGAGTATTATTTATAGAAGCACTGCAGCATTAATTCAGACTATACCGTAAAATCTCGTCAAGCACTTCCAATTATTCTAATCCACAAGTACTCTTATACAACGTCCAACTTGCAAACAATCAATAAATTGCTGTTATGTTAGACAAGACTTCACGAACCTAGTAATACCCAGTCTTTCTTCACGAAAATGATCTGTTATTTGATACAAAAATGGGATAGCCTGCTCCGGAAAGTCAAATACAGCAGCTCTTTTGTTTATGAACTGATTAGACACAGTGCAAGGCAAGAAGTTGGTCTTAATCTATGCTCTTTTCACTACCATTAGAAGTGGAATACACAGAAAGCTGAAGACTTACATTTCCCTTAAATAAGAGTTACTGAACAGAAAATTCCACTTATTCTCCATATTAATACTATACAAGTCAGTGCACTGGTTAAGTATTTGAACTTGCCACTAAATATTCATTTTTGGTATGTGACCATGTGCAATAGTAAGATTTCTCCATGTTGCACAATAAAAAGACTATTTAAAAGCTAATTAGAGAGCTTGACAAAGTCTTACAATGCACACAGGTCTTCCACCCAGCTTCTCATTTTGAATCACAGTTCATTTGACAGAGGAGGATGAGAAGAAACAATCCACATTACAGAATGTTTAAGCAGAGAAAGTTTATTTAAAATCTAAATCAATTAAATTAGAATGTTTTTTCATGTTTTAAATCTGAAAGGAGATTCCTTTTACTTTGTTCTACAACTCATAACACCACACTCCTACTAAATACCATTTAAGTCACCAGAAAATATGACAATGAATAATTTTTAAAGTGGCATTGAATTCTCAATAAGTGATAGCTGTCTTCCGACTTACACCTTCAATTACAATTACAAAACAGTTACTAAAAACAGTACTTACCCTTAACACCAATTTCTTGTATTTTTCAGATAAATCCACTTTCACACACCTGCCTTGGAACCAAAGCGCTTTGTTGGCACAATGCTCAACCATAGCTAAAGCATCTTCTCTGGTCTCCATCTCAATGAAAGCCTGAAAAGATTAAAATACACATCAGAAACTACCACAAAACACACGAATAGCTTGCCAGTGGAAGTGTTAACTTAAAACACAGCACTTCAAAAAGATGAAACCAAATGATGAGATCCAGGTATATGCATCCCCTCCAAACTAGCTAAACATGTCAGTATTTTCCAAAGCGCTCTACATCTCCTTCATCTTCAATTCAATAATTGAATCCTCTAGAGAGTTTCAGAAACAAAATATCATGTATTTAAGTAATCTGAAAAAGTCACCTTAAAGCGTAAATTGAGTCCAAAAAAAAGCATCTGGAATATGAAACTCATTTTTTTTGGTGCTAAAGTATCTGCGACTTTCAAGGTACCAAGGAGATCTAGGGGTTTGAGTAATTTTTTTTTGTTGTTGTTTTGTTTTTGAAGAAGTTTGAAACAGAAATGCAGCAGATACTGGCTTACAAGCCCGGCTTTATGAGATGTTCCTCCATGGAAACAAGCCTACAGCACGTTAAGATTGCTGAGCAAGCTTTGCACATCTGGGTTTGAGCATCAGCAGCAGATAGAAGAAAGCTGTTTCTGCATCAAACTGAGCAAGGTTCTTTTGTTTCTCCAGTGAAATAAGGTCACGGTGGACTTCTTAGGGGGTCATACAATAGATTCTAGTAATTTTTGATTCCACAACATGAGCGTGGCATTGTGGAATTCATCTCTGAAGAAAGAAAACATTTCTTATTTAAATGAAGGTAAGAACAACAAGTTGGGATAGTGGAGTGGAAAAAAATTAGAACTAGAGACTTAAAATTCTTGTGTATGCTTGGAAGTACATGTGCATACAAAAGTGTTTGTACTAATCATCAAGTTTTGCTTTTGTTTTGTTTTTTTTTTTTTTTTTCCAATTTTGAGAGCCACAGCAGTACTGCTTTTGCTTAAAGAATGAAAAATACAGGGTAAGTGAAAGAAACATGGAACACTAGAAGATATTTGTTAGTGTCCCATAGGCACTGCTTCTTCAACCTCGAGAAAAAGGGTTCAAAATGCCTAGGAGATGTGCCTAACAAAAAGTTAAGCTTGAAAGCTAAATATGCTTGCTTCACAGCTAGGGCCGAGTTTTACTTTTATATTTAAAAAATATCAGCTCACGTTACAGTAACACTTCACAGTAAGCTAAATAGCAAAACACCACCCACACAGCCCTCTAATAACTTCTGTTTCTATGCTGCAGCAGCAGCCTACAGAGGCATCAGTTACCTCACTGTTGAGCCTCAGTTTAAATCCACGCATTTATGTTCCTACGGTCAGTTACCTGACTCTTCATTCTCATGAGTATGTAGTTCTTAATTTTTCCATATGGTTCAGCCAGTTTGAGTACTGCGTTATCAGAGTATCCCGAATGAGGTAAATTGCTGAGGTGAATCACACGACCAAGTTCTGGTTTTGGCGGCTCGGTTTTTTGGTCAGGTTTGCCCTCGGGTTTCTAAAATTTAAGAGTGAACGCATTTGTTAAAGTACATGCTACAGAAAATGTACTTAATACTGAACCACTTAAAGCAATGAGTAAGTTATATGCATCTTTGTCCCTTGATTAACTTGAAATAGCAGAGAAGTAGCTAGATTAGGAGTAAAAATGTAAATGTAATGGCCTGGTAACAATGACTGCCCCAAATGAAAATAAGGTAACAAGAAAAAAGCCCACGTATTTTACCTTTATTCTTTTGTACTTCTGTGACAAGTGGACTCTGACTGGTTTACCAAATACGAGCGCTGGAGTTGTCGAATAGTATTCTACTGCTGCCTGGGCATCTTCAGTGGTCGACATTTCGATAAATGCCTGAAATCATACAAAACCAGATTAAGCACCACTCCTTCAAGGAACTGGTATTTCTGTTTGAAATCTCTAGCTCTTTGCTTTCCTGTAAAAATGTCTGTATCAAAGATGAAAATTGCTTTTCGGTTACAACATTAACTGGCCTGCAGAGCTCAGTATGAATTTCACATAATTTATTTAGGTGCACAAACAGAACTACTCTGTTTGTTCACATTTCAATTACATTTGGATTCAGAACATTCAATTGCTTCCTTCCCCCCTTCAGGCTTTTTCACTTCATGTTGGCTTTTTCCACCCTTCAAGATATGACAATCTCACTAAACTAAGACCAAATAAGCCTTCAGAGGATATTAAAACAAGAACCGAACTTGCCAACAGTGTATTTTTAAGAAAGCTGGGAACAACAACAAGATGGAATTTTAACAATATTTACCTTAAAATGCAGTATTACCACATTTGTGGAAAGAAGCATACTAGTCACTCTTCCCTTCACATGTGATCTTGGTGACAAGCATGTAATCTTGCTTGGTAGTCAAGTTCTCTTATGAAAATTTCAGGTCAGACAACACACATATCAAAGAAAGCAAGCAGTGCCAACAGCACTACTATAGGGCTTAATCTTACCTCATTGATTTTGTTTAGAATCAGGTGATTTGTAATTATTCCAAATGGCTCAACGAGCTGAAGCAGCTGATACCTCAAGTTCTTCCCTCTCTGGAAATCCATGATGTGAACAACTCTGCTCGTTTCCTGTTGAAGACAAAAGTACACATACACAACATGTGTACCAGGGAACCTTAAAAGTCTTTCAAGACATATGTATATATTTTAAATCTTCATTAGTAATCAAAACTAGACACACAGAAAAGCCACAGAATATCCAGGGATTCTCATGGAAAAAGATGCCTGCTGTGCCAAAGCCTCCTTTTTTTGTTATCGTGCCGCACAGCTTCTTCCTAAGAGGTTATGTAACATTTAAATAGTCTGTACAGTTTTAGCACATTTTGTAGAGCATTTGGTACAATGAAACCCCAATCTCATTCCACAGCTTCAATATTCCCACACAAAGAAGTCTCAATATCTGAATATTTTAATGACACTACATTCATTCAGAACATCTTATGAAAGTAAACAAAAAGCATATTCACAAAAAAAAGGTTAATGTTCCTCAAAGATTTTTAGAGAAACTTTTAATACTAACCACTCTGCCCTTTTGCATGTGTCTCGGTCCTTGCATATTTCCATTTCCAGCTCCTTCAAAAAATGAAAGGAATGAGTAAGTTTAGTTCAACCCACAAGGCTATTAACATCTCTTTAGAAGTTCCGAAGAGACAGACGTCACTTGTAATACTAAAACAGAATGACATCAAGTTTTAAGAAGTCATTTAATCATTAACAATCTGAAAAGGCTGTTAATTTTGTGCTTTTCAGAGCTCTTGCAGCTTCAGGTCCTTCCTGATTCTGTTCGCTTCAATATTAGAGAAGAACTTGCATTTACTAATGAGCTGAAACACCAGGAAATAAGTAAAGCATCGTGAAAAACATCTTTCCTGTTTTAGAGTAATATTTGTCATAGAAAAATGCCTTCATATATAAAAGGTTTGAAATCTCCAAGAAGACAGACTTCTTACAACGGAAGTTCTAGCTGCAGAAAAAGAATCCTACTTTTGGTTCTAAAATAGCACCAATTCTATCATAACACACATTTCACTAGGGACTCCTGGAGGAAACAGTCCTTCAAATACCTTGGTTAAAAAATCAGAGATGTTTTGAAAAGTTATCAGTTATTTTTAATGAAATTGCATGACATATGCTTTTATATTTAAATGTTCCTTTAAAGTCTCTAAAGACATGCAATCCATCAGGGTATCTATGTTTAATTGGTTTTGTTTTTTACTCACTCAAACTATTTAGAAGGTAAGAAGTAACAAGTTCATGTGAACACCTGATTTTTATTCTGCCTTCCTGTGAAGATAAGGCTTGCAAATCTGTCAAATTCATTAAGGGAAAGACTCATGACATTCAGTTTTTGCAAATTTAACAAAAATCCACTAACATAGAGCTAAACAGAAGACACGCAAAAGACTTCTAGACAGGAAAAAAATGTAAAGCCCCATAACATGTGCTGATTGATTGTAATAAAACATCTGATAAAAAGAGTAATAATGTGTCTGGTAGTCAAGGGATGGGTGAAAGCATGGAAAGAAAGTATATATACTGGGGAAAAAAGTAAAAGTATTTCAGTTCCACTGTTAAGAGAGAGAGCCTTTTTTTTTTTTCTTGTTCTAAAACACCAGTAACAAACTAAAAACACAAAAAAGAAAAATCAAGAAGTCTGGTAAAAGTAGGTTAAGAAAAAACACAACTAAATCCCCAAGCACAGCAAGTGGAAAAGCTGGTGTTGCTGCTGGGACCATTCAGTGTCTAACTACTCTCACTCAAATCCTGATACATTGAAAAACTTCAGAACACAACTGATTCAAGTCTGGTACTTCACATGAGCTGAAGTTTAAGTGAAGGACATCCACTCTGGGTGCGTGTTAGTGTTACCTCTTGGCCCAACAGGAGGTCCTCCCAGGTGAAACGGAGGTGGTGGGGGTCCCAGAATTCCTGGTGCAGGGTTTGTGGATTGCTGCAACATAAAGGGATCACCCCTAGAAAAAGGGAAAGAAAGCCTTAATTTTAAAACAAAATATGTTAAGTCTCTATTGTCACCCAACTCCTACACAATATCCAAGGACAAGTCAACTTTAGCTACTCGTGCTGCTGCTCTTCAGCTACTAGAAAACAGACAGTTATCCATTTGAAGAAAGTAGGATGTTTCACATCAAATGTTACAAAGAGCTTCACATAAAGTAACAGGTACTTCAAAGCATCAAGATTAAAAGGCAACCAAAACTGTGCAGTTGTGATTAAGACTGTATTGTTCAAACCAGCAGAATAACAGTGCAATTTCTGTTGTCCATCATTCGTTACTACTTACATTCCATGTCCTGAATCACTGTCAGGATTCCATTCTGGGTATCTTGAAAGCAAAGAAAAAAAGAACAAAGATAAGAAAAATCCAATCACCTCTCACTGTACAAAAACAGGTATAAAATTATTGAGTGAACAGCAATGCCTTTACACGTTACATAAACAACACATGCTAACATTGCCAACTACAGTACTGCTTCCAGAAACATGAATAGTATTTAAGGACAAAGTGTCATTCAGAGAAACTTCCTACACTAAATGCAACCTGGCTGTCACAGTATAAACTGATTTGCATATACCAGGAGTTCCCTTTACAAAAAAACAACACTGGAACAAGCCTGATTAGCAAGAAACAACCAACCAACCAAAAAATTCTCAAGTGACTTGCTTGGATGCAAGGAAATAACCTCAGGTTGCACCAGGGGAGGCCCGGAGCGGGCCTCAGGCAGAATTTGGTCCCGCAGAGGGTGGCTGAGCGCTGGGACGGGCTGCCCGGGGCACTGGGGGGGTCCCCACCCCAGGGGTGTGTAAGGGATGTGTGGACGTGGTACTTGGGGACATGGCTCAGTGGGGGCACTCAGTCGGTTGGGGGCAGCTGGGCCTGGTGAGCCCAAAGGTCTCTTTCAACCTTGACGATTCTGTGATTAGACTCTTAGGATAACTCTAAAATATTACATATAAATCAGGAGGATTCCAAATTTACAAACTAATATCCTTTGTGCCCTGAAAGTGCTTTTTTAAGTAGCACATCTTTATTCCCTGCAATGCACAGCATGTTTTCTAAACCTGCTTTGTGCACCACAGTTGACAGTTGTTTACTTATACACGCCCTCACGCCACAAGAATGTACTTCAAATTCATACATTTCGAGAAGCAGCTGACAACGTCGGCTGTGAGTCGCTCCATTGATATGATGGTTCCACTCCTGCAGCAAAGTAAATAATTAAAAATTAAAAGCTATATATGGAAAGCCATTTTTAACAAAAATAACGTTGTGTAGTGCAGTATCTTCTCTTCTAAACTGAAGTATCTTAGATACATAAATAGATAGCAAAATAATTGTGTGTGTGCACTTTGAAGTCACACTGAAACTGGACCCACCTCTTAAATTCTAGCCTGGGTGAAAAGGTGTCTGATGAAAAATGCCTTGTGATCTAGGGGCTTGATCCTGCCTCAGCACGCAAAGTTTGCAGGAGGGTAACTGCTACAGTATGCGTGTGTAGCAGTGCAATTTCAACCTTCAGAACTGGATGCTGAGATTTGTTTTTTTTTTTCCAGTAATTTTAGAATTTCCTCTACTCTCTCTGCTTTATTCCTCGGACTTTCAAAGATTAATGCAAACTAAACACTCAAGTTTTTAAAACCATTAAGAAGTCGAGAAACTGCAAGGAATTCAGAAAGGAAAGACTAAAAGGAACGAAAGTACATAGCTAGGACAAACTACAACTATATATGTGAAATATAAAAATACACGAGCATTGGAGGGGAATAATCAAGACAAACAGGGGACCTAATCAAGATGGTACAAGGGAGGAAAAATGGAATTAAACCAAATCACCTCAGTATGAGAGTTAAGTTCATAATGCAACTATCCCTCATGTCTAGAGGAGCTGGGGCAGTGAGCAGCACAAAGGGTAACACATTGTGCAATTACAGAAGCCACTACATAAGAGCCAGTATCTTGAGTAACGAGAAAGGACGTTAACTGCATGCTCCAAGCTACCTGAGCTCTTTTTTTATTCTTATCTTTTTACATTAGCTAGAGGCTTACCAGTGTCTGCTAAATGTACAATTCCCTCTGGTTCTGGCCTTAGCACTAGGTAAGGAACGAGGCTTTCTGTTTTATTTATTTTTTTATTACAAAGGGAGCTCACCTCCCAGCTGTTTATTTCAAGATGAGGGAAGGCATGGGGACTCTTCCTTTATTTAAGTGCGGGGTGCCTGACCACATCGGGATATTCCTACAAAGCAACAGGACTTCCTCAGTCCCATGGCTACGCAAGGGTAAGCCCCTGGTGTTATTTCCACTCTGCTGGTCTGTAAGCAAGGGATCAGCAGCAGACGTACGGGGCAAGCTGGCTTTGGGTCCATGGAGAGCAACGAGGGGGAGACTAGTTACAGCTCTTCTGGGGGCAGTTTAACAACTGGAGGTTTTTTCTTGTCAGCTGCATTTTCAGAAGTGAACACACACACTGCGTTGGCCAACTGTTTTAGATGTCTTGTCTTTTCATGTTCTGCTCAGCACTGGCAAATGATTTTTCCTAAATGATTTTCCTGATTTTTTAGTTTCCACCACACTGCAGCCATCCCTCTGGTTACAATGAGACACCCTGACGCTCACTGCACTGTTTCCATACGCTAAAAGCCTATCTAGCACTTTCCACAAGGGAGAAAAAAAAGGGATTTCACGTCTCCCATAAAGTACTGTCATTAAACTGCACTGGATTATTACTCCATGCTACAAATTATAACATGGAACAGGATGAAACTTTCTTTTTTTAAATCAAGATGTAAAATGAGAGCACTACTTTTTCTTGTAAGCCAGTAAGACGTAGGCTCTGCAACTATAAATTAACAAATATACTTGCCATTAGAATTAAAAAAAAAAAAGAAAAAGCCCCCCAAACCCACAAGCAAGCCCCACTATCTCTGGAACATGCAGTACCTAAAACCAAAGGTTCTTCAGTTTAAAACTCAGTAACAAGTTTTAGTGCTATGGTACAGAAAACACTTAAACATTGAAAGACCCTCTAAATTCAGGTGCCCAATCTGTAAAGCCTCAGCGGCTGGTTCTGCTCAACATAACGCCCCTTTGAAGCTGTCTTAACATGTACTTTAAAATTATTATAAACTGAAATAATCTGCAAACTAGAGCCAAAGTTTGGGGGATCTAATTCTTATACTTCAAAAGCTTTTTAAAAATTGGCAAAAAAGGGAGATCGAATGTATAAAACAGGATTTTTTTTCCCCCAGGGAAAGTTTTCAGAACAACAGTAGCTCATCTACATTATTACCCCTTTATTAATACAGTTCTTAATCTCAACAGCCCTTCACTCCCTTCCTACACCCAGTCTGAAGTGCCACTCATTGCAGGGCCCCAGATATTTAGACACTAATTAACATGAATGCCCAAAGTTAAGCTAAAGAAATTCTGAATCGAGTTTATTAAAACACAGATTACTTCTGCTTCAACTGATGCAAGCATGAGGACATGGTGTTCTTTAGAAAATTAGGCCAAACTTAAGGACCTAATTTTAGATATTCCATTATTAGGGACACGGCCATGTTTCCCCTTTGAGTATATCACAGTTTCAAGCATTTAACCTCTAAATTCATCTGCTCGTGTTGCATCAGCCTTTGTCTTTGTCAGGGAAAACAATCCCTACACATTTAACACCTCGTTCCTTGACCAAGCTGTCAAGATTGACAAAATGCCTGAAAAAAATGGGGCAAAATTTCCTTCATAATTAGACACAAAACAAACTGGATCACAAATACATACACTTCAAATCAAAGCAATTAAGAACATCACAAAAAAAAAAAAAGAAAAGAAAAAACAGGACTAGCCTGCCAGGCTAAGCTACATTTAGGGTGTTTACCTCCCTCCTTGGGCTTAAAAGATATACTGCTTTAGCATGCTTTTTTTTTTTTTTTTTTTTAATGTTATATAGTATTTATTAGGGGATGGGGAAAATGAGATTTTGATACCGTAGAAATAAGTTTACATTGTCCCAGCTAAGAATAGCATTCCCTTTCTGCTTTCCATACATTTTGGTTCAAATCCGATTACTTCACAAGTTCAGTTCTACTTAATTGAATTTTGTGAGAGATACAGAACAGCAAATTCTGTAACTGTTCGGTATGCAAAGCGGAGGAAAAAAGGAGAGAAAGAACAACTCTTGCAGTGACATGATTTCTGAAATAGAAACAAACCCCAAACTTGGGTCATAAGACACAGAAGATCCAATCTCAAATATTTTATGGTGTTCTCAGCAGTTTAAGTCAAAGCATGTCGCTAAAAAAGATGGGTTCATGTGTTACAGAAGGAGTCAGTCACTTAAGGTACACTGTGGAAAGAATTTGGTATTTCTCATACTTGGAAAGATATTTCAGGTTGGATATCCTTTAAACAGATCTTTATACCAAAGCACACGAAGAACAACGAGGCTTTAAAACAAAGTGCTAAAAAGAACCCTACTTACAGGAGTACTGGTTGCCATCTTCAAGGGCCTCAGAAGTTTGTTTTCAATCTAACCAAGTGAACTTCTTTTTTTTACAAAACTGTGCATGGCATCTCAATTAATACTTAAACTTTTTTCAAAAATGAATTTCAAATACAGGGCAAGAAACCTGGATTACTCTGACTGTTTTCATAAAATAATTAAAGCAACATGAGTTTACAATAAAGCGTCAGATCAGTTGGACTAGTACAGCATGTGCTCTAAAATGTCTTGATCGTCTCTTTGGAGGGACAGAACAATTCTCATGTTTCAAAAGATTAGATGTATAGAAGCAGCAC